>NC_051080.1:50452301-50773892 GCF_004664715.2 Peromyscus leucopus | reverse complement strand
AGATAGCCTAGAGCATGGGATAAAAGCTTTTCCAGCTCTACCTTTGACAGAGGAATAATATATAGACTATATTAATAACTTTAAAAGTAAATTCCAAATATCCAAACAATCCAATATAAGTAATTGGACAAAAGAAATGAACAACTTTATGAAGTTCAGATATCTTGTAAGTATATGAAAAGAAGTTCAACATCTTTAGCCATCAGTGAAATGCAAATCAAAAGTACATTGGGAATTCCATCCCGACCCAGTCAAGATACCTATCATCAAAAGACAATACAAAATGTTAGTGTGAATGTAGATAAAAACAGAATAGTTATGCACAGGTGGTGGGACTGTAAATTAGTCTAGTCATTATATAAATCAATATGGAGGGTTCCCAAACAACTAACAATAGAACTACCATATGAGCTAACTATACCACTCCTGGAAGGATACTACCTATAGTAATCTAAGTTAACATGTTACAGAAAGAAATACACATCCATGTTTATTGCAAAACTATTCATAATAGCTAAGTAATAGAGTTAAACTTGGTGCCCATCAACAAATGAATAACTAAAGAAAATGTGGTACATATATATAACAGGGTTTTATTAAATTCTAAAGAAAAATGAAATTAATTTTCAAGGAAATGGATGGATCTATAGATCTTATTAAATGGAATAAGCCACATTCATGTATTTTCTCATATGTGATCATATTTATAATTGATATATTATAACATGAATGAAAGAATCCTTCATGCATAACTATTTGGGAAAAAGAAATTAGTGAAAAGAATAGAGAGAAAGTAGGATGGCAATCACAATGAAAGCATATATTATATACTTGGGTGAAAGTATCTTTATGAAACCCATCACTGTGTGCAGGAATATATTAGGAACAAAGTAGGCTGGAGTCTGAGTTTCCATTTCACGAGATGGGGAGAAAACTTCTTGTTAAAAATGCTTCTGTTTCATCCTCCTCCAAAAGCCCCCATAAGCCAAATGAATAAATGAATGGAAAAATATCAAAGTACAATAAAAGTGAAAGGAAATAAAGACACTGAAAATATGTAATGAAATTCTTTGAAAGAGAGAAAGAAGATAAGCTTGGTGCTTAGCAATTGATACTGTAACCAGTATCAATTGTGCTTACATAGGAGGACATTCATGAGAAGTGTGCCCCCTTGCTTTCTTATACATAACTTGTTTTTATTTAATTTCTATTAAGAGACCTCAAATGGCTTTAGACTTATACGGCCCAAGTACTTGGGGGCGCTGTTGTAAAGCACAGTAGTGAAAACAAAGAATGGCTGAAAAAGAGTACGTTCCCAAGATTTGTTTTTGACCAAATTCCCGAGCTAAGCAATTCCTTTCCTAGAATCAACTGAGACTGTTCCAGAATTCTTCACTGTCCTGCTTTACTTTGTTTTTTTTTTTCCTTCTGAATGATAAGCATAAAAACACATACAAAAGGAAACCCTCATCTGCTACTATTTGTGTGGGAAGGAACATAGATCTACCCTATGTTGAGGACATGGAAGTATAAGTGAAATTATCTATGGGAACAAAAGTCTTGGAGGAAAATGCACAGGGGAGGAGGAGAGATATGGGAAAGGAACTATACTCAGTACACTACATACATACATACATACATATATATGAGAATGCCCTTGTGTAACACAGTACCATGTATAATGAGTATGAGCAATGAATTTTTAAAACGACCCTTTGACTAATGTAACTTCAGAAGCCACCAAAATCACAAATATAGCAATTACTAAAACAACACTTAAGCAGAACTCTCTTGAAACTCCTTAACTCTGTCTTGGGTATGTCCTGTCTGTTCCTTAGAGTCTCGCTCTCCCATAACAGTCATACTTAAATTCTGTTGGAACAGTTCCTTATTTTTAATTTTTATTATTTTACATGAGTGTATGTATGCGTTTGTATGAATGCATGCAGCTGGGCATGTGCAGAAGTCACTACTGTCCTTTTGCTGTGTTGATCCCAGGAACTGAAGTCAGATCATCAGGACTGCCTGCAGGCCCATTTACTCACTGACCTATCTCCTCAGCCTATTCATCTTTTCTTAAAAAAAAAAAAAAAAAAAAAAAAAAAAAAAAAAAAAAAAAAAAAAAAAAAAAAAAAAAACACTCGACACTGGCTTCAAAAAGCAAAAACACAGTTGCTACTCCCTCTTGAACTTTATAAATCTTCCCCTATTTTCCAAATAGATCATTAACACAGCTACAAACAACTGGTCCCTTTTGAACATAGTGGTTCATTTTTAGTCCTCCTGTTACGTCACTTATAATCATTCAAACAGTGGTTTCTAGGGCACCCTATTTCCTAGTTTTCTTCCTGTACTGCAGGCCACTTCTCAAAGCACTTTATCTGTTCTTCCAACATCTCTTTGACCTGTAAATATTAAGAGACTCTAAACCTAGTGAGTACGATGAAATTCCACCAGGGATGATATGATGGGTGTGGTCTTGAACACAGAGCTACTGTGAATACCCACATGAGATCCCTACAAGATTAGGCAGGTCCAAGGGAGGACTTGAGATGCAACACAGGTAAGGATCAGGAGGTCATATCCCTCTATTAACACTTGCTGCGGGGGGGATTTTCTTCAGTGGTGTAGCAGTCCATAAGTTGCCCATGCTTTTGTAGGTAACTCCTCATCTAGGCTAATGTAAGTAAACCTGGTGAAACTCATTGGTTCAGCAAGTTAAGCTTGGTTAGAAATATGTCTTTGATCTGCTGTTGGCACTGTATTTCAGATGAATAGGCATTAGTTCACATCTTCCCAGGAAAAATTAAAGCAAACATCATCTAACTTCTCTGTACTCACTCTTTATAATCTCATGCACTTCCAGAACTTTAAATGGCACCCGTCTTCTGATGGCTTCTCAGCATGAAGTACTCTTTTCTGACCTCAGTCACATATCTTTCAGCCTACTTAATAACCCCAACTGAATATCTAATATGCCTTTCAGACTTATCATGACTAAAACTAAGTTCCTGATGTTCTAATCTTTCATCCATTCTAAGCCAGCTTCCCCAATAGTCTCACTTCCTTAGTAACTACAACTCCATCCTTTCAGAGTTTCAAGCCAGAACCTTATCATCTTTCTCTCACTCCCTAAATGCCATCTGTCAGCATATTCTGTTGACTCTATCTTCAAAATATATACAGAATTTTACCACTTCTTATCACATATCTCTCACACCTGGATTACTACAACTTTCTTGCTGGTTTGTGCAAAACTCCTTGTTCTCTTATGACTAATATAAAATCCAGTATGTTTTTAAAAATGAGTTGTGATCCATGTTTTGCTGTTTTTAAGGCAAGAGGATCTCCTGTGTAGCCTAGCTGGCCGCAAACTCATCTTGTGGCCCAGGCTAGCCCCAAATTTTTAGCAATCCTCCTGCCTCTACCTTTCAACGCTGAGGCTGAAGGTTTGTGCTACCAAACTCTTTTAACATTTCTCAATTAAATTTCATCCCACAGCTTCCATCATACTCTGAATATGTGGCAATACAACAACCTAATTATCTAGTGCCTTACTGTTCTCACTGCCTATTAATCTCTCTTTCTACGTGTTCCAGGCCCAGTGACCGCTTCATTCTGGCCTGTTGCTCATGATATATACTAGAATGATTCTACCTCATCTTCAAACATTCTCCTACCCTCACAATATCTATCCCATCCCTGAATCCACTAACATACTTTTTATTTATTAATATGGTGCTAGTGGGACTGGAGTGATGGCATACCAGTTAAGAGCATTGATTTTTCTTCCAGAGGGCTTGGGTTTTATTCCTAGCACCAACATGACAGCTCACAAACAGCTATTACTCCATTTCCAGGGGATCTGACACCCTCTTTCCCTGGTACACATGGGCAAGGCTGTATAGAGTAGGGAGGTGCATTTGATCACTCTTGGCAGGCTGAGTTTAGCTAAGGGAGAGGTTGAAGCCCATTCCCTTGCCTTTAAGAGGCTCAAGAATCTAATTTTATGGGACAGCATTAACTCAGATGACTGAGTTAATTTTCTTATCTATAAAATTGAATTATTTTGACCTCATAAAGTCTTGAAAATAAGAGTAACTAATACTCATGCAGCAGTTAGAAAAGGAGGATCTACTAGGAAGAGGTCAGTACTAGTTGTTTCAATTTCTAATGATCTTTCAGTCCATGTTTGAAGTTGTAGGTTAGGCTTCATTGCCTCTTGAAAGACATAAAGGTTATTCTGCTTCTTGTCTGGTTTTTCCTCAAGTCTTTGTGTCTCTATATTTTAGATTAACATTGCTTACTTACAAAATACTCATTCCCACCCCAAAATTGGTACGCTCTGCAAAAATGGGTGATACCCCCATTCAAGTATTTCTTATTCCCCTTTAAAAAGCAAAGGTTTCTGTACCAGCTGTGTTTATATAAATTGTGAAATTATAAAATTTTACCTTCTCAATATAGTTTATTTTCTCTAAGGAACTTTATCAGGCATTCTGTTAACTTAATTTGTGAAAGATCTCAAGAGGAGTTTATATGATATTCTCAAATGTTATGCTTTTATAAACTGAAAATTCCTCTAAGTGATTTATTATTAGAAGAGGCATTACACTCTCCTTATGTTCTGAGTCTAATGTGAATGTCCCCATCTCGTACTTATGGCATCATTTTTATAACAACATGAATTCATAGCCTAATTATTCTCAATTGCATGTTGCTATGCCCCTTTCTTTCTGGGAGACTGCTTGACTTAAAAGTATATCCTATTCTATTGTAGAACTTTGAGAAATCATATTAACTAAGAGCACATGGGATGGTTACTGAGCACTCCAGGCTTACTACACAGGCTATTATAATTATTACCTAAGAGACTATCAGAAATAGAGCAAAAAAAAATTAAATAAACCTTAAGTCAAAAAAGGCAAATTTTAAATTTGTCTTAAAGAAAATGTATTCTTATACTTCATGCAATTGTTACTAATCATTTATTCTAGAGAAACTTTTAAAAATATGTCAGATCAATAGCTATAACCTCTGGAATCCATCATAATTCCTGTCAAGCAAATTGTTACACACACACACACACACACACACACACACACACACACACATATAAAAAAAAAAAAAAAAAAAAAAAAAAAACAAGATACCAATATACTCAGGTGTAAGTTTCCAGTGACAAATAAAACTGATTGAATTGGTTTCTTCAAATAACTCTATTTTGCCAAAGTGTTGAATTTTACTTTGATCCAAAAAAACAGACCCAAAAATTACTGAATAGGTGATCTAGATAGCGATGTAAAATATGCAGAATCTTTCTCCTTTTTTTAATGAAACATTTCTCTTACTCACCTAAGTGCTACTGTTGGAAATGCATTTCCTTTCCGTGGGACTCTGTTGCAACCCCAAGTTTTTAAGAATGATTTCTCGCCTTATCTTGGGAATGTTTTCTTTCTTCTTACCTTCTCTCCTACTAGATACATGCAACTTTTTATGTCCAAGTGCCCATCCTTATCCACATGATTAACTACATATGAAAAAAGTTATAGTGACTTTTACCTTAAATCCACAAAATGGGCTAGTTTAATGTAAACAGTCACTATTTTTTCTAATCAGCCCTTTCCTTCTCTATCTCAACGGCCTCACTTTATAACTCTACATTTTATAGCTCGTATCTCCTGTTCTCAACAGTCTTTACCATTCTATCAGGAATTTGATGAGAATTTGAGATAATGTATAAAAGCAGTACTACTTGTGGTCATGTGATAAGATAGATATAAAGCACATATTCTGAAGATGTTGTGAGCTCAGAGAAGGCAGAGTATATTTGCTACCAGACATGGGAACTAGGACCAACCACCATGATTGTCATAGATTGTCCCACTGTTTCTGGCTCAGTTTTTAGTGTATGGTACCCATTTTAAGTTTTGTTTCTATAAAAGCAAATTTAAACTACTAAAAACCTTCTTAGACAATACAGTGTTTTTAACATGCCAAGGAATAAATAGATGTTCGTGACATTAATATTTATTGACTTAAATTGGGTAAATAGAAATTACAGGACTTCTGATTAGATATGACTTCCCTTGAGCATGTTCTGACACATGAAACCAATCTAAGGGCCAAGTGACTTAATTCTTCCTGGAAGGGCAGTTTATCAGAATGGAATGTATTATTGTGGATTTGAAATAGATGGTGTGGCACCTTTATCACAATTAAGATGTTTTGTAGGAAATAATATATCTATTAAATTACAAAATGTAATGTATTGTTAATTAAATGTTGACATGTAGAGATTTGCAGATATAAATATATCCAATGTTGGCTTACATTTGAATTTTATATTTCCATTATCCTGTATTGTTATATGATTAAATATATTAATATTTTATATAATATACACGTATGAAATTTAAATTTATTTTAATTTTTTAGATTTAGTTCAAACATCTTTTTTTCTTCTTCATGTAACTAATTCAATTGATATTCTATTAGTTAAGCCTAAAACTTCTATGGAGATGAATGGACCAAAAATAAAATACGTGAAGTTCTTATGAATTTCAAAATCAAATACATGAACATCTATATTAGTAAGGAGGCTTTAACAGGAAATTTCTCACATTATTAAAAATATATATTATATTTTGAGCAGGGAGTCAACTTAATCTTTTGCATTTCATTGTTTTTAAATATATTTTAAATTGAAATAGAATTGTACCACTTTTCCCCTTACCTTTCCTCACTCTGGCCCTTCCTTGATACCCTCCCACAAACCCCTCTCATGACCCCTTAAACTCTTAACTTTATGCCCTTTTTGTTGTTGTTTGGTTTGGTTTTCAAGACAGTGGTTCTCTGTGTATTCCTGGCTGTCTTAGAATTCACTCTGTAGATCAGGTTGGCCTCAAACTCAGAAATCTACTTGCCTCCCTAGTGCTGGGATTAAAGTAGGAAGATTCTTCCCTTTTCTTTGCATTCTTGTTACAGTGACCCTAGTTTAGTACTCAATGGGTCTTTGAAGTACCTAACTGAAGAGAAAATAGAGCTTACCTAGGTAGTATAGGAAAACAAAACATAATTTGAAATATATAAAATAAATGAGGTAGAGCCTATTGTGAATATGAAGCAAAGTGGAAGAAGAAAATAGTAAGAGAAATAATAATTTGTGTGAAAGATTTCAGTAAACAGAAGAGGTCTTAAGATGGTTTTCATAGGAAGTCATAAGACCATAATCTTGTCACCTTAATACAGGCATTGAAGGTAAACAAGTCCTTGGGAATAAGTATAGGAAAAGAGGAATACAAATGTGTAATGGCTTGAATAAAGCAAATGCTATTACTTACTCCAGGCAACTGAAAGACCAGAAGTGCTGTGAACTGTAAGATAGGAAGTAAAGAGTTAGAAAATGGTAAGGCAGAGCTTTTAGAACATGGTAAGGCTTCTTTGTCAAAAAATATATGTTCATAGGTGTGCGGATTAATGTCAGGGTCTTCAATTCATTCCATTGGTCCACATGTCGGTTTTTATGCCAATACCAAGCTGTTTTTATTACTGTAGCTCTATAGTAGAGCTTGAAGTCAGGGATCGTGATGCCTCCAGAGGTTGTTTTATTGTACAGGATTCTTTTGGCTATCCTGGGTTTTTTGTTTTTCCATATGAAGTTGAGTATTATTCTTTCCAGGTTTGTGAAGAATTGTGTTGGTAATTTGATGGGGATTGCATTGAACCTGTAGATTGCTTTTGGTAAAATTGCCATTTTTACTATGTTACTCCTGCCTATCCATGAGCATGGGAGGTCTTTCCATTTTCTGACATCTTCTTCAATTTCTTTTTTCAGGGACTTAAACTTCTTGTCATATAGGTCCTTCACTTGCTTGGTTACTGTTACCACAAGGTATTTTATGTCATTTGTGGCTGAAGCCAAAAGTGTACAATGGAAAAAAGGAAGCATCTTCAACAAATGGTGCTGGCATAACTGGATATCAACATGTAGAAGGCTGCAAATAGATCCATATCTGTCACTGTGAACAAAACTTAAGTCCAAGTGGATCAAGGACCTCAACATAAATCCAGCTACTCTGAACCTGCTAGAAGAGAAAGTAGGAAGTAGTCTTGAATGCATTGGCATAGGAGATCACTTCCTAAATATAACACCAGTAGCATAGACACTGAGAGAAACAATCAATCAATGGGACCTCATGAAACTGAGAAGCTTTTGTAGAGCAAAGGATATGGTCAACAAGGCAAAGCGACAGCCTACAGAATGGGAAAAGGTCTTCACCAACCCCACATCTGACAGAGGACTGATATCCAGAATATATAAGGAACTCAAGAAATTAGACATCAAAATGCCCAACAGTCCAATTAAGAAATGGGCTATAGAACTAAACAGAGAATTCTCAACAGAGAAAACTCAAATGGCTGAAAGACATTTAAGGAATTGCTCACCATCCCTAATCACCAGGGAAATGCAAATCAAAACAACTCTGAGATACCATCTTATGCCTGTCAGAATGGCTAAGACCAAAAACACTGAAGACACTTTATGCTGGAGAGGATGTGGAGCTAGGGAAACTCTCCTCCACTGCTGGTGGGAATGCAAGCTTGTACAACCACTTTGGAAATCAATATGGCGCTTTCTTAGAAAATTGGGAATCAATCTCCCCCAAGATCCAGCTATACCACTCTTGGGCATTTACCCAAGGAATATTCAATCATACCACAAGAGCACTTGCTCAGCTATGTTTAAATCAGCATTGTTTGTAATAGCCAAAACCTGTAAACAACCTAGATGCCCTTCACTGAAGAATGGATAAATAAAATGTGGTACATATACACAATGGAATACTACTCAGCAGAGAAAAACAATGACATCATGAGATTTGCAGGCAAATGGATAGATCTAGAAAAAATCATCCTGAGTGAGGTAACCCAGACTCAGAAAGACAAACATGGTATGTACTCACTTATAGGAGAATACTAGATGTGGAACAAGGATGACTGGACTGCTACTCACATCACCAGGGAGGCTACCTGGAAAACAGGACTCCAAGAAAGATACGGGGATTGCCCAGTGATGGAGATATGGATGAGATCTATATGAACAGTCTAGACATGAGTGGGGGTAATGAAGGGTGAGGGGCGAGAGAAAGAGAGCTTGGGGGAGTGGGAGATCCCACCAGGATCAAGAACAGAGAGGGAATAGGAGACCATGGTAAATGAAGACCACATGAGAATAGGAAGAAGCAAAGTGCTAGAGAGGCCCACAGAAATACACAAAGATACCCCCACAATAGACTGCTGGCAATGGTCAAGAGACAGCCGGGACTGACCTACTCTGGTGATGGGATGGCCAAACACCCTAATAGTCGTGCCAGAAATCTCATCCAAGGACTGAGGGATCTGGATGCAGAGATCCATGGCTAGGCCCTGGGTGGAGCTCCGGGAGTCTAATTAGTGAGAAAGAGGAGGGTTTATATGAGTGAGAATTGTTGAGACCAAGGTTGGATAAAGCACAGGGACAAATAGCCAAACGAATGGAAACACATGAACTATGAATCAATGGTTGAGGGGCCCCCAACTGGATCAGGCCCTCTGAATGGGTGAGACAGTTGATTGGCTTGATCTGTTTGGGAGGCATCCAGGCAGTGGGACCAGGTCCTGTGCTCATTGCATGAGTTGGCTGTTTGAAACCTGGGGCTTATGCAGGGACTCTAGGCTAGGCCTCGGAAGAGGGGACTGGACCTGCCTGGACTGAGTCTACCAGGTTGGTCTCAGTCCTCGGGGGAGGCTTTGCCCTGGAGAAGGTAGGGATGGGGGGTGGGCTGGGGAGAAGGGGAGGGTGGAGGGAGAGGGGAGAACAAGGGAATCTGTGGCTGATATGTAGAACTGAATTGTATTGTAAAATAAATAAAGTAAAATAAAAGAACATAAGGAAACTGAATTTTATTCTGAGAGAAATGGAAATCAATGAAGATATTCAACCATAAAAGATGGATGATCACATTCACATTCATGAAATGTAACCCTATGAAAACTATATTCCATTATGGACAAATATCCAAGTGGGGATGAAAAGGAGATTAGGTGAATGGTGTATTCTAGAGTAGCTATTTAGAGTCCAGTAAGTGAGTACAATACTTAGTTTAGGAAAAGGGAAGAATAGTGACATTGAAGAAAATCATTGACTCTGTCTGGCCACCAGACAACACTTGGCTGTTGTGAAGCACAACATGCAGATGCCTATGACTTTGCCTTTTCATAGTCATCTAATCTACTGTCATTAAGTGTGACTCTGCCACACAAGATTTTAATTAAAACTTGTGTTTATAGCTTATAAAAATTGAATAAATACAGATTGGATTAACAGTGCTAGTGATCATCTTTTGGCTAGTACTAATCAGTGTATAATAGAGGAAGGGAAGTCTATACACAAGGCCTCAAATATTGAAATCTTGAAATTGAGTACTCTGGCACTACAAAAAAACTATCCTATTAGGATAAATTATCAAGAGTTGCATTTCTTCTTGCTCTTATATAATACTTCTATCTCAAGAATAGTTGTGAGCTACCCACAGTACAACCACAGACTGTCTAGAAAGATGCTGTGTCTAGTTATCCAATTAGCCTAGTCCACCCAAATTTTAGTTGAGTTTTCCCCTTAGGCTAAGATTTCTTTTTTTTTTAATGTTTTCAAAAGTTTATTGTTTTAAAGTTATATTTAATATGGGATAAACTGTGTCATGGAAAGAACAAAGACACAAAGCAGTTTCATTTCGTGATAAATACCAACATAGAAAAAGCAATCTGTTATCCTGCCTCACTTCAGGCATTTTTATATCAAATTCAATTGGATAAAAAGTTCTAAATCTTCTTCAGGAAATATTTTGTTGTTTTCTTTAACAGCAGTTTTCACTTAATACAGAACAACTCTGTAGCAAATGCTCAGATTTTATACTGACATGTGTAATTTTCCAGAAGAAATGTCAAGTCCTATTGCTTCCCCTTTATTACGGATTGATTAGATGCAATGTCAGAGTTCTATTAAGAACATCTGAAATGGAGAATGTCTAGGAAAGTGGGCACATCCATGGTAACACTAATATTTTGTTTCTAGAGAGGGGATTTTTTTTTTTTTTTTGCTAAAACAGCACATTTCTCTGAGCTTGAATGAATAAGATCAAATTTCAAACTAATTGGTGAAGTGCAAACGCTTGTGTTCAGATTCTGTTATTTTTACACGTGTGTACACAGCCCTCGAGGGAGTTCTTCGTTCCTGGTGATATGCGTAGCTTTGGGATCCCCTGAACCACCCAGCTATAATGGAGCAATGGATGTATGTATCCAATTCCAACACCTCCTAATCATCCCACTTCCCCCATGGGTCTCATTTGTCAGAGTTAGACTGTGAAATATTTGGAGCAAGTGTCTTGTTTTCTTCAGTGCTGAATTAATAATCACACTGTTTTTATTATTTTTGATTATATTTGAATTTTATACTATAAGACTCTTAGAATACTTGCCAAGACTGTATTCTAACTTTAAAACACCCAATGATATTTACCTTAAAGTAAATAAACTTGAATAAAATATCACAGAGTTTTCTATAAATTAAGGTTAAACCTATTTCTAGTCACTGTAGCCACAGAGTAGTTTAGTGAATCTCATAACTAAGAATTATCTTTTATATCTTTCCTTTATTCATCATAGTCATAGAAAGAGAAGCCCATTATTCTCTATGTGTTAACAGGACATATCTGTTTATATCCTGCACTGTGTTTTTACTCCCTATGAAAATGTATATATTTATATTTTCTTTCAAAGAACTGTTTTGCCAGCACTTAAATGGCTGAACAGTGTTGAGAGTTCTAGGCTAGCCTCAACTACATAGTGAGACCTTATCTCAAAAGAGTCAAAACAGAAAAGCTCAAAGATTTGCTATGTATCCATTAACATTATATATAATATTAACAACTTTAAAACTATTTTTGAAATATAGTAATACTTTATTAAGAAAAGATGAATTTTTTTCATCAAGAATTTTTAAAACATTGTAGCAATTAGGCCCTTAAGTATCAGAAGTGCACTTGTTAACTTGTATGTAAGTAAATGACAGGGTCTAAGTATGTATTCCAAGATGGCCTCAAATCCTTGACGCTCCTCCTTCCTCTGCTCCCCAGATGCACAACCAAATTCAGCTTTTAATAATATCTGTACAGCTTAGAAAGTCAGGCTTAGAGTAATTAACACGTATCACCCAGCTACCAAGTAAAAGCACTAGGGATATGATGCCCTGTCCTAGGACTCTTCAGCATTATACAATTACCTCCATGCTAATTTAGGAAATCTATCCAGGCCTTATGCTATAGGCATGAAGGTTTCAATGTGTTAAGTACCCTCACCTTTCTCTCAGAATGTTAATATTTACTTAGTTCATTTCCAACTTGAAAACTGTAAAGCAAAATACAACATTGGATGCTTATGTATGTTTGAGTTGTGCTAAATGGCTTAGCCTCCATCTTGAATTTTAATAACAGCCTAGTCTGCCGGTCTCTTCATCCCCTTCGTCCCCTAATCTACCTCCCCTACATCTCCAACCCTCATGAACATCAATTTTATTAGTAATTATATCAACACATATGCATGACCCAACGCCACCGTATCTCATCTTCCTAACCATGTTCATGAAACTTCAGACTGAATAACACCCAAGTTCTCAAGTAGAAATGATCAGAAAAATTTTGATTCCTGTCACCTTCTGTAAGGGACCATCCTACAGTTAGCCCTAACTACAGCTAAACCTATATTCAACTTCCTTTGTTCTTTATGCGTTTGCTACTGAAATAATAACACAACCTTAGAAAAGCATTTTTTGTGGTTTAACTAGTGTTAAAATGGAAAGAAATATATGTATTCTTATTTTGAGCCTTAGTTTGTTTCTCAAATTTTATTTTTTATTACTTTCCCCACTTTCTAACGGATCCCCCTTCACAAATTTACCAAATTTGTGCTTCTGAAACCTTATTTTCATTATATAATATACATGAAATTTCTAATCTCTTAATGCCAAAGATTCCCATGCTAACACATCGAGTCCATTACAATTTGATGAGAACAATGTACTTCAATTAGGAAGGTATATTCTCCACTTTCTCCCACACAGAGCCATCTTGTAAGCCTTTTGTCATTTAGTTGCCGTTACCATGCATGATCTCTTTTAAGCTCTCTCCTATGTATCCAATTTCGCTCATCATTTAATGTCCTGTTTCGTTCTTACTTCAGCAGCCTTGCCCCATGCTCAGCATGCTTTATCTCTCCATATGGAAATTACTGTCTCCACTACTTCTTATTTTTAGCTTATTTATTTAATTAGTTACTTAGTTATTTGTTAGTTAACATCTCAACTACAGCTTCCCCTCCCTCCTCTCCTCCCAGCTCCTACCACCCACTTCATCTCTGCCTCCCTGCACCATCCACTCCTCCTCCATTTCTATTCAGGAAAGGGGAGCCCTCTTATAGATATCAGCAAAACATGGCATATCAAGTTGCAGTAAGACTAAGCACTTCGCCTTGTATTAAGGCTGGTCAAGGAGACCCAGTATGAGGAATAGGGTCTCAAGAGCCAGTCAAAGAGTCAGAGATAGCCCCTTCTCCTACTATTAGGAGTCCCATAAGAAGAACAAGATACACAACTGTCACATATATGCATAGGGCCTAGGACAGTCCCATGAAGGCTCCCTGGTTGTCAGTTCAGTCTGTGAGCATCTATGAGCCCAGGGTCATTGATACTATGAGTTTACTTATGATGTCCCTGACCCCTCTAGCTCCTATAATCCTTTCTCCTCTTCAGCAGGATGCCCTAAAATTG
Source organism: Peromyscus leucopus (assembly GCF_004664715.2). Lineage (NCBI taxonomy): Eukaryota > Metazoa > Chordata > Mammalia > Rodentia > Cricetidae > Peromyscus > Peromyscus leucopus. The sequence continues at coordinate 50,760,025 of NC_051080.1, read as the reverse complement.
AACTGATGTTTGACTATGGGTTTTTTGTATCTGTTTCCATCAGTTGCTGGATGAATCTTTTCTGATTGTTGGACTAGGCACCAGTCTATGAGTACAGCAGAATATCCTTAGGCATCATTATATTGACAATTATTTTCTCCAGTCATGTTTGGCTCTATTCTAGGTTTCTGGGCCATCCAGCCTCTGGGTCTGGAGTGGGCTCAGCCTTATGGCATGTGTCTCAGGCTGGACCAGCCATTGGTTGGCCACTCCCACAATATCTGTGCCACCATTACCCCCAGCACATCCCATAGGCAGGACAGACTAGAGGTTGAAGGTTATATGGCTGGGTTGGTGTTCCAAACTCTCCACTGATAGTCTTATCTGGTCACAGGAGATGACCAGTTCAGGCTACATATGTGCACCACAAGGACACTTGCTCAAATATGTTCATAGCAGCCTTATTCTTAATACCTTGACCTGAAAACAACCTAGTTGTTCCTCAGCTGTAGAATGGATAAGGAAAATTTATACAATGGAGTATTATCCAGCTGTTAAAAAACAATGACCTCATGAAATCCAAAGGCAAATGGATGGAACTAGAAAAACAATTATCCTGAGTGAGGCAACCTAGACCCAGAAAGACAACCATGGTGTGTACTCACTTATAGGTAGGTATTAGCTGTAAAGAATAGCCATGGTGCAATCCACAGACATAGAGAGGCTAGATAATAAGGAGGGCCCAAGGGGGAAACTTGGATCTCCATGGGAAGGGAAAAAATATATATACATATATATACACACACATATATATACATATATACATATATATGTATGAAGAAGCAGCAAGATTGGTTAGCAGTAAAATCAGAGAATTTATTCCACAAAGTTGAACTCTGACTTCCAAAGGAATATAATGGCACAAGTACACACACACACACACACACGTATGCTCATGCATCATATAATTACACCCACATATAATAAGAATAAGTAAACTTAAGTAGTTTTAAACATTTGGTTTATTGTGGTTATTATTCTTATCCCCCAGATGAAGCAGGGATAAGATTCTCTATGATAAATTTCTGTAAACATGGTTTATAGAACTTCTTTCAAAGGTAAGAATGTGGTATGGCCTTGACTGTTCTTTCATAACCCACATGAATAATAGTTTTAAATCTAATTACAAGCCAGGAATGGTGTAGCAGACCTGTAAGTCCAGCTATTCTAAGTGCAGAGAAAGGAGTATCATGAGTTCAAGAATCATTTGAATGGCAGTGTGAGTTCAAGGCCAGACTGAGCAACTTAGGGAAACATAATATTAATATAAAACAAAAGAGAAAAGCTGGAGAGATAGCTCACTTCTGAAATGTTTGCCTTGCATGTATAAGGCCCTAGGTGTAACCCCAAGTATTCCCCCTCAAATCCAGTTAGAGTATTTATTGCATTGGTCTCTGAGAAGCAGGCTTTGACCATCTTCTAATTCGTAAAAGTACAAATCAACATGCACATAACCCTTTTGATAGAAAATATAAGAATTTTATAGACCATCACATGCTTAGCTTTATAACTTTTATAAACTACTTCAATGTAATAGATGGGACTTGTATTACCATTACTACTACAATAATGTCAGTTCAGTTTTTCAATCCTATCACTTCTTAAGTGAAGGAGGAGCTACAATGAAGCAAATATTAAAGCAGAGTTTACCAGGCATTTGCTTCATCTCCTGTCCCTGACCACTCATTTAATTTCCCCAGACTGCCTTCCCATCTATTGCTCAAGAGAGACAAGCTGTTTCCCACCACCATTATTTATGTGTCAAACCAGAACATAGTTCCTCTCTTTTCCTAACTTCAGGTATGTCATCTCAAATCTTGACAACTGCCCAACCTAAAAGAAGTTTCCATTTTCATCTGTCTTAACAATCTGAATGCTTCCTTTACCAACTTTTCATAACTTTTAATGATTCTATTTATTCATTTATTTACTTTTGAAAACTCCTTTCCTATTGGATGTAATGCATCTTGAAAACTGATAGTGTTGTTTTGTTAACTGTAGATATACATTGGCTTGTACAGTGGCTTGAACACAGGCTACAATTAATAAATATTAGTTAAATAAATATCTTCTAATTCTTAAGTGTTAGGCAATAACTCTTTATGCACTTACATCATGATTTCTTGGCTACACTATTTTGTCTTTAAGAAAATAGATATTGTGTTATATTTTTGGGAACTTCACTAAAGGGGAGTTTTGAAAGAAAAAATAATGAATAAAATCAGTTACTGCTCCTTTGAAAGAATCTGTAGAGATGAAAGGAGCCTAAAATTTAATGTGCATGTAGCTCTACCATAAGCTCTCCATTAACTACACCTCAGTCCTGATTGCAATAGTTTCTTCTTGTCTCATGCCCAGCAATTGCAAGACAGAACATTAAGGCACTATTCATCTCACAGTTTATTCTGTGTGACCTTTGAGGCAACCTCACCCTTTCTCCATACTCCCATAACTGTTGTTTATTTAATGCAACAAAATGCCAACTGGGCATCAGTATGAGAACACAGTATCATCAAAACAGCTGTGACTATGCCAATACTAACCCAATGATGGCACTCACTATATGGGCATGGCTGTGGGTCTGAACTGGTCTGAAAATATTTGACTCATGATCCCATATTTGCTTCTCTTTTTTTTCCCTTTCATTTTACATAAGGCCTATCATCTATTTTATTCACAACTAACTGTTTTACCGTATTTCTATCATGTGAAATTTAAAATTTTAGAGTAAGGGTAAAGCAAATGCCTAGCGGCCCCCTCAGTGCCTACTGAACTCTTTATGTCCCAGCTACTCTATTTCAATACTTGGGAGGCAGTTCCAGTTTTACTGATGAGGCAATAAAGTTAAGAGAAAAAAATGGAAATATACTAAATATGTCACTAAGAATTAGAGTTTCTCAAATAAAGTTTCCTCTCAGCAGCAGCAGTTGAGCCCTCTGCCCTGCTGCCCATATTTTAGTCCAGTGACTTAGAGGCTTTCACAGTGAGGAGCTCAGTGCGTCTGGAGACGATCTGCCATCTGTGAGGAAATGTTTAGGTTAAAAGATCTGCACCAGAGATTGGGAATGTTGAAACACGAGCAAAGAAAATAAATGTCTTGAGGGACTTTAACTTACAGAGAGCATATTTACCCCACATGGATATCTTGTGTGGCTGGGGACACCCAGATATTTCACCTCTGAGGCAATAGTTGAAGCCGAGAGCAATGGAAGTGATGACAACACAGGGTATGATTTGGGTACTCCAAGAGCTGTGCTTTCTTTTCAATTTTTTCAGCTGAGTCTCTAGGTGAGGAAATATAAATTGGGCTATGTGGGCTCTGCTCATGTGGGAGACATTGGGTCAATACCTACTATATGCCAGATACTGTATAAAAGGTTGGTGACTTAAAAAAAAACAGTGTGATAAGAAAGTATTATACTCCAAGTATGGTATTTTATGCTTTATATCATATAAGAGTCACACTAAGGAATAAGTAACTTTTGATTGGGTGTGAAGGATGACATCAGAGAAGATGAGCATCTGAGTTCAGATTGATAGCCACTATTGGTTGCTGAGTCTAGTTTTCCGGAAATCAGTCTTTAAGTCAAAGATTTTGGTGTAATCTCAGAATACACTATGAGGAATGGAGATAACGAAAGGTGCAGGGATGAAGGGTGGGTAGATGCTCACTACGGTAACTGGCATCATTGTATTGGTAAGACTCAGAGCTGTCTCAGTCAGGAGGAAACTGGCACTCATCCACTTTCCATTTCATTACTTGAGAATTTCTTCTGGAGGGCACACTCCCACAGGCAAAGAACACTCATAAGCGGAGTAAAACAGGAGGCCATGCATATGTAAGAAAGTCATTGAAATGCTCACTTTTAATTGCTAACACTGTCTATTCAATACTTGTTCTTCATTTCATTCCATGCCCTATAAATAGAGCTCCTTTTGTTGAGGTATTTGGCAGTAGGACACCCAATAGGCTACTTTCTTCAGAACCTAGAAAGAATGTAGGTTAGCGTGAACCAGTAAAGATTATTCCACTTCTCTTATCATTGTTCCCTTAAAAGCAGGAAATACTGGGCCAGACAGAATAGGAGGTTTGCTGGGAGCCTTTTGGGAAATATCCCCTCAATTTAAACTGTGACAGAAACAGCGACTTACATCTTCTGTGACACTTCCTAGGGAATTATGAAAATGTAAAGCTTAGAGCTTCAGTGCTCCCCTTGAAACTGACAGAAAGGTCTGCAGATGCGAGCCAGTGTGTTAATGATGACAGAGGAGAAAGAAGGAAAACCCAGACTTTAGATCACTTCATTAAGCTGCTGAATTTGTAACCTTGGAAATATCCAGACTTCTTGAACATGAAAACAAGGATGAGCCCACTGCCCATTTAAAAGGCATGTAGCAGAGGAAGGGATCAAGGTTGGCTTGTTGTCCTGTTTGGATATGGATTATTGATGATGGTCTACCCATTGTTTATCTACTCATTTCCAAAAGTTACCATTCACATCTCCAGATAAAACATTAACCATTCCAAGAAGTTAAACATTCATTGTCTTCTGGGATCCGTTACCAACCCCATTTCTAGAGTTGGAACAGACGGAATGACCCCAGGACCACAATGGCCTTAATTATGGCTTTTGGATGGGGCATTTCAGACCTAGCTGTTGAGTCACTTTTCATTTCAGGACCCATCCTAATCCTGGCTTCTTCCTTGCCTGTGCTAGCTAGCATAGTAGAGGCCTCAGGTTAATTAGCACTACAAGCAAGTATGCATTCTCAATAGGATTTGGAAGGCTCCTTAGGAGGAGTAAATGACCCAGTGTTTTTAAGGACTAGGTTTCTTGCGTATGAAGATAGAGTATGCAAGTGGTATACTGCAAGGGTCAAGATAGCAAACCTACCTTTTTCTGAGACACATTATTTTGTAGAAAAGAAATAAAATTGAATAATTATGGAAGAAAGATTCCATGGGTCGTAGGAAGTTCTTGGGTGAAGACACGGGGTGGGGGGGGAGAGGGTAAAATGACATGGACTGAGGGGCCCTAAGATCCAGGTACCACTGACAGAAAGCTAGGCAGGAAAAAAGGTAAAGAAAAGGGCCACTGACCACCAGTGGCTTCCCAGGCACCGTTAGGGTTATACGAGTATATTAGCTTCCTCTGGTACAAATGACAGGCTCTGTTCCCAAGAACATCTTTTCTGCCATGGTAGAAAGGCCTCTTTGAGGCACATAACAACAAACATATTAACAATCATTGACACAAATAGCATGGTTCGTGGTCAGTAACTCCCATGCCCCCATACAAAGAGCTTGGTCACTGACCAGTTATACCATTTTGATGTAATCAGAAGTTGCTTCTTTTTCCCAATAAGAGCAGGAACCGGCAATATGGAAAAAGTCTTGTTTTATAACCACAAGAAGACCAAACCAGAGTCAAAGGGTAAAAATTAATATGCTGTACCTAAAGATATGATAAGAATATGGGAACAGTAACTGTTTCCTTAATGATATATGTACATGTGTCCCCCAAAGACCCTTCTTCCATGCAGTTACTTTCACATTCACTGCTAAGCCTGCCTTCTCCCTTCCCTGCATTTTACATATCTCCTCTCCCTTTGCCTAATACTGTTTGTCCTGATACACATGCATTCTCATTTTTTTCTAAAATACCTCCATACAGCTACCCAACTCACACTATGTAAGGACTCACAGATTTTCACTGTGAAACCTCATAGATTGCTTGACTTCTGTATCGAAAAGCCTAACTTCCTCTACTCCTCCTTCTCGATCTCCTGTCTCCTAGAGGCTGCTAAAGTCTCTAGCTACCTTACCTCTTTCTTTGTTTGTTTTTTTGTTTTTAGAACCAAAGACATCACCCTTGAATTCCATTCTGACTCTGTTTTTAAATTCTTATACTGAGCACTCCACAAATCTGCAAAAGGGACTCCTCCAGTGATACCAGAACTCCACCCTTCACAATTATTCATATCTAAGAAAGGCCCTGGACCTGTTGAGCAGGAATGGCACCACAAAGATGGACATAGGTGTCAAGAGAAGTCTGGCCATATTCTTAGTCCTGGTTAATTTCCAATACTTGATAATAAGTCTCTTCCTTCTTCAGTAAAGAGATTTTGGAATGCAGGGTTCACATACTGGGAAGTTTTCATCTGGAAAACAGAAGAATAGTTTTCATCTATTCACTAAAACATTAATAACATCTGTGTGTCAGGTACCAGTGTAAGTGATAAGGATGTTATCAGGAATGAGATGGAGAAGTGCTAGGAAATTTACATTTCAGGAAAGAAACAGAATAAAATAAACAGCCTTCTTTCAGAGTGTGATCATCATTGCTCAAATAAAACACTGGAAACAACAGCAAGGGGTCAATCTGAGATGAGGAATTATTTAGAAAGAAGGATCAGGAAGTTATCAACAGATGGAACAGTTCTAGCCCAATAATACCCAAGAGAGAATGAAGAATGAAATGAGACATTCTTAATGTAAAATAGTTCAGAATTTATTATAAAATTTAATAGAATATCCTTGTAGAATTTTAGACAAAGATTGTTGTGATGGTATTTCTGTTTCTGAATGACAGTTAATATAGAGACAAAAGTAGGAGAAAATTAGTAGTTTGAACAAACAAGTTAGAATCAAGATCATGGTTGTCAATATACATGCAGAAAGATGACTGAAAATTCAAAAGAGTAAAGACATCTTGAATTTATGTATAATAATTTACTTCCTTAAAAGAAAAGTGTGCAAAATAAAGAACATATTATCATTCAAACAAGAGGGCTGTGTTCTGCATAATTTTCTTTATTAGAACAATTGTTCTTTATTGTTAGAAATATATATTTAAAAGCATGTTCTACTTATAATAATGATTGCTAATGGAAGGGTACAGTAGAGCCAGTTGGAAAATACATATGCAAGAGCCTTTCGATAGGTCTTTGGCATTCAGGATTCAAGCAACTATAGGAGGGCAGCTGCTACCCAACCCTCATCTGTTGCCAGGTAGGAACTCAAGCTTTATGCTGCCAGAGATTTTAATAGTCTGGTTTTTTCCAAATGTGAAATGTCCTGATTTTAAAGTGTTGGCAATGAATTCAAATTAACTAAACAAAGTAAAATGAAACACTATGAGAATATAAATAGGGTGGGGAGGAAACAAAGAAAAGAGGAGGAGGAAAAGACGTCAAATGCTTGTTCACTATATTCACCCTCTAATTTACTATTCTGCCGCCTCTGCTGTGGGATCCCCATTACAATCTCTTTTTGTGATAAATCTGGGCAATATTGTAGTGCTTGTGTTGTGGAAAGCATTATTCAAATCCAGAAGGAGAAAATATTCCAGAGCTCTTAAAAAAAAAAAGAAGAAGTGTTATTAACCAGAGCCCTGGGGTCCTCTTGGAGAAGAGAGTTGGCTGTGCCAGGGGTGATTCTTAACCCATTGTATACTTTTCAGTTTGCAGACTCTACACTGTGGGAACCTCAGGAAAGAAGCCAGACTTTTCCATTGACTCCAAGGCTGCGTCAGCAAATGCCAGACCCAGCAGGCCCTCTGTATTACAGGCTAATGGTCCAAACAGCTGTAAATAGTTTATGCCAAGATCCCTATAAGTGTGACAAACACACAGCATTCTAAGTGCCTCAGGAGGCCAGTTAAAGCTAGAAGAGGCCACAGATGACCATCTCTGAATACTGTGGCCACACCTCCCAGGGCTGATGTCCATGGTGTTTTTTTTCTATTCTCTCCTCATCAGAAATGATTCTGGGGTTGGAAGTTACTTATACATGGGTTTTATTTAATTTTTAGCAAAGGATTTTAGGAATTGTGTATTTCATAAAAAGAAATGATGGCCTCGATGTTGAATTCATACATCTTATGTATGCCATCTCGTGTGATTTGCTTGTACAGCTTTCCTATACATTTATCCAACCCAGTGAAGAAATTAATAAACATATTCAGTTGTCAGAAACCACATTACAAAAAACCTGAAAGATCTTTGTGTTGTGTTAGAAATTATTTGTGGAATCCTTCAAGGGAATATTGCTTTCCTTAATTTACAGACTTCCTTGCTAGAAAATTAGTCTTTCTTAAAGGAATTCCATTTCTATATGTTCACCTCTTAAGTCTTGTTTTCATTATTTAAAATTTTGAAGTATTCTTGAATATTTGTATCAGATTTATTTGGTAACATGTTGTAATAAATTACTAGTGACATGGGGTAGGGAAAGCCAAAGATGTACAAGATGAACAATGGCCATATAGTGTTCTTATGACTATGTGTATGACTGCCAGCTGCTATGATACCTTAGAAACAACTAGTGCAAATGGCTATTCACATCTGACTGGAGACTTGTAGTGTGCTTTATATAAGACAGCAGTGGGGAAACAAGAAATAAGGGCACTGATCCTGAAATATTGCCTAATGGAAAGCAAATACGTGCAAAGCGAAGTGAATTTTACCCCTTAAGAAGACATTCTCATATTTGGCTATTATTCATAATATAATAAGATTCCTTAAAACATATGATCAAAATCCTTAAAACATAATGACCAAAGTCTTCAAATCAAATAATTGCATTACTACTAAAATGGTGTGACTTCTTGTTGGTTCTTATTGCCTACATTTCCATTTATTTGACATGTATCACCGAATACTTGTCTTCAAAAGTAGAGCTTAATAAAGGATAAAGCTGTATAATAAGTGAAAAAATGATCATTTCTCAGTTGTATATAAAGCTCACACTAGCCTGGTGGTGGTGGCACATGCATTTAATCCCAGAAGCAGGCAGATCTCTGAGTTTGAGGCCAACCTGGTCTACAGAGCGAGATCCAGGACAACCAGGGCTACAAAGAGAACTCCTGTCTAGCAAATGACAACAACAACAAAAATAAGTGAAGCAATATCTAAAATCTCAATTGTTTTGAGTAACATTGTAATTGATAACAATAATAATAATAAAGCACTAAAATTTTAGCCAGGCAGTGGTGGTGCACAACTTTAATCCCAGCACTCAGGAGGCAGAGGCAGGCAGATCTCTGAATTTAAGGCCAACCTTGTCTACAGAATGAGTTCCAGGACAGCCAAAGATACACAGAGAAACTCTGTATCAAAAAATCTAGGAAAAACAAAAACCTTCACACTAGTTAGGGATTCTTGTCAGTGTATTTTTTAATATATTCATCAATCAAGTAAATTTGTGTTCATGTTGAGAACCTGTGGATTAAATTCAGAATATGATTAGGAATGAGAACATTTGGATAATTTAGAGAAAATTAACAAAACACAAGCAAGTACAAGAGTTTATAAACATTAAATTTCTTTATATAATTGTATAGGCAAGTTCCTTATTTTATTGTTTAGTATCCAAAACCTAATGATAAGCCTTGGCTAACTTTTGCTCCATGTTGAAATAACAAGAGATATCCAGCCAGTAATAAATCGACTTCATGTTGTCGATTAATCTTGATCAGAGAAGCCTTAAACAAAACTGGGCTCACTCTGATGTTTGCCTTGCCAACTACACTCTACTCCTCTGTCTTGCAAACAAGGCTATAGGACTGTTTAATTGATAATCTCCCAACCCCAGCCCCAGGAGATAGACTCTCAGTAGTGTCTGTAGATCTTATGAATCTCGTTCCCTTACGACCCACAGGTGGGCACATAATCCTAATAAGAAAAGTGATACATAAGGAGACTTTCCTTGGGTAAAGTATCTGCCTGCTTCTTCATGTGTTGGATTTGTGATAAAAAGAAAACCAGAAACCAAAAAGAACAAACATTGACTGAGTCAATGCATGCCAAACCCTGATTTTTATAATGAATGAAAAATAAATACATTCTGGAGAGAGGGACATCTATAAAAGAAACCCATTATACTTTTTTAAAAATGGATTATTCTGAGACATTTTTCTTTGATGCTTTCATCAATAATCATTGTATTGGTCTCTATTAGTTTAAAGTGACCTTTCAAGTTTGATACGGTAAAATGGTTAGGTACTCATTTATTTCATTTACTAATTGTGTTGCTAACCTTTCTATTCTTCAGCACCCTTGTTGATAAAAGAAGATAATCATAGTGTATTATTCATAGGACTATTACATACATAAAAGAAAATATGAATGTAAAATGTACTGCTGTGATCATTTGCTTTTGGTTCTTTTGGTTCCTTTGCTATATAATTTTAATGAAAACTTTGACAGAACACTGATCTGTATTCAATACAAGTGTGAGTAAAGCATAGGTACAGAGAATATTTTCCATGTCTAATATATATATAATTTATCCATTGAATGAGTTACTTAAACACAAAATGATGTTACCCCAAATACAAATTAAAATGAAACCTAACAAAAAAAAACTCTAAGTAAACTTTCCCATCACCATTTTCAATCAATAGATTTCATTTTGATTATAACTAGGAATAGAAAGTAAAGCTAAGTTGGCCTTTCCAACACCAACTCTATAAAAACAGTAATTATCACCAATGTGATCAGGGAAGATTGCATGCTTGAGAAATATAAATCAGCACAAAACTGATTTTCTCTGTGCTTTGAATGGATCATTATGAGAAAATCAAATTTTATATGGTAGAGAGATCCACATTTGGCACCCACTCATGCATAGACTTTTAGATACATAACAAACTAATAATTTAAAGATGAACATCTCATTTAGAAACTGTAATTGTTGTCTTTAGTGGTTCAGTTCCTAAGTCCAAATTTTATTCCATTCTTTTAAATGGCATTAAATTTCTGCCTCATTTGTATTTAGACTTCATACTTTCATCAGCACTTTGATAATAAAATGGCATATTTGTTGACTAACTTTTATTAATTTTGGCTTAAAGATTCTTTATAGAACTGGCTAATGAAATGCAGATCTCTTTTTATTATATATTTAGGTATAATAGAAAAAAAGAAACAGCATGTACAATATGATTGCGAATGTAGATGGATATTTCATCATAAAAGTATTACTAAAAGAATTGCTCTGGGGGAATAACCTCTTTAAGCATGAACAGTAATTTTTAGCAATTTTTATACTAGATTACTAAATGATACTTACATTTTGAAATAGTTGCATTATTTTACATATAGTATTTTAAGCTGATTTTCCTATTCAGAAGAATGCATAAATTTGAAGTAAGCCTAATTTGTCTTCTCTCTTCTTGTAATGTTTTAGGTCTTAAGTGCCCACCACAGAGTCCATGTGCTGAACACTTCCTAAGGAAAATGATGAGGTCTAGCAAGAGATATTTAAGATCATTAAGGATGCTCTCAGAAAAGATTATGGAACTCTGGTCACTTACTCTTAACTCCTTTTTGTTTCCTGGCCAGGAAAATATTTAAATTTTAATTATCAGCTGGGGAGGGGGATCAGAGGACAACTTTTTAAGAGTTGTTTCCTTCCTTCCACCTTTACATAGTGCCTGCAGAGATCAAGCTTTAGTGACCACTCTTCTGTGTCAGTCACCTTTGTCTGTGGAGCCATGCATCTCACTGATCCTCCTGTTCATACACGTGGGCAGCTTTGCTCCATCACATGCTCTGCCATCTCACCACCACTGAATAGCAAAAGGGATGATTCTGTGTAATCACAAACTAGAGCTTCTGAAACTATACACCTGTTCTTTTTATAAATTTGCTGCTGTTTAGTATAAGGACAGAAAGCAGACTTCTGAAGGCCCTTCCCCCATAAGATTTGGATATGTTTGTGTTCTAGTGAAGGCCTTTACTCACTTCAGTCATTTTTGGAAAGTGTTATGGTATATGCAGGTCTACTTTCCTCATAAATAATAAAATGGGACTCATGGCCTCAGAGCTTTTGTAACAATTACATGAGCTACTGCTGTGAAACACATACACCAAACATTGGTTATTTTAAACTTTTAAATCTAATCCCCTTACCCCATCAAAATCTATTTGTGATATGTCATTATTCAAAGACATCATTCACTTGCAGTTAGCTATCATATGCCATAACTTTTGTTTCAAGTTATTTTAACTGAAGAAAAGAAGAGCTGCTGATGTGCATTCTGAAGACCTCAAAATTGTCAGCCTAGTGTGATGAGCAAATAAAATTGGTTAGCTCCACATTCTAAATACACTGGAAAAGTAGGCACCTCCAGTTTCCTAGGTATTCCTTAGGGTGGTGGGGAGAATGGGAAACTCTCCAGAATCCAGTCATCTCCCTGCTCCCAATACCTGTTCACTATCTTGCCTCTGTGACCTTTTTTCTTTGCGCACATAATCTTCTGTTCATTCCTCAAAACTCTACTAACAAATGATCATTGGGTTATTAACCAACTTTTTATTAAAGAAAACATTTAAAGAGAGAGAATATGCCCAACACAGAACAGGAAAAATAGAAAACTAATCATTAGAAGGTTGTTTTGAACTGAGCTGCCTCTCCATCTTTGAATATGCATCATTATTTTTCTCCTACATTTCTCCCTGTCCTAAAGATCCAATCCCCAAATTTGTACCTCTATGCCAAGCCAATTTAAAGTTCTTATTAATATGTTATGCGTAGCATTTTGTTTCAGTTTTTTCTTTCATGTATATATATGTACCAAACTTTAAAAATGCAATCTATCAAGACTGAAGGGCTTTCACCTTATCCTATTGTATATTCTTTTGTCCTGTTTGGCTGCTGTCTCTTGGAGGCCTGCTCTTTTCAGAAAAGGAAGCAGAGGAAGTAGATCTAGGGGAGAGAAGGTGTGGGAAAAAATTTAATATATCTATTAAGATATTTGCCTAAATAGCAAGAAAGGAAGTAGGTGGAAGCATTTCACTTAAAGTTCATCTTTTTAGATGCCTTGAAATGTTGTAAAATTGCTTCCTGTTGCTATCTCATGCCCCCTTTACCACCTCATCTGTCTCTAAATATGCATCATCTCCGGTCAACCTTACATCTATTTGGTTTTCTCTGATTTTGTGTTAATATTATAAACCTAATTTTCTAGTATTCCATATAACCTAAACCTAAATAATATTCTGCCCTAAAACAAATGAACCAAAACACTAAATTCAGAAATAGTCTGTATTTAGTGGTGAAAAGTAATTGGAATAAATGTTTCTATGTTTGTTCATCTCTCTCCCCTTCATTGATTTCATAGCTTTAGTGTAATTTGCCTTGTGACATTATGTATTTGCTGATGATATACTTGATTTTATCAGTCATTCACTCAATCTGTTTATATACTCATTTGTAATAATCTTTGTTCTATCATAATTGCAGCAGCTTTGGAGGAAACTGATTCCTAATATTTTATATCTAACAAAATTTTTTGACTTTGTCAAATTTGCCACATTAGTTTATAATAGTGCCAGTGTTATTGACTCTTATTTCATTTGCAAATTCTCAAATTATTAGGGGGAATTTTGTTTGTTATTTTAAAAATATTTGAAGAAATTCATCAAGATTTTGTGGCATAAGGACAAAGAACTTGGATGTTATGTTCTGATCATGTTACACTATCCAAATTCTTAAAGAGGTATTGGGTAATTTAAAAAATTTCTCTTTCTTTGAAACTTCAGTGAAGATAATACATCATCAGAATACTGAATACATTGAGGAAGGTCATTTAAAGGGATTCTAAAAGTTATTTGACTTTATTTTATAAAATAGAAATTTAACAAGTACTGTTATAATTTATAATTATTATATATTGACTTTATTGTGCTAAATTTCTTCAGCTTATATCCCAAATAATCTAAGTCATAACATAATGATACTAATTATTAATAATTAAGGTGGATTTGCTTGTTTGTTTGCTTGTTTTGAGACAGCATCTCACTGTGTAGTTCTGGCTAGCCCAAAACTAGCTATGTAGACCTAGCTGGTCTTGAACTCACAGAAATGAACCTGTCTCTGTCTCCTGTGTGCTAAGATTAAAAACATATGCCACCATGCCTCACTTGGTCTCGTTTTTTAACAGTTAGAAGTAAATTCTATAGAGATTATAGAAGCTGTATTATGGAAAGCAATGTTGGGGGAAATATTTTTGTTATTTATTTCTACATCTCTAAATATACTGCTTTTAAAAACTTAAACATTATCTACTGATATCTTCCTGTTGTACTTAAGCAAATCAATCTCCTTTGTCTTACTGTCTCTTCAGATATACACTTGTGTCTCATCTTCAGCCTCTCTCCTATAGATATGACACAGTGTCATTTATACATTGTTCTGTTTACATCAGTATAACTGTAGATGCTCTTCAAAGCCATGTCCTTCATTGTGGACCACCTTGACTGTCAACTTGACTGAATTTCCAGCTAGGAGACAGACTTCACAGGACATCGAGAACACTGAGGTGGGAAGATACACCCTGAGTGTAGATGGTACTGGACTCAACAGAAGGAAGAACAAGCACCGTATTCACTTCTCACTCTCTGAATTTGGACCCAGTGTGCTCATGCTCCTTCTCCCTGAGCTAGAGCTGATCTCACTACCCTAGATTCCCTACTGTGATGGACTGTGAGCCGAAATAGATCCTTTTGTAAGCTTCTTTTGTCAGCTCTGTTGTGATAGCAATGAGAAGGGTAATTAAGACTGAAAACTGAGACCGAGAGTAAAGTTGTTGCTGTGAAATAGCTGACTGGTCCTTAGACATTTGGAACTAGCTTGTGAGGAAATAATTTTGAAGAGCTTGGCACTGAAGTCTAGAACCTTCTTACAATGTACAGAGAATTTGATGAGTACTTCTTAGGGGAGTTTGGAAGAGCAGACAGTTAATTTAATACAGGCCTCGAAGGCTTGCTTTGAGAGGTTTCAGAGCAGAACAAGGACGCCTATCGAGAACTGTGCTGGAGGATGTTAATGTTACATTCTCACAAGGACTTGCTTCATTCCGGCCATGTCCTGGAGCACTTTAGTTGGATTGCATTTAAAAGTAATGGCATTCATTCTTTGGAGGAAATTCAAGATATCACAGCATTCAAGCAACAGCATGATTCTAGTTCTCTGACCTTCTCCAGGTCTATTAGTGAAAGAGAACAACAAATGGAGAGGAGAGAAATGGAAATTTCGAAGTTTGGAGAAGACAGGAGTGTGAACAAGCTTAAAGCTGCAGACAAGGCATTCTTGGAGACGGCAGCTGTAATTGTTAAAAAGATCGGTATCATTAAAGAAAACCTATTCTTTACTGGGATGATAGAAAAAGCGTCTTGAGAATAAGAGTCTACCTATCAAAGGCTCCAACTTGTAAAAGTACAAATTCATTTGAAAGGAATCTATACTGAAAAAAAATGCCACTGAGGATTTTTTTCTGGTTTTTAAAAATTCTAATTGCTTAGAAAATTAAAAAAGAAAAAGAAAACAAACAAAGACTCAGCCATTTAAGTGCCCAGAGAGCACTACAATTGGGTTGAAAGGGGCCAGACTACATGTTGAGCTTGCTGAAGAACTTGGCAGCATGCTCTACACAGTACTCACATTACAGGCATACAAAATAGAAGAGTACAAGAGTGATGGAGATCTGAACCAAGGTTCCAGAAAGCTGCTGAGACCAGGCAATGTGAGGCAAGGCCAGATTAATTCAAAGGAACCCAAGAGGCCATTGCCTTAAGCCAGGGAAGCCTGTAGTGGAGATCCCAGCACGTTGGAGATGGCAGGACAGTGAGGTGTGTGCTGGGGAAACTTCAAGCGTGAAGTGGAGCTGACTCTATAAGTAGGTTAAGTGTGCTCCAGACAGCAAAACTCCAGAGTCGGGGCTCCCCAAGCCTATGCTAGATGAGAGGCTACCATCAGAAGTCTCAGGTGACCAACACAGAGCTGTAGAGTTTGGTGTTTGCCTTATTAGGGTTTTGTTCTTGCCTTGGTCCAGCCTCAAGTTGGAATGCTCCCATTCCTTCATTTAGGGTTGGCAATATTTATCCTGTGTCATACGTAGAAATTACATACCATTTTTATTTTCTGGTTTTTTTTTTTTGTTTGTTTTTCTTTTTTTTCCCTGGAGCTGAGGACTGAACCCAGGGCCTTGAGCTTGCTAGGCAAGAGCTCTACCACTGAGCTAAATCCCCAACCCCACCATTTTTATTTTCTAGGGGCTCACTGTTAAGAGTTTATCTGAGTCACGATAAAGATTCTGAACTTAAATTATGAATATTTTGGAACTAAAGAGATTTTGGAATCTTTTAAAGATGGATAAAATGTATTTATTTTATTTTTGCATAATGAGATGAACATGGTACTTTAGGGAACAGAAGTGAAATGTTAGTGATATATTTGGGCTTCAGCTTGACTAAGGGATAGATTTAAGATTGCTAATCTTGGGGTCTGGGGAGATGGCTCAGCAGTTAAGAGCACTGGTTGTTCTTCCAGAGGTCCTGAGTTCAATTCCCAGCAACCACATGGTGGCTCACAACCATCTGTAATGGGATCTGATGCCCTCTTCTGGTATAAATGAAAATAAAGCATTCATATACATAAAATAAATAAATATTTTTAAAAAAAAGATCGTTAATCTTTACTGTTGATTTGATTAGATACATCAGCCAGGAGAAAAATCTCTGCACATGGTATAAGGGTGCTTTCAGAGACATCTGACTGAGGTAGGAAGACCTCCCCTGTAACTTACATGGCAAGAATGAAAATGCTCTAGCGAGCCAGCTGTGCTTCTCCAAGTATCAAACTATTAAAATAATGGACCCCAAGAAATTGGAATTTACAGAGGAAACTCATGCAGAAGGATGGCTTATCTCTTAGAAGGAAATTTCATAGTTCTGACATCTTGTCAGAGCATTTTTGCCAGAGAGTCTGCAGCCCAGACCATGAATGTGGGTGGGACTGCACCTTGACCAGCACTGCTTAGTTATGCTCATGCCTTCTAGATATGACAGAACTGCTGTACCCCTGAACTCACAGAAGCTGTGTTTGCCTGCACAAGACCTGTGCAAGACCAAGTCAGCCAACATTCCAGCATGGGGAGTTGTTTCCCAGCTTCCATTCCTAACTAAGGAGCTATGAACAGCTGGTAGCTTCCAGGAGAGGGAGAGTTAGTTCTCTTTGAGAGTAAGGGCCCAGGTAAGTTGGCCATGCTCCAAGATGGTGTCACACCCATGAGTACATGGGTGACACCAAAAAAATCCCATGGGTTGTATTAAAAAACAAAAACAAAACAAGACATGAAGTTAGGGGATAAGGAAGTGAGGAAGATCTAGGAGAACTTAGGGGGATTTGAGTAAGGCAAATATGATAAACATAAATTCTATGAGTTGTTCAAAGAATTAATAAGAATAATATATTTTAAACAGAGCACATTAAGTTGGGAAAGAACAGTGATGGGAGATGGGGAAAATTGAAAGTGTCCCGAGAAAGTATATAATGTCTGGGGAGGGAAGCATTGTGCCACCATTATAGAATAACTCCATTTAAATTCATTTTATACGTGCATATGAATATACATTAGGAAACTCCTGAGGTACTGTGCTTTCATGTGGCATTTCACCGGTTTGTAGTGTTAGTTCATCACATATTCCCACCTCCCCTCCATGTCCCACCCTATTTAACCCCTCCTGCTTATATTTTTAGTTTCTAGGAACTCTGAATTACTTTCAGTTTACATGATCTTCTCCTCTCTTGAGGCTATGAATACTTGTCAATACTTATTCCCACTGCATAGCCTCTGCTTCATCAATACTTTGCACTGTTTTCCTTTTCTTTATCTCTTTTCCTCTATACTCATAGAGAAGGTCTTTTCTCTCTCACAAGTTCAGTAAGCTTGAATATCTGCTCATATTAAAAGGCAGAGATCGCCGGGCGGTGGTGGCACACGCCTTTAATCCCAGCACTCGGGAGGCAGAGTCAGGCGGAGTGAGTTCGAGGCCAACCTGGGCTACCAAGTGAGTTCCAGGAAAGGCATGCAAAGCTACACAGAGAAACCCTGTCTCGAAAAACAAAACAAAACAAAACAAAACAAAACAAAAAAAAGGCAGAGATCATGCCATTAGTCCCAGCACTCAAGAGGCAGAGCCAGGCAGATCTCTGTGAGTTCGAGTTTGGCCTGGTCTACAGAGTGAGATCTAGGACAGGCACCAAAAACTACACAGATAAAACCTGTCTCATGAAAACAAAACAAAACAACAACAAAAAAAGGCAAATACCAACACTTGACAAGAAGATTTGAACATGAGGTATAATTAATTGTCTTCACAATAGAATAACATCATGATATTTTATTGCTGTGCTTCCGATTCCAGGATTTTACACACATTTTTGAAGACAACCATTTTCCCAGAACTGCTTCTAGAGCCCTACTGTATTTTCCTTGTGAAACAGTAAACCTTAGAGTTTTACTTATAGTGGACTGGTGCAGTTTGCCAGCTGCATAGAGAAGGGGCAGAGCCTCCCATTGCTTTTCATATAACCTTTTACCAATAATCTTCACGTTCAAGCTACTACTTCCAAACAGTTTGGGATTCTGTGAAGCAAATCAGACTACTATATACTTTATTATTTCTGCTGCTGACTTGAGATTTAGCATTTTCAGCTTTGCTAAATCATTACCACTTAATGAGCTACTTAACAGCTTCAAGAATCTTGTGCTAATTTTCTTCCTTCTCTGTTTTCTCTTATATGGGGTCTATCATTTAATACAATTTTTTTTTCTAGGCTGGGTGGTGGTGGCACATGCCTTTAATCCCAGCACTCAGGAGGCAGAGCCAGGAGGATCTTTGTGAGGTTGAGGCCAGCCTGGTCTACAGAGCAAGATTCAGGAAAGACACAAAGCTACACAGAGAAAACCTGTCTCAAAAAACAAAAAAATAAAAAATAAAAATAATTAAAATGTATTTTCTAATCCTTTTCAGTGGAGCTGGGGACAATATACAAGTGGATATGTGTGTTCATTCATCTTCTTTTTAGCTGAAAGTAGTAATGCCATTCTTTGAGTTTGTCAGTCTGTCTGGATCCAGTACAGATGGAGTTCCCTAAGCCCCTAGTTCTCAGAGTTGCTTCATTTTAAAAAAATGTAAATTTTAATAGATGTTTTTTAATCCCCCATATAATTTCTGTTTATTCAAATCATCTTATTCCCTAAACAATTTCATTCTTTGATCTTAGAAGATTAACCTTGGCACTTAAACCTTGTGTACCTAAGACACGAGGCACCTTTGTGAGTGGAAAGACAGAGCAGGTTACTCACCAGTAACTTACCTCCCTACTCCACATGGACCATTTGTTTTTTGGTGTTTTCTTTTGTTGTTGTTGATTTTACATAAACAAAGCAAAGGCTAAAGAGTCAGGGAAGAAAAATCAATTAAAAGCAGAGAAATGAACAGATTCCTGGTAGCAGTTCAATGTTTCCTTTATCCATGAATTACCTTTATATCCTCCTCTGCTACATATATCAATAATAAATTACCATTTTCCCCAAATCAGTTAAAGTGAATTTCTGTCTCAGTACTGAAAGCACTCTGATTAATTTCATAAACTACTAGCAGTTTTCTGGGACTTAGAGTAAGAGGATGATTGTCATCAGCTATTTAGAATGAATATTTTAATTGCCTAAGATATAAGGACATTTATATCTACCTTGGTGTTTCTCTTTGGTTAAAGCAGACTATTATGGTTTGGATACGAAGCACTCACTCCAAAGGCTCATGTGTTAATGTCTTGGTCCCCAAGTGATGAGTCCAGTCATGGAGAGGTGACTGGAAACTGAAAGTTCTGATCTAATAAGTGGCCTGGTGGCTTCATAGGTTCAGGATATCATAGCATGATGAGGACCAGGGAAAAACTAGAAGTTGGATCCTCATTGAATGAAGTAGAGGTTAGTAAGATATGTCCTTAGGGAGTGTGTCTTATCTTCATCTCCTATCTACCCATGTCTGTGGTTGATATATTGTGCACCCTAACAAAGCTTTCCTGGGGACAGAGAACAGAACAGCCACTAGATTAGACATAAAGGCCAGACAGTGGTGGCACACATGGCTTTAATCCAATCACTCAGGAGGCAGAGATCCATCTGGATCTCTGTGAGTTCAAGGCCACACTGGGAACAGAGCCAGGTGTGGTGGTACACACCTTTAATTCCAGCACTTGAGATCTCATGTCTTTGCTTGGGAAAGGACACATGCCTTTAATCCCAGGAAGTGATGACAGGAAGCAGAAAGGTATATAAGGCGTGAGGACCAGGAACCTAGACGCTTTTAAGCAATTCAGCTGAGATCCCTTCCAGTGAGGACTCAGAGGAAAACAGGATCAGCTGAGGAGTTCTGTCTCTCTGATCTTTCAGCTTTAACCCCAATCTGGCTTTAGGATTTTTATTAATAAGACCATTTAGCAATTTGTCTTATACATGTCTCTCTCTGAGTCCTGGCTAATATGAATTAAAAGACTCTAACCACACACTTCTACCAAGTAATCTGCCTCAGACTGAAACTTCTGAAAATACGAGCCAAAGAAACCAAGAAACCTTCCTTTTGAAGATTATTTTGTCAGAGCCACAAAAAAAAAAAAAAAAAAACTGTTTAATATAGTCCATAAATAAACCAAATAATTACTGGGCACATCTGTGGGATATACTTGCATTTAAAGACTGATTCTATTTCAATTTTCTTATATTCAAATTCCAATGAACTAAATGTAAAGAAAACAGTCTACTGAGATTAAAATTTTCTAGAACTCATTTTTTAAGATCACAATGTCTGTTTTCTTATCTTTCTAGCAGGTATCAAAATAATTTGTCAGGAAATTATTAAATTCAGAATTACATCTCAACAAGCAGTCTTAATCATCATAGTAAGTTGGAAAGCTAGGTCTCTGTGGTGTGTGTGTGTGGGGGGGTTGCCTTCCAAATATATCATTTTATTGGAAATTTTATGCAATTTTGAGATTTATAAATTTCCATACCTTTAACACAATGTCAATTTGATAATTAAAATGAACCTGGTCACATAATGACAATGTGTATCTATTTAGGGATCAATGGACAGAGCACCCAGAAGTTATTAAAAATAATTGTCTTGCACTCTCTATGTTTTCAGATTTCTAGAACCAACTAAGATCTCAACTACTAATATCTGAGTGTCTGCAGAATCTGTACCATATGTAACGCCCTATGTGGTACTGTCTTAGCACTCACATCTTCACCTCGAGCTTCTCAGCATTCAAAATATAGACTATGACTTGGTACTTTTTAATATAGTTCTCCTTCCTCTTCCTAGGTTCCTGGTCCTTAGGAAAATCTTTCTCTTTATAATTGGATGAAAGATTACTTAAGCACCAATCTTGACCACTCACTGCAAATTTTGACATTTTTAACATTTTCTTATATAGAATAGAAATCTTAAGGAGGAAGACCAAATTTTCAGTGAAAACAAAATAAAATAGAAGGTATAAATTACCAACTCAATTCATCCCTAATGAGGGGAAAATATAGTATTGCTATAAGTGTAGATGAGAGCCTCCTGTGTTCACCTGGAAAAGTGGTAGAACTGGCTAGCTATAAAACTTATTTTTTAAGCAGTCACCACTTTGGCTTCATTTAACCTCTAATATATCACATTTTTCATCTCATCTCAGTTTGTTCATGCTCTAGGCCCAAGTGTTCAATAGGTCAGAAAAGAGCCGTGATCCACATAAGCACAGCACAATGACTACTTTTATGGCACATACATAAATGTTTTCATTTAAAGTCAGGTACCCTGAGGTACTCTCATTCCCATCCCCTGTTATATTAAGTTATTCATCCTTTAAATAGATGATTTCTGTGTATTGCTCCTGTCCACTCTTGTGGCTGCCCCACAACATGTCTGCTAGCAAACTAAATTGGTCCATTTTTAGATGGCATGAAGCTCAGTCTTCAGTTTCACAAGTTGATCTTTAAGATTATTTGGAAATCTATTCATGCATTCAACTTCAAGGTCCCAAGAGTCATCACCAAATGGTAGTTAATAGATATATTTTGTCACTGACACATTAGTTTCCAGCAATGGAATAGAGCTGAATACACAGCAGTCTGTCCAGTAATGTTTCTGTTGTATAAATACCATTTAACACAGGTTTAAAAAAAAAAAAACAGTTGTTGCTTCAGGTCTTTGTTGTTGTTTTAACTTTACACTGGTTAAAAAAACTGACCTTTCTATCTCTGAAAGTATATAAATTAATAAAAACATACCCAGTGCTATCATTTGCCATTAAAGCAATTTGAAGAATGTGCATATGCAGAAAAATTTGTCCTTTCCACATGGTTTAAGTTACTGACAAAATAAAGCTAAACAACTGTTTTAAAACATGATGTGAGTGAGTGCCTTTAGGTTGGTTATTTATAGCTGTCCACAGCTATCAGTTTTTATTTTAAAATTATTGAAGTAATTATGAGCAGAAGGTGAATGCTCAACTTGAAAACATGACTCCCAAATGATTTATATAGTGAAAACTATACACAGAAGTGACTGCCTTGGATAAAAAGCACTTAGCATTTTGTTTTATTCTTAATATGATATGGTCCCTAGAAAACTTCCCCATTCACTTCCTTACATTTTGATGTTTTTCCTGTTTTTGAAAAACATAATCAATCAAGAAAATGAAATAAAAAATAAAGTACTGTAAAACGTGGAGGCAGTATTTTCAAATGGAATAGTTACCTATCTAGTAGACTCCAAAGAGGAAAATCAACAACGACAACTCAACTATTAGCTAAAAAGATAAATAATAATGATAAATAGATCCCCTATACATATTTAAAACTAGTGTAAATTTATACAAAGAAAAATGTAATTCTCAATAGAAGCTAAGAATTAGAGCCATACTTTTTTAAAAAAGCAAAAATATTAAACTCTGCTGAAAATACTCATATTTAGAAAAGCATGTCCTCCTTTCTAAAAAGATTAAATGTTATTTCATTTACCTCTAATCTATGAATTTAACTGTGATTCCAATTAAGAAATATAAAGAAATCAAATTTTTAATTGGTGTATCATTATATCTATTGTATTATCAAGAAAAGTGTAAATTAAAAATAAAAAGTATGTAGCATTGCTTAATATGAAATACACTACAAAGTTACAGTAGTTAAAATAGCACATACTGAAACAAAAATAATATCACTGGCACATGTCAGAAAGTATTGAGTATGTTTGAGAATTCAGTATAAGCTGTTGAGGAAACACTGATTAGTCAATAAATTGTGTTTTGACGACTGGCTAGCCATTTGGAAACTAATTAAGCTAGATTCCTACCTAACTCATTATCCTAAAATAGATTCCATATGGATAAAATATTAAACTTAAACCATAAAAGTAGTCTAAAAGGAACTTGGATAACTGTCTTTAATAAACTTACAATAGAAAAGGCTTTGAACGGTGACACATAGCTAGAATTCCAAAGAGGAAAGCCTGATCATTCTAGCCACATAGAAATGAAAGTTTATTCTTTAAAGCTAATAAAGGTACAAAGTTAAAACGGACAAGACTAATATGGTAGACAAAAGCCTAATTTCGTTAATGAAAAGTATAAAAACTCTTAAAGATACATTTTCTTTTAATTCCTGGGAACTCAGCACCATATGGACAAAGTACTCAAAGTTCCTGGCCTCAGGAGAAAATACTCATTATATAAACCTGTGAGAAAAGAGCCATAGTTTTACAACTACAAAATTAAAGAGAACAATAACATTGCCTATAAACATATAAGCAAAGATTAATATTTTGTACAATGAATTGCACACAGGAGAAGATGAAAAGAACACTGATGATTTTTCTAGGAGAATAAAGTAGTGTGCTTTTTCGGAATGCAATTTACATGTACGTATAATGATACAATGTAAATTACATTCAAATGTCATTTAAGTGTAGCATGAATCGTAAAGAGTCTTATTAATAAAAACAAATCCGAGGCGAGTTATTGGGGTCCATGCTGGTTGATCAGAGAGACAGAACAAGCCACAGCTATCTCACCTCGCCGGATCCTCAGCTGGTCTTGTCTCCTCAGACTGGATGCTTCTGTGTCCTCATCCCAATGGCTCTCAGCTGAACTGCTGCTGGAAAACCTGAAGCTTAACCAGCCAAATACTTCTAGTTTCTGGTCCTCACGCCTTATATATCTTTCTGCTTTCTACCACCACTCCCTGGGATTAAAGGCTGGCTTTCTGGGATTAAAGGTGTGTGTCACCATGCTTGGCTATTTCCAATGTGGCCTTGAACTCACAGAGATCCAGAGGGATTTCTATCTCTGGAATGCTAGGATTAAAGGTGTGAGTGCCACCATTTTCTAGCCTTTGTATTTAGTGGCTGTCTGTTCTCTGACCCCAGATAAATTTATTAGAGTACACAATATTTTGGGGAACACAATACCACCACATTTAAGTATAACAATATAAATATTTAAGTATAATAATATAAATTTTCACTGAAGTAGCAATTGCACTACAGCAATTTAAGCAACAGATAAATTCAAAAGTGCGTGCCCAAAGATGCATATACAAGCAGACATTAAATATACCCAGTTGGCAGAGCTGTAGCAAATGAGCAATTAACACACTTCTATGCCCACTGAAACAGTTGCAATACGGTGCTTCTTGGGTGTCTCTATATCTCAGCCACTTAGCTCTCTGTGTTGGGCTTCTCTGTGATACAGAAAATAAAGGATTCATAACTTCCCTACTAGTTGGGACCATTAGGACCTCCCTTCACCATTAAAGTAAAGATCCATTTACATTGACCAGTACCCTGTGTCATAAGAATCTTATGATATTTTGATACCACCTATGTGACAGAATGCCTGTTGTTTCTTTTTTTTTTTTTTTTTTTTTTTTTTTGGTTTTTTCGAGACAGGGTTTCTCTGTGTAGCTTTGCGCCTTTTCTGGAACTCACTTGGTAGCCCAGGCTGGCCTCGAACTCACAAGAGATCCGCCTGCCTCTGCCTCCCGAGTGCTGGGATTAAAGGCGTGCGCCACCACTGCCCGGCGCCTGTTGTTTCTTTGACAGTGAAAATAAATTAAACAATTTGTGCAATTGTACCAACACTAGCAAGTATTGTACATCAATTGAAAAATTAATGAGGCATCATGGGATGTGGCATAGTGGCCAGAGTACTTGCCTAGCATGAATGAAGCCCTGTGTTTGATTCCCAGCACCACATAAACTGGATATAGTTGTGAATGCCAGTAATCCTGCCACTCTATAGATAGAGGCAAGACAGATGAGATTTCACAGTTCTCATCAGTGATGTAGCTCAAGGCTCTCCTAAGCTACATAAAACCCTGTCTTCCAAAAAATATATAATTAAAAAAACAAGGTAAATCTGTGTGCAACCACATGGAGAAGTGTTTGCAATGAATTGAAAAAAGTTAAGTTGTAGAATTTTATGTGTGTTGTGTTTGTGTTTACCTGTGTCTATATATTTAAAATAGATTTATATGATAAAATTTTAAATATGTCTAGAAAATCTCATAACAAAGAACTGAGCAGTGAGGAATCTGTGCAAATAAATAATAGAAGACATTTGGTTTTTACTCAGACACATCTATATTATATTATTTTTTCTTTCCTATTAAAATGATCATGTGCTGCTTATACAATAGAAATCTACAAACATAAAAGTATTCCTTACAACAATAATATTTTAAGTCCCCTTAACTACTAACCTTAAACTTTTATGATTTTTTTTTCAGATAGAAACAACTGAAATGCTGCTTCCAAATGCATTTTTGTATGTATGAGAGAAAATACACAGTAGCACAAAGGAAGCCAATAACAATACAGATATAAAAATATTAACATGCAAATCCATGATGTGGTAATAGAGTTGTTTCTTGACACATTTCACAAAAATATGAAAAACAGATGTAGAAGCTAATACAATGCCAGGGAAGTAGTAAGTGTAAATGGTAATGTGCAGTGTCTACCCAATTGTAGTTAGTTATGAAAATATGCATAACTTCAACCCATGACATGCTCCAAGTTTACTAGTGCAAATGTGCTTTGTTGTTCATAGCCATTTTGTGGGGAATCCTATGTTTGACTGGATGATAAGAAAAGTAAGGAAGTATAGAATCTTTCTCATCAGAGTGTACAGCTCTTCTAAATACAATCCATTAAGAAGTATAGACTTGTACATGCAGAGAGACACACACAGTAAAGTGCTCACATGTTTTCCAGATTACTGCCTTTTAAAACAGGGCTTTACTTTGATAGTTCATATAAAGTTACCTCAACTTTTCAAAGTACAAGGCATCTACAATATTACATTTTTCTTCAATCTCTCTACTTTCTTGTTCCTGTCATTCTCTATGTGGACACCACTTTTCCTTTTTACCTTTTGTTTTTTCTTTTTATACACTAGCATTTCTGTTCCTGCTGCCTTGCTCTCCAATCTCTCCACATTGTTTAATTGTTCTTACTTTGGCTTCATAACTGTCTTGATCCTGACTTGGTGGTTGTGATTAACTGCATTAATATCAAGATGTCAGCCCTTATCCAATACAAGACAAGACATTCCAGTAATAGAGATGGGTTTGCATTGATCCACTCACACAACAACAGGGTCCCTATTGTGAGTAATGACTCAAAGGATCAAGGTGACTGGAACTAGTGGAAGCACCAGTGGTTATACAATAGATCAAACTTAATGATTCTATATAAGAACTTTGGATTGACCTTGTACTTAATGTTTTCTAGCTTGAGACTTAAATGCTGTTGAAACTTGCTCTCTGTTCTGAAATACACTTACATTAGCTTTTCTCTGCTAATATTGGGACTGTGTTTGGATGGAGACATGTGAGTATGTGTGCATTCATGTTTGTGATTTCAAAATTAGCTATGGTCCAAGTGTGTGTGTGTGTGTGTGTGTGTGTGTGTGTGTAAATGAAATTACAAAATAAGATAATAGTCAGATGCAGTACATCTGAGTCATATTAGTGCTGAAATACTATATTAGGTCTGAATAATGTTAAAGTTTTATAATTATAATATAAAACTTCGTGTTGCCAAGATCCTCAATGGTCTTATGTATTCAACCTTCATTGTGTAGATTTTCCTTGGCTGCTAGATGATATGTCAGTATAATTTACTATCTTTTAGTAGGGCTAATTTCTATTTCAACACCAGGAATATATTTGGGATAAAATGAGTGCTGAGAAGATTCCTAGTTACAAGTTTCTTTTATGATGACTTGTTTTCAAAAATTGATAAATTTGTTCAGACTTTTTGGATAGCTATATGTATAAATTTATATATGTGGATATATGAATATATATATATATGTATATATATATATATATCCCAAACATAAATATTAGGTACATAAAGAGATATGTTGAAATGCCTTCTAAAGGTAGGAATGAAGTCATCTTCTTGGACTGAAAAATGCAAGAATCAAAGGTAATCATAAAATTGTAAAAGTAATTTACTCTAGGAATATGGTTTGTAAACATGTGACTAAAGAAATTTTGGGAATACTCCAATAAAGAAAAATGACAATTCGCCAATTTAATCTAGCTAATAAGATGAGTGACAGCATGGAAGGTGACAGTTTAGCGTGGAATGAATAACACGTCAAAGTAAGATATTACTGTATTTTCTACTGCAGTCATGGATGGCATGTAGATGCCTCAGTCAGCAGAAGTGGGTCACCTCAATAATCTCTCTCTCCACTGATTCATATTTGCAAAGAAGGAGCCTAGTGATTAACTGTATTTCCTATGGAGATTTTTTTGCTGAGGACAGTGTATGATGACGAGATGATAGCAGACACTTGACCATTATTCATTCATTCTTTCTTTCTTTCTCTTTCTTTCTCTCTCTCTCCCTCTCTCTCCCTCCCTCCTTCCCTCCTTCCCTCCCTCCCTCCCTTCCTTTTTTTTGAAAATAACATTTTATACAATATATTCTGATCATGGTTTCCCCTTCCCCAGCTCCTCTCAGATCCTTCTCACCTCCTCCAGTACTCACCACCTCCCCTTTTTTCTCTCTTCAGAAACCAGGCAAAAAGCAAAACAAACCAAAACCAAAACCAGAACTTTTAAAAAGAAAAAACAACACAACACAACACAACACACACACACACACACACACACACACACACAGAGAGAGAGAGAAATCATAAAAACAAAGTGAGTTTCTTGTTTGTGAGTGAATCTTTTAGGTGCATAGTTGGCAAGAGATTTGATGATTATTTTTAAATTTTACTTGCTATTTGCTAGGAATTACTCTGTAATATTTTCTGGGAAAGAACACATTACATTTTGTTTATATTTTACAAAGGCTTCTCTGTTATATGTATGCGTGCCTGAAAGCTCAGTTGGGTACAGAAGTTTCCACTGAATGTAATTCTCCTTTAGTGTTTGGAGAGCATGTTTGTGTGTTTTCCCTAAGAAAGCTAATGCCATTATGATTCCTGACCCATTGGGTAACACCTGCTTTGTTTGATATTTTTCTGACTGGAAGCTTTTGGATCTTTTCTAGATACTGTGTGATCATTCTGTTATTCTTCATGGATATTTTATTTTTTATTTCATTTTATTGATTAGGAAATGAAGAGAGAAATTAAACAGACTGCAGTGTAAGATGAATCTTAAAAGGTCTTATTAATAAAAACCCAGAGCCAGATATTGGGGTGAAAGCTGAGAGATCAGGGAATAGGTCAAGCCACAGCCAACCTCACCTCACCAACTCCTCACCTTCCAAAGATACCTACTTCCTGTATACTTCCTGTATACCTAAGGCTATATGCCTTTCTTCTGTTCTGCCATCTCATTTCCTGTCTCTGCCCAGCTGTATAACTTCCTCTTTTTTCCCTCTACCTGTCACTTCCTGTCTGTCTGTACAGACCTCCAGACCTTTATGGTGAACTAGTGTTGGAATTTAAGGTGTGTACCACCACACCTGGCTCAGTTCCCAGTGTGGTCTTGAGCTCACAGAGATTCAGATGGATCTCTGCATCCTGAATGCTAGGATTAAAGGTGTGTGCTACCATTGTCTGACTTCTATGTTTACTATAGTGGCTGGCTTTTTCCTCTGATCCTCAGATAAGCTTTATTAGTGTGCACAATATATTGGGGGACACAATATATCACTACACTGCAGTCAGACTGTTAACTACTGGAAGCAAAATTCAAACAAAATCTAATTCAAGATTGTGTGCGCTTTATATTATATCATATGACAGTTAATGTTTTAGGGGACTTTTATTGAACATTTAATCTGATTACTGTGATTATGCCAGTGATTCGTTTTGGATTTTATCCCTCCACCAACTCCTAGGGCAGTTTCTTCTCTGAAGAATTACACCTGTGCATAAGAAAGGCATCAAATTTTCATTCTTATAGAAAATATTTCCACCTGATAACAGTTACTTGTTAATTCTTTACAAGCCAATGACAATGTGAACTAAGATAAATAAAACATTCTTAAAATACTCTACTATTTCAAATATCAATCATTCTATGTATTCTAACAGAATTCTCTTTTAAACAAAATGTCTGAATCACCATAGATGATTACTTTATGTTTGTATGTTCCATGTTCAATAATGTCTTAAAATTGGTTCCTAAAGCATTGCTAAATATAACTTACTTCTTATAAGGAGTGCTAAACCTCTCTTCTATTTCTTCCAACTATTTATGTTAAATATGATATTAAATCACTAAAGATATTCCAAAGAAAATCAGTAGTTCAGAATGGCTGCTACCTGAACATGTAAAGAGGATTTTATTTTAACAAGATGTAACACCATCCTTTTACAAATAGCAAAATAGTAAAATTAAACTTGATTACAATTGTGCTTAAATAATATTCTGACTGCTTTCACTAAAGACCAAAGTTATCAAGTAATTATATACCCTAATTTTTTATGTACATGATGTATATTCCCATGAAAACAAATATGAAATGAAATAGTTTCCTGTATGTTTTTTTGCTGTGGAATAATGCTTTTGTACACTGGTTTAATAAAATGCTGATTGACCAGTAGCCAGGCAGGAAGTATAGTTGGGATAAACAGACAAGGAGAATTCTGGGAAGAGAAGGCTGAGTGAGGAGATGCCAGTCCGCTATCCAGGGAGCAGCATGTAATGGCACATAGGTAAAGCCACAGAACACATGGTGACATATAGATTAACAAAAATGGCCTGAATTTAAGTGCAAGAGCTAGTCAATGGTAGGCCTGAGCAGTTTTAATTAATATAAACCCCTGTGTGTTTACTTGGGTCTGAGTGCTATGGACCGAGTGGGACACAGAAAAACTTTCAGCTATAGTTTTTGGATTAAAAGATTCAGAAGTACAGACATACTTAAGGGAAAGAGTTAAAGTACATATCTAAACCCAGAAAGTCATTAATCATGTTTCTTTTATTACTATGTTCTAGAATATTCACTTAATCTTATATTTGGTTCATTATGGTCAACAGATAGACTTATAAATCCATTATTAAAGAACTGGGGTTTTTATGCTATCCATTATAGATTACTGTGTGCCTTTCCAACCTTCCTCCTCAAGAATATGGCATACAGTACCCATGCACACATGCTCACAGGCATGTGCACACACATACATACATACACACTCAACCACACACAGACACACACAACCATAAAGTTAACCATTAACTCAGCTCTGATCTCCCAGTATTTCTAAAAATGTATTACTGAAAAAAATTTTAAGTCCGTGTCTCAAAGTGTGTTTCATGGGATGATTATTAATGTCAGAGGAAAATAAGTAAGGGAAGGACATAGCCCATTAACGTCTGGGTGGTTTTAATTGCAAAGTTTTAATGACTTTAATACATTATAATATGTCATTACATTCTTTAGAATAAAAGTAAGCTACCACATAAAATATCCCAAGACTATTTATAATGGGAGCTTGTTTTAACAGAAGCCTATTTTTCTAGATATGAGTTAGAAATTAGGAGACATTGTTTTATAGTCTTATAGCACATCATTCTAGCTGTAACAAACTTAAACAAACATGGGAATTTGAATAGGTGGTTTCCATAAAAGCCTAGGTTTATATAGAAGGAGTTTATGTAGAAAAAGGTATAAAATTAAACTAGATTTTCTGTACAGAAACCAGAAGAAAAATCTAAGATATGTTTTGTAATAAATTACTCCATCTCTTTAGTTTTCTCTGTGAACCATTTTTTAAAAATACATTTTTTTCTTTTCCTCAAATGAAGTATTACTGTCTTCTCACTGTATGCCTATCCCAGTAGGAAGTAGAGGTTTCCTCTTAAGATGATTTAAAACCAGTGTAGTAAGCTAACATTGCTTTTCAGTTAAACCATAAGCTTGGTGTCAATTAAGATATGGCTATGACAATTATCCTAATCAAATCATTGCACACATATTAAAATGTGACACTGTACTCCTAAATAGGTACAATTATTATGTATCAACCAAAGTTTTTAAAAATGTTTTTTAAAACTTGTAATTTAACATCAGTTGCTCATTTATTATTAGTGTTTAAAACAAACAAACAAACAAGCAAACAAAAACATGTTCAATGATATATAACCTTTCCCAGTAAGATAGTACCCACAGTGCCATACCATGATTTAGCAGGAAGGCCTATCTATACCAGATGCAGGCTACTTCTCAGACTCCAGAAATAGGGTTAAACCAACCTTTATTATTTAAACACTCCCCCTTTACTGGATATTCTACTCCAGCATCACAAAACACACTAAGTTTATGGGAAGTGAAATGAAAGACATCAATGCCACCAAAGATGAGTGTCACTGATTGGGAATATTTTGTTATAAAGTATCTGTACATAAAAAATAGTATAGTGCTAAATCAAAGTAGTAGACATAAAATAGCTAAACATGTATTTCATCAAGTCCCTGGTGACCATTACAAAAACTTTGAATTATAGTTGAAATTGTAAGATAAAAAAATATGAACTCATAAAATTATATATAAAACCAGAGGTGGCAATTATAAAATTAAAGTCAAAGGAAACAATAACAACAAAAGGCCCCAAGGAAAACAAATACAAAATAATTACAAGAATGGCAAATAGTCAACTATATCCAAAGTCATTTCAGTTTGAATGATATAAATTCAGCAATTAAAAAAGCATTCTGTTCAACTCAATAAAAATTAAAATATTCTACTAGGTCTAGAAGAAAGCCATTTTAGGTATAAAAACACAACTAGAATAAAAGTGAAGAGCTAGAGAAAGGCATAATATAAAAATCAGATTATTATTGTAACTATACTGATTTCAGACAGCACATCTCTAAGTATAGATAACTACCATGTGTGATAAGAAACATTATTTAACAATTAAGGAATGAGTGCATGCTGGAAAGATGGCTGGCTCATGGCTTTTTACCTCTCTTCCATCTTTTATCTCCTGTTTATTCTCCATGTCCTCTGGAATCTCTCTCATGCTTAGATTCATCTCTTCTCCTTCTCTCTTTGCCCAGACATCCCACCTCACCTCTTCCTGCCTACCTATTGGCCATTCAGCCCTTTATTAAGCCAATCAGAAGATGCCTTGGCAAAGACATATCTTCACAGTGTACAAAACGATTATTCCAAAACACAGTGGGTAAGAGTACCCCTAGCTCTTGAAGGGGCCCTGGGTTCTGTTGCTAGAGTTTTCCGCCTTGCCCACAGTCAGGACAAATCTTTGTCACCCGCCAGTCCCACAGCCGCTCAGACCCAACCAAGTAAACACAGAGACTTATATTGCATACTAACTGTATGGCCGTGGCAGGCTTCTTGCTAACTGTTCTTATAGCTTAAATTAGTCCATTTCCATAAATCTATACCTTGCCACGTGGCTGGTGGCTTACCGGCATCTTCACATGCTGCTGGTCATGGCGGTGGCTGGCAGTCAGTCCTTCTGCCTTCCTGTCCTTTTATTTCTCCTCTCTGTTAGTCCCGCCTATCCTTCCTGCCTAGCCACAGCCGATCAGGTTTTATTTATTGATCAATCAGAACAACTTGACATACAGACCATCCCCCAGCACAGCCAAGTGCAGACCATCTCAGACACCTGCACTCAGGCCCATGGTCCTAATCATCCTCTATGCGGACCTGCTGGGTAATGCCACAAAGAACCCAAGAAGGGCTCCCACAGGACATACAGAACATCCCACAGCAGGGTTCAGTCCTCAGCACTCACATGATGGCTCACAAACATCTGTAACTTCAGTTCTATAACTTATGTTGCCTCTTCTGGCCTTCATAGACACTGCATACATGTTGTGCACAGATATGCATGCAGGTAAAAATCCATCTGTATAACCAAATAAATAAATAAATGTTTTTTTTCTTTGGAAAAAAACAGAGATGAATTCAACAAGAAGACATAACAATCCTTAATATGCATGTGCCTAATGATAGCAATAGTATATGAGGCAAATTTAGAGAACTGCATGAGGTAAATGGATCCACTACTGTAGTTAGAAGCAAACATTAAAAACTCCCAGTAATTGTCAGGTCTAACATGTAGGAATCTAGTGATATTGGGGTTGAATGAATTGAATAAATTGAAGGTAATTGTCTTTTACAAATGTCTTTACTGAATAATGCTGTGGGATGTCTTTTTGTATGCTGTGAATATGTGTTGCTCTGATTGGCTGATAAAAAAAATGCTGATTGGCCAGTAGCCAGGCAGGAAGTATAGGCAGGGTGAGCAGACTAGGAGAATGCTGGGAAGAGGAAGGGTAGAGCTAGGAAACACCAGCACCACCAGGAAAAGCAAGATGTGAAAATGCCAGCAAGCTACGGCCACATGGAAACTTATAGATTAATAGAAATAGGTTAAGTTATAAGATCTAGCTATCAAGAATCATGAGCCATTAGGCCATACATTTTAAAAGTAATATAAGCCTCTGTGTGTTTACTTGTCCGAGTGACTGCAGGATGGTGGGGACACAGGAAAACTTCTGACTACAGAATAATCATCACAGAATATGCATTCTTCTCGGATTCATATTTGAAACAGATCTTTGCAGACATTCATCAAGATAGACATCCTTCTGGGCCACAAAAAAATTAACACGTTTTTTAAAGTATAAATTACAGCAAATATGCTCTTAGATTACAATGAAACTAACCTGAAAACCAATAGTAAAAATGTAGAGAGTACCATGATATTCAGAAAGTAAGCAACATGCTTCTGAATGACACATGGATCAATAAACAAACAATAAAACTTTTAAAATATTTTAAACTAAGTGATAATGAAAACACAACTTAATAATATTTATGGAATTCAGAAAAAATACTTTCTAAGAAACTTATAGTCATATATGTATGTATTAAAGAAAAAATATAAAATCAATAATCTGAATTCCATATGACGAAAATAGGAAAAGAAGAGCAAATTAACTTTATACTAATAAGAAGGAAGGCAGAAATACTAATTAAAGTCCAATCAGGGATGGTACTACACATCTATAATATCAACTCTCAGGAAGTTGATGCAGGAGAATTATGAGTCTGATTCTATCTCTAAAAAGCATACATGAAAATGAAATAAATTTCAAATCAGTGGCATTGCAAACAGGAAATGACAGAGAAAATTAACAATAACAAAAGCTAATACTTCAAAAAGAAGAATAAAAATCGCAAGCCTCTGTCTGGACAACTAAGAAAAATGGAGAGAAAATTCAAAATGCAAGACAGAGCATCATTATTGATCCAAACAATATTAAAAGGCTAATAGAGCAATAATGTTATTAAAAAAATCTATACTCACTAATTTGGCAACCCACATTTTTAATTACCAAAATTAAACAAGGACAAATAATATGAATAAGGCTTCTCTTATCAATTAAAGAAATTGAATTAATAATCAATAACCTTCTAAATACAAAACACCAAGCCCAGACAAATTCAATGATAAATTCCCCTAAACAATAAAAAAGAAACTATAACAACTGTCTAAACACTCTTTTAACACTTAGAAGCAGTGGGAATATTTCATATATTTCTTCTTCCATATATAATCATAAAACCCTAACTATAAAGCCAGGCAAAGGCATTTTGGGAAAGAAAACTACAGACTAATCTCTTTCATCAAAACATGAAAAAATCATCAAAAATATCAGCAAATTAACCAGTTGTGTGTCAAACAAATTATATACCATGAAAAAGTAATGGTTGCTCCAAGGCCAAAAAGGAGACAAAATATGATCCCAATAGGTAGAATAAAAACACTTGACAAAATCCATTATGCCTTTATGATAAAACTCAACAAACTAAGGATGTAGGGGCCCCTCAATTTAGTAAGAAGCATTTTTAGAGTTATTCTGCAGCTTACATGACACTTGGTGGCAAGACCTGATGTTTTTCCCTCTTAGATCAAAGACAAAGGACTCTTGTCTTCCCATTTCTACTTCACACTGTTCTTGAAATGATGGGTAATGAAATAAAGGACATAAGGAAAGGCCTTACTATTGAGGAAGGAATACAGCTGTCTTGTCACAAATGGAATGACAACTCATGTAGAATATCCCAAGAACTGACAAAAAAATATATCTTTCAAATGAGTTAGCAGGATGCCAGGATAAAATATAAAAGTCAACATCTTCTTTTTAAATCTTTATTTTCCCATGTTTTGTTTGTTTGTTTGTTTGTTTACATCCCAACTGCAGTTTTTCCTCCCTCCTCTCCTCCCAGTCCTTCCCCTGCTAACTCCCCTCTGTACCCCCAACCACTCCTCCTCCATTTCTGTTCAGAAAAAGACAGGCCTCCCATGGATAGAGACAAAACATGGCATATCAAGTTGCAGTAAGACTAAGCACCTTGTTGTATATTATTATATATACAAACACCCTTGTATTAAGGCTAAGACAGGCAACCCCATAAGGAATAGGGTCCCAAAGGCCAACAAAAGAGTCAGAGACAGACCCTGCTCCCACTGTTAGAAGTCCCATGAGAAGACCAAGATACACAACTGTCACATATATGCAGAGGGCCTAGGTCAGTCCCATGTAGGCTCCCTGGTTGTCATTTCAGTCTCTGTGAGCTCCTATGAGGCCAGGTTAGTTGATTCTATGGGTTTTCTTGCAGTGTTCCTAATGCCTCTAGCTCTTATGATCCTTTCTCCTTCTCTTCAGCAGGATTCCCCAAGCTTGGTCTAATGTTTGACTGGGGGTCTCTGCCTTCTGTTTTAAGCAGTCATGGGATGAAGCCTCTCTGATGACTATTGGGCTAGACAATTCTGCTATGAATATAGCAAAATATCGTTAGGCATTATTACATTGAATTTTTTTCTCCAGTCATGTTTGGTTCTATCCTAAGTCTCTGGGCCATCTAACCTCTGAGTCCTAGGGTTCAGCAGTGTCAGGGGTAGGTTCAGCCTCATGGCATGAGTCTCAAGGTGGACCAGTAATTGGTTGGACATTCCTACAATCTCTTCACTACCCTTACCCTGGTACATCCCAGCAAGACAGACTAGGTCAAACATTATGTGGCTGGGTTGCTGTTCGAATCCTTCCACTGGTAGGCTTGCCTGGTCACAGAAGATGGCCTGTTCAGGCTACATATCCCCTGTTGTTAGGAATCTTAGCTGGGGTCATCTTAGATTACTGGGAGCTTCCCTTGTACCAGGTTTCTACCTGACCCTGAAATGATTGTAACACAAATATTAAAAGGTCTTATAATAAAAAACCCAGAGCCAGATATTGGGGTGAAAGCTGAAAGATCAGAGAAACAGAACAAGCCAGCTACATTCTTATCTCTACAAAATCCTCAGCCTCAAGAGAGTGAGTTCCTGTTTCTTCACGCCTTATATACCTTTTTCTGGCCTACCATCTTACTTCCTGGGATTAAAGGCATGTGTGCTTCCCAAGCAAATGTATGAGATCTCAAGTGTTGGGATTAAATATGTGTGTCACCATTCCTGGCTATGTTCCCTGTGTGGCTTTGAACTCACAAAGATCCAGGACACTGTCTCCTGAGAGATAGGTTTAAGGGTGTGTGCCATCACTGCCTGGCCTCTATTTCTAATCTAGTGGTGCTGGAGCTGAGAGTCCTTACATCTTGACAGTCAGCAATAGGAAATTGACTGACTGACTGTCACACTGCATGATGCTTGAGAAAAAGACCTCAAAGCCCACCCCCACAGTAGCACACTTCCAACAGAAGGTGTGGCCCAGATTAAAGGTGTGCCCCCCAGCCGTGAGATTTGGATTAAAGGCATGTGTCATCCAGCTTCCTGACAAGACTGCACTTCCTCTGACAAGGCCACACCTCCTAATAATGCCACTCCCTATGAGTTTATGGGGGCCAAATAAATCGAAACTACCACAATAGTTAAAGTGATATTCCACAACAGAGTGGGAAAAAAATCTGTTCGTTTTTATTATAAGATCATTTCCATGGTATTCACAAGGACTCTGACAAGCCACAATTGCAACTTAGAAAACTTGGATATTACACTTCCAGAACAAGAACTTTGGGGGACACTCAGCAGTACTGCAGTAGAATATCTGGGTGGCTTTGGATTTTAATTCTTATGTACAACATCAATGGCTTAAATTGGGACTTTCTTTAAAATGTTGCTATTGGAAGTGATGCTATTAGGAGATGAAAAGAAAAGCTATGGGCTGGAGTAAAATCTTTATTATTATTATTATTATTATTATTATTATTATTATTATGAACATAGTTTCTTGATTCTTTGGGAATTTGACATCATACACCCAAACCCCCTCATTTTCCAGTCCCTCCATATCCATCACTCACATTCCTAGTGAAAATTTTAAAAATATTAATTAAAAACAAACAAACAAAAAAGGCCACTTTACTCTTGTATCCTTCCCGAGTCTCCAACACCTCTTCATTCATCTTAGTAGTATTGGGATCTATGGTATGTCACACAGTATACCATTTTAGCCACTCGGCTTTACTTACAAATGTTCTTTGCAAAGTGCTGTTGATCTGTTCAAGACCTCTGGCTTCTGGTATACCATCAATACTGGACCCTCACGGAAACTCCTCTCGGATATCCCGCTCTTGCCCCAAGTCATAGAGATCCTGTAGCTATGGTACATCAGGACCAGTCCCTTCACACACTCTAACAGGTCATAGATGGGATAGATGTTAGGGTGGGCCAACTCAAAGTCCTGGATATGGGTCTGGGTAGTAGCTGATTTGGTCAGTCTGAGCCACTGGGCCTGCCGCCCTCAGATGAAGGGCAGAGCCAGCTCTTCTATGCCCATGGTGAAGGGTGGGGCCATCTCTCCTGAGTGTGGGGCCTTCTCACTCATGAGGGGCAGGGGCAGCTCTTGTGCTCCAGTGGCCAGTGAGGGATGGGGCCAGCTCTCCCCGGACCAGTGAAGGGTGGTGCCCCCTCAGCTTGGCCCTCAGATGTCAATACTCATGGTTTCTATGTCCCCCTGCAGTAACATAGACCACAAGGATCAACACAGACTCCAGCTACAGCAGGACGATAGATCCAGATATGGCTTTCAGCAGCAGCTTGGGCCCAGATGTCACCTTGGCCCCAGTGGCAGTGCAGGTTACCCAGAGCAGTATGGCCCCAGCAACAGCATGGCCCTAGGACACTAACATCATCTCAGGTGGCTGACGAGACCCCAGATGTTCACATGGACCTTGATGGTAACAGGAGCCATGAACATCAACTCAGACCCTCTCTGCTGTAGGGCCACAGACCCAGACATGGCCCTTGGCAGCAACCCGGAGCCCAGATGCCACCATCATCCCTGGTGGCAGCGCAGGCCACTGGAGTGAAATCTTTGTAAGCATATCTGATAAAAGAATGGCTTGTAAACCATACAAAGAATCTTGAAGAAACTTAATAAGAAATAAAATAACATAATTAAAATTTTGGCAAAAGAAATGAATAGACCACTCACCAAAGAAGACATCCAGAAGGCAAATATGCTCAGCAACTTATGCCACTAAAATTGTAAATTAAAAAAAAAAACAAGATCATATTGTTTCATCCTATTACTATATGAAAGACTAAAATCTAAAACCCAGATAATGTCAAATGCTTCCACTGGCATAGAGTGAGAGAAATTCTCTTTCATTGCTGGTGAGCATACAAAATGGTATAGCAACTTTGGAAGACGGTTTGGCAGTGATGTAAATAGACAGACTTCGAACAACCCAGCGGTAACTCCCTGGTATACTAAAATGAGTTGGAAGCATGTCCACACAAAACTCTACACATAAATGCTTGTAAAACCTTACTTTGTGATTATCAAAGTTTTGATGCTACCAAGATGCTATTTAGTGAGAAAATAAACTGTACATCTGCTCAATGGGACATTATTCATCAATAAATAAAATTCGGTCGGCCATTAGGCCACAAGAACGACGTGGTTGAAACTTAAGTGCATAGTACTGATTAATTGGAAGAAAACCAGAGAAGATTATTCAAGGTACAATTACAATTATAAAATGCTCTCAAAAAATACAAAACTTAAGTAAAAAAAAAAATGAAATTCTCTGCCAGGTATGCCTTTAATCCCAGTACTCAGGAGGCAGGGGCAGAAAGATCTTTAAGTTTGGGGCCAACCTGGTCTACAGAGCAAATTTCAGGACAGCCAGGGCTACACAGAGAAACCCTGTCTCAAAAAAAAAAAAAAGAAAAAAGAAAGAAAGAAAGAAAGAAAGAAAGAAAGAAAGAAAGAAAGAAAGAAAGAAAGAAAGAAATTCTCAAAGAACTAAGAGAAAGTCAGAAAAAAATAACACCATGATTATCAGGTGATCAGAGTAAGACAGAAAAAATGGCAGGAAATGAGGGGGCAATGAAGGTATTGTGAATGACTGGTAGTGATAGATCTTCTAGAACTATACAGCATAAGGAATGAACCCCAATTTTTTCTTTGCAACTAGCTCCCAAATAAAGACATGGAGACTTATTATTAATTAGGAGTGCTCAGCCTTAGCTTAGGCTTGTCCCACTGGCTCTTTTAACTTAATTTAACCTGTTTCTCATCATCTACATTTTGCCTCAGGGCTTTTTACATTTCATTCTATATTTTCTACTTTCCTGCTCCTTCATGTCTGGATATCTAGCCCCTGGGATCTCTTTGCCATCCCTTTTTCTCTCTCCTCTGAGCCTAAATTCCCCTTCCTACTTAGTCTTCCTGTCTGGATGTCCCACCTATACCTCCTCCCTCGATATTGGCTGTTTAGCTTTTTATCAGACCAATCGGGTGCCTTAGGCAGACAAGGTAAAACAGCAACACTTCTTTATATAATTAAGCAAATGCAACACATCTTTGCATAGTTAAACAAATATTCCACAATATCACAGAGGTAGAGGTGCAGTTATATCAGTATTGACTCATTAATTATAACTAAGATAATATTATGGGAAAGTGTTACAACCAGAAAAGGCTGTGTGTAGCATAGGGTTGGATGGATGGAATATACTTCATGCTCATGTTTTCAGGACATTACAAGCTATTCTGAAAAATAAATTTGGAAGACAAATTAACATTTAGAATTATATTTTGACCAGGAGCAGTATGTTTAGCTTTTTTTTTTTTTTTGCCAAAAGTAATGCTCTCATCCTGAATTAAGGTATAAGGTTCTGCAAGAAATAATGATAGCTCATGTCAGAAGATTGTCATAGTATAATATTTATATTCATTTACTATATGGATTTTTCATCCTGAGTGGATCCAGAATGCAACTGTGATATGGAATCATTGACTAAGTGCAGACTTTTAAAATACCTTTTCTTCCTACAGTTTCTTTTAAATCACTTCCAATCTAAATACAATTGGAAAGTATTTCAAGCTTTTATTTAAATTAATGAGTCCTGTGTCCCTCTTTCCATGGTCTTCAACTGTTGATTTAATTTATGGGAATGTACCCACTAGTTCTGGGATGTCTGCCTGGGAGATTAGGTAGTGGTTGACTTTTTACTATACATACTCTATCAATTAATGATTGGCCAGAAAATTTGACATTATTTTGCTCTGCACAAAAGCCAAATGGAAGAAAAAAATCCCCAAATAGCCCCAAATTGCTATCTCAAGTATCCAAGAATAATTTCAAGAAACAGTCAAATTTGTCTAGTTTGGAGTAACCCTGTGGTTTCAGCTGACTCTAAACCTGTCTTTAATCTAGTAAATCTCAACACATAGGGAAGGGGTAGGCATTTGCTGTTAGGTAACTTCTTAGCAATCTAAAATGCTACTCAACTTCATAACTCTCCACAGTACTTTTAGCAACACCAACTTCCTCTTTCCAACCATTGTCAACCTAAGTTATAATATATCTATATTATTCAGGGGATCTACCATGAGAATGGAATTTTTAAATGAAAACACTTTCAAAATAACACAGAATTTATTTGAAAATGTGTATATATAGATTAAAAAAACAGAAACACAGTTAACTAGATGCATAAGAACTCAGATCTTAAAAGATAGTTGCTTTAGGGGTAGGCAGATCACTCAGCTAATAAGGTGCCTGCCATGAACTTTATTATTTCAGCTCAGATGATGAAGCCACATATAGTGGACAATGCTTGTCACCCCAGCCATGGAGGGCAGACACAGAGACAGTCAGTCATCACTGAAGGTAGGACAACCAGCCTAGTTCAGTCAGTGAGACCCAGGTTCAATAAAAGACTTTCAAAAAATAAAGAATGATTTAGAAAGACATTGGATGCCAACCTTAGTCCCCCACATGCATGTTCACCTGAACACACACACATGCACACACATACAGCATACACACACACAACAAAAAAGTAGTTCTTCTGATGTTAAAATAGTATTGACAATGTTTTTTAGTGACACAGACTTCACTTCTGATTTTCTTTGTGCTGAGTTTTAAGTGAACTGTTAAGAAATGGCAACTTATTGGGCTGGGGGGAAGGGGTGGGGGGCAGGAAGGGAGAGAACAAGGGAATCTGTGGCTGTTATGTAGAACTGAATAGTATGGTAAAATAAAATATAAAAAAATGGCAACTTATAATATCAGTCTTTTAAACAAGAACCAAGTATTAATAAATGCTAATATTCAGAAAGTACAATTCCTACCCTCATCTGAAGATGGCAAAGGATTCCCTATCAAGTAGCACTTA
Organism: Peromyscus leucopus; assembly: GCF_004664715.2. Classification (NCBI taxonomy): domain Eukaryota; kingdom Metazoa; phylum Chordata; class Mammalia; order Rodentia; family Cricetidae; genus Peromyscus; species Peromyscus leucopus. Next base: position 50,717,994 of record NC_051080.1, on the reverse strand, counting down.
TGAAAGAGCTACAGAGAAAACAAAAAGGAGGGAGGGGAAGAGTAGGAAAGGAGGATGGATCCCTTCCCATCCGCACAAGACTGGGTTGTAAAATAAGGATTTCAAATGTCTCTTTTTAAATACCTGCATGAAACAATTCCTCACATACCACCCAGTTCAATTATTTGGGATCTGTTTTTTGAATATTCAATTTTAGGCATATTCAAAGCATTGGTTAGCCATGAACGTATGCTAACCTTGGAACATGTTCATATTTCCTAAAAGAACCCCCTTGGGTTATAGGAGTCAATCGTCTTTATCTATTTTCTTCTCTCCAATTATAAACAGTCACTATTTAACTTTCTGTTTGTGTTTGCCTATTTTGAATATGTGCATGTTTTTGTGGACAACATTTGTTATAATTTATCCTGACTATATGCTCAGAATGGAGTCGCATTGTGCAGTTACCTGCTAACATCTGGATCTAGAATGTGTCTTGATGTCTCACGTGTTAGAAGCTTTTCCCCTAGAGTGGCATTATTAGAAATGGTGGAACCTTTAAGACATAGAGCCTAATAGGAAATGCTAGGTCACTGAGGTCACGTCTTTGAAGAGAAGAGTGATAACACCCCTTTCCCTTTAATTTTTTTAAAGAAAACGTGTGTGTGTGTGTGTGTGTGTGTGTGTGTGTGTGTGTGTGTGTGTGTACACGTGCTCAAGTGAGTGTGCACACATGTGCACCCCAACACATACATGCAAAACAACTTAAGGGAGTGAGTTCTCCCCTTCCACCATCTTGGTCCCTGTATCAAATTCATGTCATCAGGCTTGGATTGCAAGGACCATTACCTACTGAGCCATGTTGCTGCTCCCCATCTCCCTTTTGAAATCTGCCCATGAGGCAGATGATTTTACCACCTGCTGTCACCACAATGTACTGCTCTACCACAGGCCCACACCAATGGGGCCAATTGATCATTAACTGAATCCTTGCAAAACAAGCCTTTCCTCTTTTCAAGTTTATTATCTCGGTTATTTTATTACAATGTCAAAAAGTTAACATATAATTCTGTGTTTATTTTTATAAGGAACTGCCAAACTATTTCTTAAGGACCTGCACCAGTTTGTATCTTCACCAGCAAAGTATGAAGATTCCAGTTTTCCCTCATTAAATCTTTTTGTTTTACAAATTTACATCCTAAAAATAAAATAAATCCACATTCTAAAAAAAAAAAAAAAAAAAACAAGCAGATGATAGGGGAGAGAGGTGAGAAGGAAGGAAGAAAGAAACAGAGGGAAGGATAGAGGAAGAGAGGGAGGGAGGGGGAGAGAGGGAGGGAGAGGGGGAGAGAGGGAGGGAGGGAGGGAGTCAACTTGCTTACAAGGTCATTCTACTGATGGATTAGACCATTTGTAGTAAAACATAAATATCAGATAAGAGATGTTGGACATTCTTCCTACAATTTTAACATTGCTCTCCATGGAATAATGATCCTAAATATTGTTATGATATATGAAGTGGAAAAATTGTAAGAAACAAAACAGTTTTATGCACACACATATTTTCACAAGCAAATGATCTGCAAGAAAATGCACCTAGGTAGTGACTCTTTATTTCTAACAATCATGATCACATGTCAGTTTTTGTTGTGCTAAATTTAGCTTATTTATAACTATATTCTTAAAATCAATGACTGTGTGTACTTTTTTTCGAATTTTAAAGAGTATTATGCTCTTGCCCCTCAGCACTGCAACACCGATCCTCAATCTAACCAAACACAAGCCCCAAAGATGTTTTTAAAGCTACCAGTGCCTGAGCCCTACCTTCCTGAGAATGTCCTATTTAATTGCTTTGGGGTGATTCTAATGTGAATCTAGAGCACAGAACTCATGCTGCTATAACTTCCTTTTTGCAATCACTTACTGAGTTTTGTGAAGGGGGAAAAAGTCTTCCTACAGAATGACAGTCTCCTGACGTGAGCTTAGTAGAGGTCATTTTATTTATGGTTTTCAAGGTATTATCTTTACTGGGCTACATCTGGAGACGTTTCCTTAGTATCAAGAGGCTACTTCAAGAAACATGTGACGAGGTGTCCCAAACTTTCTCCTGGCAAGTGTCATGGGAAGATCAGCACTTAATGTGGAAACGAAACCATCTGGCACTTAAGAAGCTCTGTACCCAGAGTAAGGTGTAGTTTAAGCCCCTCTTTAAAGTAAAGCTGTCTTAGGCTTAATGGATAAAATATTTAGACAATGATTTGTCATGTAGCTCTCAACTGCATGGTAATGTGGAATTCACAGGACAGAACAATATAGGGCTGGAGGGGGAAGGAAGTAAACACAGAAGTCCTTAGTAAAAATGAGAGTCAGCACACCTTATCCATTGCCATTGCCTTCAGTGTGTGGAGAAAAATAAGACCCACTGAAGCATATGATTCTGGGTATTACAGGAAAGAAACAAATGTCTTCAACAAGACCAAAGCAAACAACTTCTTCATAGTCCAGTCATGAAGCAATGCACCTCCTTTCAATGATACTTTCAAATTTAAGATATTGGACCCCAGGCAGGAAGGTCTATTCCTAAAGGATCTGAAGATTTTTTTACCTTAAAACTGTGGAAGCATGTGTTCCTTCATAAATCTTAGAATTTCTTTTACTCTCCATTTATTGGGGAGAGAATTGAGATAGGGAGAATGATTCACTTTCTCTGTGACCAGGGGAAAACTATTAACGAATTTACATAGATCATCAACCAAATGCCAGCTATTTTTACAGAGATTTTCATTTGTTCGTCTACAAACCAACTTTAATGAACTGCAGTTGTATACGATGCAACATGGTAAGTACAAGGAAAAGCCAAAGGTGAATGATATTATTCAAGCTTTTGAATCTTATCTTCCAAGAAAATAAACATGCAAGTATTCAAATGATTGCTAAGCAATGTGAAATAGGAAAATTATATGAAAGTATTATGCATTTTTTAATTTGTAAAAGAAACTAGAAAAATTATGGTCTGTCTACCACAAAATAATAATACACTTGACTTGCATAAAAGATGCAAGAATATGATTCCACACTTTTCAGGGAAAATAATTTTTTACTTAATATATAAGACATACTTATACAAGACCACGAGGAACAGCAAAAACATTTTTCAAAGTAGAAATTTAATATTTTCCACCATTATCTTAAAGTTGAGTTTTCCCCGTTATTTCAAAAGTGCTGTGCTTTGGGGCTGGAGGGTAGTTAACTCGGCAAAGTGTTTGCCGTGCAAGTAGGAGGGCCTGGGTTCAGATCCTCAGCACTCATCTGTAACCTCAGGATGAGGGAGGAAGAGACAGGCTGATTCCTAGGGCTCACTGGCCAGCCAGCATAACGGAATCAGTAAGGTCCAGTTATAGTGAGAGCCTTTGCCTCACAAAATAAAGTTAAGGACAATACTCATCAATGTCTGACCTCTACACACATGTAAGCACGTATTCACACCACCCTCATGAGCATGTCCATATATGTATACCAAACACACACACACACACACACACACACACACACACACACACACACACACACACTGCCTTGTTTAAAAAAGAAAATATCTAAATATCTTTTATCTATCCTATCATATAGTTACATTTTATTCTTTTTTTTTTTAGAATTACACATATTACTTAGCATTTAAACCTACGTGTGTCTGCATGTGTTTCATTTGTTCACCATCGGTTCCCCACATGTTTCCTTCTATTTAAAATCCCCTCCTTGCTGAAGTATATATTATCCCAATATTTCTGTACAAATTTGTAAATACAAATTGTCTCACTTGGTACATCTGAATTTTTATTTTAATTTAGTCTTTGTTCTTGATTGTTTATTTAATAGAGCATATTAAAATGGGGACATATTTTCCCTCAAAAGTATGGGATTGTATTCTGGCATCTTTTGTGCATGTTAAGGCTACTATCATTCCTTTGTAGGTAGACTATAATTTCTTTTATGAATATTAAAAATATATTTTTGCTCTTCTAAATTTTACTTCAACCTGTGTGGTATGTATCTTTTTTAATTAATCTATTAAGAACTGTCTATTTCTTGAAAACAGAGATTCTTGGTTTCCTTCTGTGGTAGTTTGAATAAGAATAGCCCCCATAGACTCCTATATTTGAACTATTTGTTATTAGGGAGTGATGGCAGGAATTAGGAGGTGTGGCCTTGTTGAAAGAAGGTGGAGGTCTTTGAGGTTTCAAAAGAACAAGCCAGACCCCATGACTCTGTTTCTTCCTGCTGCTTGTGGATCTGGATGTAGAATTCTCAGATACTTCTCCAGCACCATGTCTTCCTGAGTGCCACCATGATGATAAAGGACTAACTTCTGAAATTGTAAGCAAACCAAAATTAAATGCTTTCTTTTATACCTTGGACATGGTGTCTCCTCACAGCAATAGAACACTGACTAAGACACCTTCCTTTTCCAGAGTTTTGCTTCTCTCCATCTATCATTCCAGAGAGACTGTTAATGCTAATAGGCATCTCTTGGATTCTCATTCCATCCTCCACATCTTTCTACAGTACTGTTTGTGGGTTAATAGTGAACTAATAATTAACTAATTGGGAAATCACATGCATGAGTATATTAGATAATGTGTTATCAGCCTTTGCTAAGTTACTAATTTTCTGTGTTACCCAGGATGTTTCATAGTTTTTTTTCTTCAATTGCTTATCATTTCAAATAATGTTTCATTCTTCTTCCAAGATGACTCTTCTCTTTTAGATGTTGTCCTCATGATTTTTTAAAAATTTACTTACACCTCTGAATGTTTAAAATGAACTTGTTTTCACATTACTGAAGCTAGAGCCCACAGTCAGGAAAAATCTCTCTCACCTGCCAGTGAGACCACAGCCGCTCAGACCCAAGCAAGTAAACACAGAGACTTATATTGCTTACAAACTGTATGGCCATGGCAGGCTTCTTGCTAACTGTTCTTATATCTTAAATTAACCCATTTCTATAAATCTATACCTTGCCACATGGCTTGTAGATTACCAGCATCTTCACATGCTGCTTGTCATAGTGGCGGCTGGCAGTGACTCCTCCTGCCTTCTTGTTCTTTCTTTTCTCCTCTCTGTTAGTCCCGCCTATACTTCCCGCCTATGCACTGGCCAATCAGTGTTTTATTTATTGACCAATCAGAGCAACATATTTGCCATACAGAACATCCCACAGCACTTCCCCCTCCCTTTTTTTGTTCAAAAAGGAAGGTTTTAACCTTAACAAAGTAAAATTGCATATAATTTGGGAATTTGGGCATAGCTTCTCTTACTACTTCCTGCTGGAGGGGGGTGCTGTATCTTATGGGGACACAAAGAAAATTTTAGGATTATGGAATAGTCCATGAGGCTGTATTGTCTGAGCCAGTTGCCTTCAAACCATTCTGGATGTTGCATCATCTGAGCCATGGTGTCATCGGAGACCTTTCAGGGGGTCTTGGCTGGTCAAACCTGATGTATCTTAATCTGGAACAAATCCATAGCCTCTGGCTTTCTGTAGGAACAAAAGCAGAGTCTCCTTTCCAAAGCAACACATCCTTACATCCAAATTTTGAAGTCAAGGTATCTTTAAAATATACATATTGGTTTAACTCAACATCTTTTACAATCAAATGTTTTTCTGCAGTTAAAAAATCCCAAAGACAACACAATCCAGATTCTCTGTGTAATATTCATCTTTATGTGGCTTATTTTTTATATTAATTTTATTGTCTCTTTAAAGACTTTATTTTTTAAAACTATGTATTTGTTTATATAACTGTATATATCACCTTTTTTGTTTCTTTCAAGTCTACACATATTTTACACACATTGTAAACTATTACATCTGAATCTGTCTTATTGTGAATCAATTGCTTTAAACTGCAGCATTTGTAAGACTGAAATGGTGTCATGGCTGCTGGCTCCGCCCACCTCAGCTTCCCAACATGGCGGTGGTAGTTTACCGCCAGCTCTGGGAGCTATCATGGGTCTATGCTTTTATCCAAGCAGCGTGTAGCCCAGAAACCTCTTTTTTTGTTTTGTACTAGCAAAGGCTAAATCTACCATGGAGCTTAATGTGCCACTTGCAGAGGCCTCATTCCCGCCATACTGCAGGTCGAGCGCACACACTAGGAACCCACAAGTAGCTCAAACCGGCAAGCTGCTGCTCATTTGAGAGAGACAATTAGGAAACTGTTTTTAGCTCTGTTTTAGAATCTTTTCTCAGGTTTTAGGTGGAAACTCTTGCCCCACGTTGGGTGCCATTTATAGCTAGAGTTTTCTGGCCTGGCCCACAGTCAGGACAAATCTCTCTGACCCACCAGTCCCACAGCCCCTCAGACCCAACCAAGTAAACACAGAGACTTATGTTGCTTACAAACTGTATGGCCATGGCAGGCTTCTTGCTAACTGTTCTTATATCTTAAATTAACCCATTTCTATAAATCTATACCTTGCCACGTGGCTCGTGGCTTACCGGCATCTTCACACATTACCATCTTTTTTTATTGATTTAGTACTGAATATCCTGTTTGCTCAGAGTCCATGCCCAAATTAAGGTCTGTTTGCTTTCAGTCTTAGGTGTAGACTAACTTTGGAAGAATCATTTCTGAAGGATGTGCCTGAGTTCCAGGTTATGACATTGTTATCATAGGTGAATTAATGTTTCTCTCCAACTTCTATGAGTCTTTCAACCCTATTTTTTAGTAGTTCCTTGACTCTAGTTTCTTCACCAAGTAACACATATGAATTCCATCCCATATTCCATGTATTATTGACCTATAATAAGTAGCCCCCCTGCCTTTTGAATCACCAATGCAGTCTGAGAACTTTTCTCTGCAGGCTCTCGAATTTTTTGTTGTTGTTGTTGTTGCTGTTGTGGTTTGGGGTTTTGCTTTGTTGTTGTTGTGGTGGTGGTGGTGGTTTCTTTTGTTTGTTTATTTGTTTTAGCTGTGGCTAGCCAGAACTTACTATGTTGACCAAGCTGGTCTCAGATTTAAGAGATCCACCTGTCTGCCTTCGGAGTAATGGAATTAAAAGTGTGTACCACCACAGGCAGCCCCAGGCTCTCATCTTTAAGTTGATATTGTACAATTGCCTTTCTCCATAACCAAACCTATGACTCAACCTCTGCCTTATTAGCTTGATCCCCCACCACAGCACCCAGATAATATCCAGACCAGGCCAATAGACATTAGTTCCCGTTCTAGCTTCATTGACTCTTTTTCATTCCCAGTAATATATGGCTTCTGTTTTCTCAAACTTAGATAGGGGTATGCACATTTTGTGGTTATTGTATCTATTCAGAAATAACCAATGTTTGGAGTAATGAGTAGGGGAGGCTAATCTACCATATTTTAATTAGAAACCTCGGTTTCACTGTGGAATTACATGGCTCTGTTGACTTCATTTGTTTTCTCAATTTGTTCCCTTTTATTTTTCAGTTAAATAGATCACCTTGGTTGTTTTTGAAAAATATACTCTTGGGTCTTATTGGTCTGTGTTTACACTTGCTCATTGTCCGCAGATACCAAATTTTTAAAGGAATATCACATTGTACACATATAGACACACACTAGCAACACTGGAAAGTGAAAATGCACGAGGCAGCATTTTTGGAGTCTCTGAATATCCCACTTACCTGGAAAATCATCTGTTTCTAAGTTGGCAGCATTCTTTTTGGAAATATAATTTCATAGAATAAAACTTGATGCAGCTTTCTTGTTGGCTTGGTAGTGGTGGTCCTTGGTGCCTTTATATTATAAAAGGGCACTTTTGGAATAAATAAGAAATTATCCTACCTACCAAACTTGTTTTCTATGACCAACTCTCTAGAAATGGACATTCTTTCAGTACCAGACATTACCTGGTCAAATGTTACTTACAAGCTCAAATGTGATCAGAAACTTTTCTTTCCTCATTTTCCTCTTTTCTTTTTTCTTTCCTTTCTGTCTGTCCGTCTTTCCTTATTTCCTTCTTTCCTTTCCATTCATGTGTGTGTGGGTATGTGTGTGTGAAGGGTAGAATTATGAACTATAAAACTGAGGTGACAGGAAGGTGCTAGGAGAAATGTTCAAAACATTGATGTGATTTATGAACATGTGGCAAACAGATGTGGTGGAGTAATGGGGACCCTCATCTCCTTTTATAAATTCGAGTCACATTTGTGTCTTTCTTACAACAACACCACCCTCAGGTTCATAATATGCTTTATTAAAATTCTCTGCAGGGCATATGGATGATTAATAATTGTTGATGACAGAAATTTGGTTTGGGTAAGCTGTGTAGTGAAAGATAAATACAACAGGGCTATTTTAACCTCTGTATATTATGCTTATTAGAGTGAGGCTTCTCTGTAAGATGGCCTGTGTTGAGATTGTGTGTGATTAATGGAAATGTCACCAATGACCCTGGTTCTGGAAAACCTCTTAAAATCTCTTTTGTTGTAATCATCACTTGAGTTTCATTTGTCACTAGGGAAAATCATTTTTAGTAAAAAAAAAAAATACAATCAAAAGTAGTTAAAACAAAATTCATATTGACTAGCTATCTAGGAATAAAATACAAATAAAGACATATATAGCTACTAGATGTAAAAAGTTGATTGCAAACAATGCTAGATGTGCTATAATTTTTTTTAAAAAAAACACAGATAGAAAAACATTGGAATATTTGGTTCTGATTCTCTTTAGATCAGCCATTCTTTTTTCCTTTTTCAGGAGAAAAAGTATTCTACAATTAGTAGAATAGAGTATAGCTTGGAAAAATTAATAAAACCACTTAAAAATGTTGCTTCTAACAGTACAAATGTGTTTATAGTAAAGAACTGGTTTTTCTCTCATGTTTTCCAAGACCTCAATATCACTAGTCTAGATGAAACTACTGTTATAAATGAATGTCCAAAGAGTTCATTGTTGTTCAAATTGGAATATTTAAGTTTACTATAAATTACACTTAGCATTCTGTATTTCTCACAGTGAATTAGTAGTCATTTGTAACACTAATAGTTACAATATAATCATAAAATTCTCACTTCACTCAACTAATCCATTTTGGACATTTTTAAAAATAAAAAATTAAAAGGAAAAAAAAACAAATCAAAATGTTGCTGGCAGCATCACGTTTACTGATGTGGTATATCGTGCTGTGGCTTCGTCAGGCAGACCTGAAGGAACATGTTTGAGACTCTTCAGTTTCTAAACACCTCTATTTCTCCCAAGTAACAGTTTAGCTAGCAGTTGTCTGTGAGACACAAAGAATGATTGCTGGCTGGGGGCCTCCTACAAAGTGCGACAGAGATCAGCATGGGGCCATTCCATGCTTAATGTGTAAGGTTAAATGAGAAAAAGAGCCAGGGCCAAGCAATACTTCATGGCCTCATGTTTCAACCAAACAGGGAAATTATAAAAACAGTAACAAAACTAGTTTTTAAAAAACTCACAGTGACAGCATCATAATGCTTTTGAAAAACAATACAGAAGTAGAATTAAGCACCTTTAGAATTTGGAGGTGACTATTTGGGGGTTCTTATATCTCAGACAACTTTCCTTCCCCTCTGTTCAGGTCATCAGCTTACCCCTCTAGCAGTGACTAGGAACTCAACATTATAATGTATTCTTAAAAAATGTTAAGAATGTTTCCCTTCAAGAAAAAAAGAAAAGGAAACACCCAGCCTCTCTTCTTTTCTTTCTTTCTTTGGAGTAGATTTCCTCAGTCTGAAGCTGGGTTAAGGCATTTTGACTTGAGTAACTGGAAATTATCTTGATTTCTTTTCTTCTTTTTTTTTTTTTTTTTCCTTAAATGGAAGCGCCTTGGTGGTTGAACAATTGAAGAAAGATTTACAGTTCCTGGAGTACTTTGTGGGTTTCATTTTAAAAACCAGTTCTTAATACTCATGATGCTTGGAATTTGGAGCTTAAATAATAGGTAGTGATTTATAAAACATGGAATTTGTCCAGTTATAAGTAAATGCCCAGCCTGACATATTTCCAGAAATGTAAATTGCCATATTCAATTGGCCTTACAACCAATGTAGAGGCAGGATTTTATTTTTCAAATTAGAAAGTAATTTGGTACTCTAAAGTAAAACACTAAGGAAAGCAGGCTTTCCTGCCCCGGTGTAACGGTTCTCAGGTGCCCCTTATTGTCCAGCAGCTCCCTGCTGGTATTTTGCCAGGTCTTACCTACTAGGAGCCAGAGAGCCAGATCATCTTGTATATTTCTCTAGAACAAAAGATAGTGCTACCTTAATTTAGAATTTCAAAAATAATATCTTGCAACTCATCATCAATATGGCACTCTTGGTTTACCTGTTTATCTGATGCCGACTCTTAGCTAACACAAACAAAATGATGCCTGAAGCTTTTTATCTCTTTTACAACTAGTGTGTATGAAAGATATAAGTAAGCTAAAGTAGCAAGGTTTTTTTTTTTTTTTTTTTTTTTTTTGGTTTTTCAAGAAAGGGTTTCTCTGTGTAGTTTTGGGCCTTTCCTGGAACTCACAGAGATCTGCTTGCCTCTGCCTCTCAAGTGCTGGGATTAAAGGCATGCACCACCACCACTCAGCTAAAGTAGTATATTTAATGAAGGGAATGGAGCAACTAGATAGCTAAATATTGAAAGTAGGTTTCTATCTCATCTGATGCTACAGTCTTGTCATCTATTATATTACTAAAAATGTCACTTTTTTTCAGTTAGTGTATAAATAAGTTCTTGGTACTACCAGGTACAAAAAGAAGTAAATATTTATCTTAGTTAGGGTTTCTATTGCTGTGAAAAGGCACCACCACGACCAAGGCAACTCTTATAAAGGAAAATATTTAGTTGGGAGTGGCTTGCGCTCAGAGGTTTAGTTCATTATCGTGGCAGGACATGGCACTATACAGACATGGTGCTTGGGAAAGAGCTGGGAGCTCTACATCTTGATCTGCAGGCAGCAGAAGGAGTCTGGGCCACTGGGTGTGACTTGAACATATATCGGACCTCAAAGCCCACCTCCACAGTGACACACTTCCTCCAATAAGACCACACCTACTCCGACAAGATCACACCTCCTAATAGCACCACTCCGTATACCCAAGCATTCAAATACATAAGTCCATGGGGGCCATACCCATTCAAACCACCACATTCTACCCCCTGGCCCCCATAGGCTTGTAGCCATAGCATAATGCAAAATGCATTCAGTCCAACTTTAAAAGTTCCCATAGTCTATCGCAGTCTCAACAACGTTTACAAATCCAAAGTTCTGCTGGGTGGTTGTGGTACTCGCCTTTAATTTCAGCACTAGGGAGGCAGAGCCAGGCAGATCTCTGTGAGTTTGAGGCCAGCCTGGTCTACGCAGTGAGATCCAGGACAGGCACCAAAACTACACAGAGAAACCCTGTCTCGAAAAAACAACAACAACAAAAATCCAAAGTTCGAAATCTCTTCTGAGATTCATGCAATCTATTAACTATAATCCTCTATAAAACCAAAATCAAAAAACATGTACTTCTAACATATAACGGCACAGGATATGCATTACTGTTCCAAAATGGAGGAAAAGAAGGATAGTGAGGAAATACTAAACCAAAGCAAGACCGAAAAATCAACTGAGAAAACTTCAAACTCTGCATCTCCATGTCTGATGTCAAAGCATTCTTCAGCTCTCCAACTCCTTTCAGCTTTGTTGACTGCAACACACTTCTTTCTCTTAGGCTGGTTCCACTTCCTGTTAGTGAGAGGGCCAGGCAACTATCATAACAGGCCCCTAATAACTCAGTTAAGAACTAGTCCTCAGTTCACAAAGGGCAATTCATCACCAATTAATGGACAAGGCATATACTCCTGGGCCAATTCCTCTCCCCCACAACAGGTAATAACCAAATAAGGGCAAAGCCTAGGACTTGTAAAGACTTCCAGACTTGCCTGAGAATGGAAAAGCTGTAGCCCTAATCAACCCCTAACTAGCCCTGGTCAATTAGAATGTACTAGTATAATTGCTTAAGCCAATCATATCAAATGTCCTATCTTCCCTAGGAACTCCTCTTAGCTGTGTTAAAAAGAGCCCACACATCCCTCTCAAGGTCCTCAACATTTTGTACAGGTGAGCAACTCCACATGCATGTGGTATATATAATAAATGCTCTTGCTAATTGCATCATGATTGGTGGTCTTTGGGGACTTCTTGTAGACCCTAACATAAACAGCTCTTCTCAACAGGTATTCCATAGCTCTGACATCTATAGAATTTTGGGGTCTCCAAGGCAATCCAGGGTTCACCTTTACAGCTTCACACAATGGCCTCTCTAGACCTTCATTCAGGGACACCCTTGACACATACCTGGCCCTAGCAGCTTACCTTAGTCGTGGAGGAAGATTCCATAACCCCTTTCTTTAATCCCTGACTCTAAAGCCAAATGTGGCCACAGCTGCCAAGTCCTGCTGCTTGCTGGGGCTGGAACATGGCCCGCTTGCTCAATTACATCTTCACCAGCTTTCTGTTTTCATTGGTTTCCTTCACTGCCTAAGCTTGGCTGTCCTGTAACTTGCTCTGTAGACCAGGCATCAAACTCAGAAATCTGCCAGCCTCAGCTGTTGGAGTGCTAAGATTAAAGGTGTGCACCACCATAGCTGACCCTAAGCTTTTCTTTAATTCCTTTTCACAAGTTGGAAGCTTACCTAGGTGAAGTCTTGTCCTGAGGTCACCACTCCCTTTATCCCAACTCTTAATGTGTTAATCTCCTTAAACACAGGTTTAGCACAGAATCCACCAGCTCTGATTGGACCAAGAAGTGAGTGACTGTTCTCCCACCCAGAGAGTCCTGCCTCTAGGACCTAGGACCTGAGGCACAACCCATGCTCCCCCAAAACTACCCATTACTGCCCCAGTTGCAAGCCAGCAGAGAAGAGTCCTGCAGGCCAGCCTCCTACCAATAACCCCCATCTGACCCTGCAATCTACAAGACCTACTCCCTCCCCAAAACTCATCTATCCCCCCCCCCAACCTCAGCAGTTCCCTGAGACAAAGAATCCACCAATTCTGATTGGGCCAAGAGTTCAGATTGGACCAAGAGTGGCCCACTGAGATACAGAGAGAACAAGAACAGATTGGACCAAGAGCAGCTCCCTCAGACATAGACACCTCTTGTACCTATTAGAGGAAGAGATGGGTAGACTCCAGTACAAAAAATACATACAACAACATAAAGAGCAATATGGCAACACCAGAATTTAATTGTTCTACAACAGCAAGACCTAGACATCACAATATAGAAGGAGCAGAACAAAGTGACTTTAAAAAATAACTTTATGAAGATGATAGAGGCCTTAAAGAAATTGAGAGAAAGAAAAAAAATTGGAAGAAATCAATAAATTCTTTAAAGAAAGCCAAGAAAACCATGAAAAAGCAATTCAACAGGTAAAGGAAACAGTTCAAGACCAGAAAATTGAAATAGAAGCAAAGAAAACACAAACCAAGGGAATGATGGAAATAGAAAATCTGAGTAAACAATCAGGAACTACAGATGCAAGCACATCCAACAGAATACTGAGATGGAAAAAAGAATCTCGAGTGTGGAGGATACAATAGAGGAAATAGATTCTTCAGTCAAAGAAAACACTAAAATCAAAAAAGTCATAATACAAAAGTCTAGGAAATCTGGGACACCATGAAAAGACTAAACCTAAGAATAACAGGGATAGAAGAAGAAGAACACCCAACTTAAAGAAGGAAATGTCTATGAAGATAACAAGAAGCTTACAAAACATCAAATAGACTAGAGCTCCAAAGAAAATCCCCTTACCACATAATAATCAAACCATTAAATATACAGAATAAAGAAAAATATTAAGAGCAGCAATAGAAAAAGGCCAAGTGACTTATAAAAACAGACCCATCAGACTAACACCCAGCTTCTCAAAGGAAACTCTGAAAGCCAGAATGTCCTGGACAGATGTTATGCAGACACTAAGAGACCACAAATACCAGCCCAGACTACTATACTCAGCAAAACTTTCAATCACCATAGATATAGTACACAAGATATTTCAAGATAAAACTAGATTTTTAAAAAATCTATCCACAAATCCAGCCCTACAGAAAGCACTAGAAGGAAAACTCCAACCAAAGGAAGTTAGACGCACCCACGAAAACACAGATAATAGATAATCCCACAGCAGCAAATCCCAAAGAAGGGAAATACACACACACTACCACCAAAAAGTAACAGGAATTATGAGTGACTGGTCAATAATATCCCTTAATATCAATGGACTCAATTCTCCTATAAAAATATACAGGCTAAAAGAATGGATATGAAAACACCATCCATCCTTCTGCTGTATACAAGAAACATGCCTCAACTTCAAAGTCAGACATTACCTCAGAGTAGAAGGTTGGGAAAATACTTTCCAATTAAATGGACTTAAGAAGCAAGCTGGTGAAACTATTCTAATATCTAACAAAATAGACTTCAAACTAAAATCAATCAAAAGAGATTAGCAAGGACACTACATATTCATCACAAGAAAAATCCACCAAGATGAAGTCTCAATTCTGAACATTTATGTCCCAAATACTAGGGCACCTACGTATGTAAAAGAAACAATCCTAAAGCTTAAATTGCACATCAAACCCCATACACTAATAGTGGGAGACCTCAACATCCCACTCTCACCAATGGATAAATATGCCAGGCAGAAACTTAGCAGAGAAATGAAGTATTTAACAGATGTTATGACTCACATGGACTTAATAGACATCTACAGAACATTCCACCCTAACACAAAAGGATATACCTCCTTCTCAGCACCTGATGGAACCTTCTCTAAAACTGACCAGGTACTCGGTCACAAAGCAAATCTCAACAGATACAAAAAAATGGAATAACCTCCTGTATTTTATTGGACCTCCATGGCTTAAAGTTAGATTTTAACAACAACAAAAATTATAGAAAGCCTACAATCTCATGATAACTTAATAATGCTCAACTGAATCACCAATGGGTCAAGTAAGAAATAAAGAAGGAAATTATACTTCCTAGAATTTAATGAAAATGAATATACAACATATCCAAACTTATGGGACACAATGAAAGTGGTGCTAAGAGGAAAATTCATAGCACTAAATGCTATGTTAGAGAAATTAGAAGTAAGAGAAATCTCATACTAGCAACTTAACAGCACACTTAAAAGCTCTAGAACAAAAAGAAGCAAAATCACACACGAGGAATAGATGCCATGAAATAATCAAATTGAGGGCTGAAATCAATAAAATAGAAACAAAGAGAACAATACAAAGAATCAATGAAACAAAGAGTTCGTTCTTTGAGAAAATTAACAAGATAGACAAATCCTTATCTAAACTAACCAAAAGGCAGAGAGAAAACATCCAAATTAACAAAATCAAAAGTGAAAAGAGAGATATAACAACAGACAACAAGGAAATCCAGAGATTCATCAGATCATACTTCAAAAACCTGTACTCCACAAAATTGCAAAATCTAAAAGAAATGGACAATTTTCTGGATAGGTACCACATATCAAAATTAAATCAAGACCAGATAAACAATTTAAATAGACCTATAACCCCTAACAAAATAGAAACAACCATTAAAATCTCCCAACCAAAAAAAAAAAAATCCCAGGACCAGATGGTTTCAGTGCAGAATTCACTACCAGATTTTCAAATAAGAGCTAATACCAATACTCTTCAAATTGTTCCACACAGTAGAAACAAAAGGAACATTGCCAAACTTTTTTATGAGGCTACGGTTACCCTGACACCCAAACCACAAGATACAACAAAGAAAGAGAATTACAGACCAATCTCCCTCGTGAACATTGATGCAAAAATACTCAATAAAATACTGGCAAACTGAATCCAAGAACATATAAAAAAATTATTCACCATGATCAAGAAGGCTTTGTCCCAGGAATGCAAGGATAGTTCAACATATGAAAATCTGTCAATGTAATACACCATATAAACAAACTGAAAGAAAAAAAAAAAAACATGATCATCTCATTAGATGCTGAAAAGCCTTTGACAAAATCCAAAACCCCTTCATGATAAAGGTCTTAGAAAGATCAGCAATACAAGGAACATATCTAAACATAATAAAGGCAATTTACAGTAAGCCAACAGCCAACATCAAATTACATGGAGAGAAACTCAAAGCAATTTCACTAGAATCAGAAACAAGACAAGGTTGTCCACTCTCCTCATATCTATTCAATATAGTAATCAAATTCTAGCTAGAGCAGTAAGACAGCAAAGAGAGATCAAGGGGGTACAAATTGGGAAGAAAAAAGTCAAACTTTTGCTATTTGCAGATGATATGATAGTCTACATAAGGGACCCCAAAAATTCTACCAGGGAACTCCTACAGCTGATAAATACCTTTAGTGAAGTGTCAAGATAGAAGATTAACTAAAAAAATCAGTTGTCCTCCTATATACAAACGATAAATGGGTTGAGAAAGAAATCAGGAAAACAACACCCTTCACAGTAGCCACAAATAATATAGCACATCTTGGTGTAACCCTAAGCAAGCAAGTGAAAGACCTGTATGATAAGAACTTTGAGTCTTTGGAGAAAGAAATTGGAGAAGATATCAGAAGGTGGAAAGATCTCCCATGCTCATGGTCGATGGGATTAGCATAGTAAAAATGGCCATCTTATCAAAAGCAATCTACAGATTCAACACCATTCCCACACATCAAAATCCTAACACAATTATCCATGGATCTGGAAAGAACAATACTCAACTTCATATGGAAAAACAAAAAACCCAGGATAGCTAAAATAATCCTGTACAATAAGGCAACTTCTGTAGACATAGCCATCTCTGACTTCAAACTCTACTATAGAGGTATAGTAATAAAAACAGCTTGGTATTGGCATAAAAACCAGCATGTGGACCAATGAAATTGAATTGAAGACCCTGACATTAATCCCCTCACATATGAACACCTAATTTTTGACAAAGAAGCCAAAACTGTGCAATGGAAAAAAGAAAGCATCTTCAACAAATAGTGCTGCCATAACTGAATGTTAACATGTAGAATATTGCAAATAGATCCATATCTATCACCATGCACAAAACTCAAGCTCAAGTGGATCAAAGACCTAAACATAAATCAACATAAATCCAGTTACACTGAACCTGATAGAAGAGAAAGTAGGAAGTAGCCTTGAACGCATTGGCACAGGTGACCACTTCCTAAATATAACACCAGTAGCACAGACACTGAGAGCAACAATTAATAAGTAGGATCTTCTATAACCCAGAAGCTTCTGTAAAGCAAAGGACACAGTAAATAAGACAAAATGACAGCCTACAGAATGGGAAAAAGTCTTCACCAACCCCACATCTGACAGAGGGCTGATCTCCAAAACATATAAAGACCTCAAGAAACTAGACATCAAATTACTAAGCAGGAGGGAGAACAAGGAAAAAGAGACCATGATAAATGAAGACCTCATGGAAATAGAGAGGTCTCAGAAATCCACAAAGATACCTCCACAATAGACTACTGGCAATGGTCCAGAGAAAGCCTGAACTGACCTACTCTGGTGATAGGATGGCCAAAAACATCCAACTGGCATGCTAGAAAGCTCATCCAATGACTGATGGAAGCGGATGCAGAAATCCATGGCCAGGCACCAGGTGGAGCTCCAGGAGTCCAATTGGTGAGAAAAAGGAGGGGTTGTATGAGCGAGAATTGTTGAGACCAAGATTGGAAAAAGCACAGGGACAAATAGCCAAACTAGTGGAAACACATGAACTATGAACCAATAGCTGAGGAGCCCCCAACAGGATCAGGCCCTCTGGATAAGTGAGACAATTGATTAGCTTGAACTGTTTGGGAGGCACCCAGGCAGTGGGACTGGGGCCTGTCCTTAGTGCATGAGCTGGCTGTTTGGAACCAGGGACACTTTGCTCAGCCTGGGAGCAAATCTGCCTGGACTGAATCTACCAGGTTGAGCTGAATCCCCAAGGGAGTCCTTGCCCTGGAGGAGATGGGAATGGGGGGTTGGCTGGGGGGAGGGGGAAGGAGTGGGAGGAGGGAGGACAGAGGAATCTGAGGCTGATATGTAAAATTAAATTAAATTATAAAATTAAAAAAAAGAATTTCAAAAGCAGTTTAGCTGAATTGGCTCAGGGTCTTAAAAAGTGGGAGACCACAATAAATAAATAAATAAATAAATAAATAAATAAATAAATAAATAAATAAATAAATAAATGGATAAATAAATAAATAAGTAAAAAAAATGGGCTACAGAACTAAACAGAGAATTCTCAACAGAAGAATCTCAAATGGCCGAAAGACATTTAAGGAATTGCTCAACATCCTTACTTATCAGGAAAATGGATTTAAAAAAGTGTGATACATATATACAATGAAGTACTACTCAGCAGTAAAAAACAATGACATTATGAAATTTGCAGGCAAATAGCTAGAACTAGAAAATATCCTGGGTGAGGTAACCCAGACTAAGAAGGACAAACACAGTGTGTACTCATTCACAAGTAGATACTAGATGTAAAGCAAAGTATAACCAGACTGCAACCCACAGCTCCAGAGAAGCTAGCTAACAAGGAGGACCCTAAGAGGCACTCATGGATTGCCCTGGGAAGGGGAAATAAATGAGATCTCCTGAGTAGACTGTGGGTTGGTAGGGGGTAAAAGAGAGTAGGAGATGGAGGATGAGAACATAAGGGAATAGGATGGTCGAGCTGGAACAGGGACAGAGTGGAGAGCAATGAAGAGATATCTTGATAGAGGGAGACATCTTGGGATTGGGAGAAACCTGATGCTAGGGAAGTTACCAGGAATCCACAAGGATGACCCCCTCTTAGACTACTAGCAATAGTGGCGAGGGTGCCTGAGTTGACTTACCCCAGTAATCAGATTGGTGAATATCCTGTCATCATAGAGCCTTTCTCCAATAACTGATGGAAGCAGATTCATAGATCCACAGCCAAGCACCAAGCTGAGCTCTAGGAGTCCAGTCAAAAAGAGGGAAGAGGGATTCTATGAGCAAGGGGCATCAAGATCAAGATGGGAAAACCTACAGAGACAACTAAACCAAGCGAGTGGGAATTCATGAACTTTAGACCAATAGCTATGAAGCCTCCATGGGACTGGACTAGGCCCTCTGCATAATCGAAACAGTTGTGTAGCTTGGTCTGCTTAAGGGGCTCCCCGACAGTGGATCAGGATCCATCCCTAGTGCATGAGCTGGCTTTTTGGAGCCCATTACATATGGTGGGACACCTTGCACAGCCTTGGTGCAGGGGGAGGGGCTTGGACCTGACTCAATTGAATGTACCAGGCTTTGATGACTCCCCAAGTGAGGCCTTATCTTTTTGGAGGAGGGAAGGAGGGATGGGTTGCAAGGGGGAGGCTGGAGGTGGACAGGAGGAGAAAAGAGAAGGGGAATCTGTGGTTGGTATGTAAAGTGAATAAAAAATTTCCTAATAAAGAAAAATAAACAAATAAATAAATAAACCAAGAAAAACAAACAAAAACCCACAGGTTTAGTCAGATTTTTTTTGGGGGGGTGGGCACCAGCTCACAAATAATGACATGGAAATTTCTTATTAATTACAAAAGCTCGTCCTATAGCTTAGGCTCGTTCCTAACTGGCTCTTATAACTAATTAACCCATCTATATTAATCTATGTTTTGTCATGTGGTGTTACCTCTCTTTCATCTGGCACTTTGAGTGTCCTCTCTATGTCTCCTGGTGTCTCCCGTGTGCCTCGACTCCTCCCTCTCTTCCTTTCTCTCCCAGAAAATCCCACCTCTACCTCCTGCCTGCCTATTGACTGTTCATCTTTTTAATTAAACCAATCACAGTGTACAAATATCTCACACACAGGACTTGGCTCCGTTCCATTTCCTGGTGCCCCTTTTCTCCTCAATTTGTATAGTTTGTATTTTTACTTGCCCAGCTTGCTCCTTTTCGTTATAACTCTCCATTAGAGTTACCACCAAAAACCACAAGACAAAGTCTATACCACGCTGTTTTCAGATTTCCTCTGCCAAGGGAATTAATCCAAAACTCTTCATTTCAGACTCATGCAGATTTTTTTAAATAAGGGCAAAAAGCAGCCACATTCTTAGCCAACATATCACAAGAACAATTTCTAGGCAGCATACTAAATTTCTTCCCTGAAACCTCTTCATCCAGGCCCCCACAGTTCAAATCAGCCTCAGCACCACTGTCTTCCATGTTCCTATTAGGATGGCCCATTAAGCCCCACTTATAGCATTAACTACTTTTATAATTCAAACTGCCAAAGTTTACATTCCTCCAAACAAAAGCATAGTCAGGCCTAACACAATCCCTGGTACCAACGTTGGTCTTAGTAAGGGTTTCTATTGCTGTGAAATACACCAGGATCATGGCTACTCTTACAAAGGAAAACTTTTAATTAGGGGTGGTTTACAGTTTCAGAGGTTTAGTCCATTGTCATCAAGGCAGGACATGGCAGTGTGCAGGCAGATATAGAAGAAGCTGAGAGTTCAACATCTTGATCCTCAGGCAGCAGGAGTCTGTGCCACTGGGTGTGGCTTGAGCATATATCAGACCTCAAAGCCTGCCTCCACAGTAACACACTTCCTCCAATAAGATCACATCTACTTCAACAAGGCCACACCTCCTGTTCTAATAGTGCCACTCACTATGGCCAAGCAATTAAACACATAAGTCTATGGGGGCCATATCTATTCAAACCACCACAATATTTATAAGAAAATAAATAACAATGTGAAGGAGCTACAATATCTGTGGCTTTTAGTTGCTTATATTAAGAGGAAGAAGAATAGCTACATAACAAAATAATATTCAATATGACTACAGCAGAGAGGGAAGAAGAGCTTGCCACCTCTAGAGGAACTAGAAGTCACATGAAGTGTGCTAGATACTGGCATTCACAAGTGTGAAAAGGGAGGAGTTTGAGAAAGAGCACAAAGCTGTGAATGCAAGTATTTGGAATGAGAAAGTATAGCCTGGCCTACACTGAAAAGTCTCTCTACATCATATTGAGAATCCTTGTTTTCACTTCAGCCAATGAAAAATTTTCTGGGATGTGCAAACAGAAAAATCAACATGATTAGATTTGTGTTGACACAAGACTCCAGTGAGGACAAGCAAACAGAGGCCACAAAGGAGATAAAACAGCATGTCAGTGGACATGCAGAGGAGAGGAGAGGAAATCAAGTCCCTCCATCCCTAGGCACCTCTGTGCCAGGCCCCATGCTCATTGCTCCCTCCCAACAAGCTCCCTCTCAAACTGCTTGCACATTTTGCAAAGTTCCCATTTATCTCCTTTAAAAATTGTAATGCGTTTAAAGACATGTAAAGACTCTAAAATCTGATGTAATAAGCATCCCTGAGTCTGCTCTTTGTTCAGGAAATGAGACATTGCCACTGCTATGCCATGGGATGTCTTTCTTTATGCTGTGAATATATGTTGCTCTGATTGGCTGATAAATAAAGCTGCATTGGCCTATGACAGGGGAGGACAGAACCAGGCAGGAAAATTGAAGGACAAAAAAGAGGAAAGACACCAGCCACTGCCAATAGAAGCAAGATGTGAAAGTACTGGTAAGCCATGACCATGTAGCAACATATAGAATAGAAATGGGTTAAGCTATAAGAACTAGCTAGCAAGAAACCCGCTGGGGGCCATACAATTAGTGGCTAATATTAAGCCTCTGAATGATTATTTTATAAGCGACAGAGGGACTGGAGAAACCTTTCAGCTACACTAATGGAGCTACACTCGGCATGTGTGTGGAGGTCAGAGCACAGCTCTCAGGAGTCCATTCTCTTCCACCCTCTGGGCTCTGGAGATGTTAGCTCAGGTCATCAGGCTTGACAGTGCGTGCTCTTACACACTGAGCCACCTCACCCACTCAGTTTCACTACTTAAACATACCAAGACTTATTTATCCATTTCATAAATAGATATATTAATTCTTGTAATTGATGTTTTTTGTCTATGTCATTATCTACTAATGAAGTTTTTAAAGTACAGATATAAGAACAAAATTCCTGATACTACATTTTTTTCAAGTTCATAGATACTGAGATTGTTCTCTAAAGGGATAATAATAGCAAACTAAATTTTAAAGTAAATTGAAAAATAAAAATGAACAAGATAAAAGCTCTTAAACCTTATTAATATTCAATATTTTCAGATTTTAAATTGTTGCAGATGCCTTTTAAGCCATCTTTAGTTTTTTCTTTGGAGACAGGTCTACCCTGGAAGATTTCAAATAGAAGGGTGAAATTTCATGGCATGGCAAGATCACTCCAGCCACTATGTTAAAAATAATGTGTGTGAGAACATGTGTGTCACTGTGTGTTTCTTGTGCTTTTCCTTTGGCTTTCTTTCTTCTGTTTGTTATATCCTTGTTTTATCTTATTTTACTTTATTTTTTATATGCCCTAGACACCTGTTTGTTGACTAAGGAAAGACAGAAAGAGTGTGGATCCAGACAGGAGGAGAAAGGGAGAGGAACTCAGAGAAGCTGGAGAAGGAGAAACTATAATTAGGATGGATTGTATTGAAAAAAATCTATTTTCAATAAAAGAAAAATGGAAAGAGACTAGATGCTAAGAACACAAGAGACAGAAGCAATGTTGATACTTAAGTGGTTTCTGCAAAATCTACTCAGCTCCCAGGAAAATTCAGCCTCTCGGTTGCACAACAGGAGAAAAATCTTACAAGTCTAACCAGAGATAATCCTTGTCATTACTTTCTGACTATTGAAAATAATATTTCTGATGTGAGTCCCCCTTTCTCTTTGGCTGCCAGGTAGCTTAGAACCACATGAGAGCCTCTAGCTTTTGTTGTTTGTTTGTTTCTGTTTGGTTTGGCTTCGAGCATCTGGGATTGGCTAGTTCATGGCTGCTCCTTCCATTATCTAAAGCAGCAACCTACATGCTAGCTATATACAAAAGGGGGTCATGGATGACTAGTTGATGCAGGCCCATGCATCTGACTCTAAAAGAAAAAGCAAAGTTAAAATACATGAATACAAACACACACACACACACACACACACACACACACACACACACACACACAGCCATCTTCACTGCAGCAAATGTACAGAACTTTTCAAATGTGTTATGGGTAATGACCTCACATCTTGCTTAATTTCATTTATTCCACCACCCCAGTCTCCTAAACCTAATTGGATCTCCAATTTCATCATAATTTCATTTTGGCACAATACACTGGATATATTTTTAAATAAAGAAGCAATTATGTTATTTTCAAATAGTTTCCAGAGACCTGCAAATGTTCTATCATACTAATATGGAAGAGAAGGCCTACTCTGAAATGTTTTGTTTTGTAAGTAGGTTTCATTAATATTTTAGAAAAGCTTCTTCCTTCTTAGATAACCCTAAGTGACATTCCCATTTCAAGCCCATTTCTCCCAGAGATAATTCAGTAACCATTCTTTCAAACCATCTTTGCCCCTTGGAATCACCTCCAAATAATATATATTAGCATACAGCATCTCTCTTCCCATAGTCATCAGCATATATTTTCAGAGTTATTGAATGTAGGAAAAAAAAGAGACTTTTATATGAATAAAGACTTTGGGGACATCGAGGTTTCTGCCTTTTTCTTTGCTTCTTTGCCTCCCAGTGAGAAAAATAAAGCTTAGGCAAAAGGAAATGTGAGTGAGAAAGATCAAAAATAACCATTCATCTATCTCTTACCTCATTCACAAATGATGCAGTGCATGTGTGTGTGCCTGTTTATATCCACATGGATGCTAGAGCTGTTAGTGTCTTTCTCTTTAGCTCGGCAGCTTATGTTTTATGCATATCTCTCACAGAATCTGGAGCTCATTGATTGGGTAGACTGACTGGCTAGCAGCTCCATGGGTCTGCCTGTTTATGTCCCACCAGAGCTGGCATTACGGACACATGCAGCCATGTCAGCCTCTTTACATGGTTGTTGAGGATCAGAATTCAGGTCCTCATATTTTCATGGAGTCATTTTACATACTGAATCATCTCATCAGCCCCTTGTGCTTTGTTTTTCATATTGATTTCTTTACTCAACAGAATTCAGAATGACATGGGAGGATGACTGGGCTCTAAAAATCTCTATCGTCCTCCTTCTAAGGTTTGGCATAGCAGAGACAACACAGTTGAACATGCTTCGAGTAACACATCAAAATAATTTAAAGAGCCTATCCTCCCTCAATTACAAGGAAATAAAACTTCACCATACTTCAAACCACAGTTGACACATCATGTTGGTCAGTGCCTAGAGCTAGAAATTACTCAAGTTGCTTCCACCCCTCTTTTTATTATAAAAAAAAAAAAAAAACCGGTCATTTGAAGAGTACAATAAAAGCAATAATTTTGCTTAGGGATTACTTGCCTCTCTTGTCATGCTGAAGTGACCCATTGAATTTGATTTAATAACAATGACTCCAACTCCATAAGACTGTTGGGTCTGCCAATTGTTTTCTAAGGTTTGTAGGATGAACAGAATAGGGCTTGAACCTCGGGAAGCACCAGAAATCCCCAGAGAAGCACAGACCATGACAGAACAAGGAGCCTGGAGCCACATTACGATGCTAACCTTGTGAGGACATTGTTTTCCCTTGACCACCAGAATGCCAGTCTAGGGAAATTTTAAGTGTCAGTTTGAAAGTTATACAATGGAGATAATTAAGTGTGGTGTCAACATTTCATATTTTAAATGGCATTTTCACAAGAGGGACTTAATGACTACCGAATAGAAGCCGTCAAGATTTTGCCCTGCTTAGATCCCCCACACTTTCTCCCACCAGTTTACTGAGTCAGTTGGCACTTTGAGAGCCCCAGAACCACTCCCTTTGCAAGTCCTGGTTTTTCTCAGAGTACCGTTCATGTGACATTGAAGACAGACACTTATTAGACGTACTGAACTGTGAGAGAGAGTCGCAGTTGTGAAACAAAAGGCACAGAACACAGAACAGTCTTGAGAAAAGAGGAAAAAAGGAGGTTGAAAAATATAGATGGTTTGCCTGCCTTAATCCTGCTCTTTCAATAAAATGCGTGTTGCAAACAAGAAGAGTAGGAAGAAGGAAGGGGAAAAGGAGTCTGAAAAGAATCAGAAAGGATAGTCTAATTATGTTTCTCCGCACATAGAAGGTAACTGTACTGCCATCTTTAGGAGTTCCAAGCAGCTATTGGAAAGGAGGCAGGTTAGTGCTTGCCCTTGGCCTACCCCGTACACTTCTTCCTTCTCCTACTCATTGAGCCAAAGCTAGTAGCATTAGGAGAATTGATTTTTTAGTAACAAGAGACACTCTTTAACTGGCCCAGAAATATGTAAATTTTGTCTTCCTAGTTTTGTCCAGAAAGTTCATTTTCTTCCATGTTATAAAACATGTAATGGTTATTACCCTCTGATATGATGATTGGCACCCTAGAGATATTGAAGTGATATAAATTTGATAAAACTTGGATGTTATGAGGCTGCAGAACATCCAATGCCTGAGGAGAATGCTTTCAACAAGTCAAAACTTTAATAAAATTTACCATTTCATCAAAGTCTCTCTCAGAAGCAAGTAATTGCCAAATGTTTGCCATACATCACAATTTTAAAAATAAAATTAAACTGTGGCTGGATGTCTTTCTTTAGTCTTCCAAGAAGGGCCATTTTACTTTTTTAGAGTTACTTTTAAAAGTCATGAGATCAACAACTTGGACTACTATGCATGTAAGTGCTAATGCAAATTAAAGCCCAAGTTGACCTCCAGCAGCAGTTCATTCTATGTTGACAGTGAGAGAACACTTTGCTTGTTAGGATACTGTTACTTGTGGACTGAAATGCTGAAGAAACCCCTCCCCCTATTTTGTGTTTTTTCAAAAATCAAGGTATATTCTAGGGTTTCCTGGTTGACCTCAACAGATAAACTGAGATGATAGTCTTAGTTCAGAAATGATCTCAATGTAGATTTACAGTCTACGTGTACAGCTGGCTAAGTGAGATTGCTTTTACAGTTCTGCATGTATCCCATCGGCTCCCCATTAGTCACTGAACTCTTAAAACTGGTACTGTAACATCACAATGTTTTGCGCCAATTTTATAAACTTTACAGTGCAATATGTGTTCCTTTTCTGAGGCAAACCAAAGGTATATTTCTCAAGGTTCTGCTGCTATCAGCAGCGTTGATGGAGGATTTTTTTATACATTTGTAATAGATAGAAATAAACCAGAAAAAAAAAAGAAGAAAAAAAAAGGTGGAGGAAAAGGTGAACACTGCAAGAATACTCAAAAGGGCTGAGAGTTGCAAACGCCAAGAATGGCTTTGCATAGTAAATGGAATAGAACAGCTCTGAACTATAGCTTACTTTTCCTGGTTTGGTCTGACAGAATGATTGAATGCTTTTGTATAAAAATCAGAGCCTTAAAAACAAGGATTTGGTGAGAATGTAAAATGGTGTGCCACTTTGGCAAAACAGTTTGGTGGTTGGTCAAAATGCAAAACATTGTTACTCTGTTACTCAACAATTCTACCCTTAGGAATATATCCTCAAACTACTGAAAATGTGCACCTATGAAACATGTACATGAAGGTTTACAGCAGTGTGTTGCTAATAGTAAAAAAGTTAAAACAACTCAAATAGCTATCAAATACTGGAGAGAAATAAAATGTGGCTTATTCATACAATAGAATATTATTAAGACATAAAAATGAATGAGAAACTGACAGATTAAATGACTTTGGTGAACCTTCATAATTTCATTTGTAGATCTTTCCATTTCTAATTTATAAATACATTTGGGGTTATAAATTATAAATGTACCGCCTCCTGTCAACATTGTATACTTCTATTTGATGATTTCTGTGTCAAACATTATATGGAAATGTTTCCAAGTATTTTCTGTATTAACTGTGAATGAATAGAACAAAATAAATTGCCTGTGATGGAAAAAAATAAAATAAAAAATTAAATCAAAAAAAATAAATAAAATAAAATTAATTTTAGGGAGGAAAGTTTTAAAGGAATTGTGTTTGTCTTACAAATTGTCCAGGCACGGTGACACACATCTTTGATCCCATCATTGCAGAGGCATAGGTAGCCAGACCTCTGTGAGTTCCAGACAAACCTGGTATACATAGTGAGTTTCAATACAGCAAAGGTTATATAGTGAGAGTTTCTCAGTTTCTCTCTCTCTCTCTCTCTCTCTCTCTCTCTCTCTCTCTCTCTCTCTAAATATATATATATATATATATATATATATATATATATATGAAAAAAACACAAATAGAGCACTTACAGTGCTAGGTGATGATCTAAGAATTTAACATACATTAATTCAGTCCTGAGTCCAGTTCCTTAGCCTCTTGGCCATTCTGTCATCCCTTAATTCAATCATTTTAATAATTCCATTAAAAAGATAGTATTACTATCCTTATTTTAGCTGTGAGGAAACTATGCCATTCCCAAGACCCCACAATCTGCAAATGGATTAAATATGACTTATATGTAAGGAATCTGGTTCTAGAATCTGGACTTTTCTATTTGCAATAATACTCCAGTAAATTTTTTTTTTTTTTTTTTTTTTTTTTTTTTTTTTTTTTTTTTTTTTTGGTTTTTCGAGACAGGGTTTCTCTGCGTAGCTTTGCGCCTTTCCTGGAACTCACTTGGTAGCCCAGGCTGGCCTCGAACTCACAGAGATCCTCCTGGCTCTGCCTCCCGAGTGCTGGGATTAAAGGCGTGCGCCACCACCGCCCGGCTACTCCAGTAAATTTATATTGGATGGATGGATGGATGAATGGACAGTTGTGAGTGAAATGAAGTATTAAAATGGTCAAATCTTGTATGTTTATTGGATAATGTTTCTTGTTATATTTTATATTGCTTGTGTATGTGTGGGTTTTTAATAATACTTCAATATTTAAAAATATAACCTACAAACCATCCCCCATACATATAGAGAGACTGTGTGTTGTTTTCTTTTTTTCTTTCATTTTTCTTTAATAAGAAATTTTCTACTCACTCCACGTATCACCCACAGATTCCCCCCCTCCTCCCTCCTCCCACCTTCAACCCTCCCTCCCAAACCACCCCACATCCCCATAGCCCCCAAATCATGTCTCCCATGTGGAGTCAGGAGAGCCCAGCACATTGAGCCTAGGCAGGTCCAAGCCCCCACCCCACTGCACTAAGGCTGAGCAAGGCATCACACCACAGGCACTGATTCCCAGAAGCCTACCCATTCACCAGAGACAGACCTCAATTCCCCTGTCTGGGTGCCCCCCAAACAGTTCGAGTCAAACAACCATCTTCCATATCCAGAGGGCCTAGTCCAGTCCCATGGGGGTTCCATAGCCTCTAGTCTACAGTTCATGGACTTATACTAGTGTGACCGGTCATCTCTGCATGTCTTCCCATCATGATCTCGATGTTCCCTGCCTGCAGAATCCCTCCTCTGTCTCATTGATTGGATTCCCAGAGATTAGCCTGGTGCCTGGCCGTGGATCTCTGCATCTGCCTCCATCAGTCACTGGACAAAGGCTCTATTATGATGGTTAGGGTATTCACTAGACCTGTCACCAGAGTAGATCAGTCCAGGCACCCTCTAGACCACTGCCAGCACTCCAAGGTGGGGTCATCCTTGTGGATTCCTGAGAGCCTCCCCAGCACCCTGCCTCTTCCTACTCCCATGATGTCCTCATCTATCATGGTATCTCCTTCCCTGCCCTCCCACTCTGTCCCTGTTCCAGCTCTACCCTCACATTGCCCTATGTTCTCATGCCCCACTCCTTGCCCTCCACCGCCACCACCCGTATTGTTTTCTAATACTGGAAATTTATGCACTGCACATTTTGGAAGTTATGGTGGTATTTTATTTGTACTGAAATGTGATTTTAATTGTATGTTAATAAATAAAGTTGCCCGGGGGTCAGAGCTATTAGAGCCATAGAAAGAACAGTGGCGGTGGTGGCACATGCCTTTAAAACCATAGATTTCTGTGTGTTCAGGGATACAGCCAGCATTGGAGACATATGCCTTTAAGACCTAGAGGGCTGTACTTACAGGCAGTGACAAGGCAGTCATGTGTTTGGGTTTACAACCAGTGAGAAGGCAAAACAGAAAGATTATTTAAAGATGTACATACAGGAAACAGGTCTCTTTCAGAGAGCTAGGACCACCACAGGAGGAAGGGTGATATTTTAGCTCTGAGCTCTGACCTATTGGCTTTCTCTTTTACATTGGTTCTGTGTTTCTTTAATAAGACGGTTGGTTACATCTACAGGAAGTAGTTTGAGTTTGATACCATTAACATCTTTCAGGCATTCTTTTCATGAACTAGAAATAAAATATCAGTCATATTATAGTTTAGAGGAAAATATGTGCTGATAATTTAAATGATAAAGGAAATTCCAGAAAGCACACAGAGACTATGGATTAGAAATAAACTTGCTTTTACTTCAGTAAATGATTGACAATTTCAGGAAATGAAATTAGTAGCTTTTCCCTGTTTGTGTTCTTATATCTGGCCTAAGAGACAGTGCTGTGGGACGGTCTGTATGTCAAATTGCTCTGATTGGTCAATAAATAAAACACTGGTTGGCCAGTGGCCAGGCAGGAAGTAGGTGGGACAAGGAGAGAGGAGAATTCTGGGAAGTGGAAGGCTGACGCAGAGAGACACTGCTAGCTGCCACCATGACCAGCAGCATGTGAAGTTGCCGGTAAGCCACCAGCTACATGGCAAGGTATAGATTTATGGAAATGGATTAATTTAAGCTATAAGAACAGTTAGCAAGAAGCCTGCCACGGCCATACAGTTTGTATGCAATATAAGTCTCTGTGTTTACTTGGTTGGGTCTGAGCGGCTGTGGGACCGGCGGGTGACAAAGATTTGTCCTGACTGTGGGCAAGGCAGAAAAACTCAAGCTACAAGACAGAGAGAGGATGATATGTAAATTGTTTAAAGTTTGGAGAGAAGGAATGCATCTGGTTCTGGAGAATCTGCACCTTGATACGAGGTTTCATTTTTATTTTATACCAGGAAAAATAGTACATGGTACCACACTTAGTTTTTTGGCCTCTACTAGACAGCATCACTGTTATAATGGCTATGTGTGTGATCAATAAAAGTAATACACCTGATACTTTGAAAAATAAAAAAGCCAATTAGCCTTGTTCTTATTTTGTCCTTTAATTATTTGTTATGTTTTCTCTCTTTTTTTCTTTTTTATTAAGAGATTTTCTATTCATTTTACATATCAACCATGGATTCCCCTGTCCTCCTTCCTCCCACCTCCCGGCCTCCCCCCACCAACCCACCCCCCATTCCTACCTCCTCTAAGGCAAGGTCTCCCCTGAGGAGTCAGCAGAGCCTGGTACATTCATTTGAGGTAGGTCCAATCCCCTCCTCCCTGCACCAAGGCTGAGCAAAGTGTCTCAGCACAGGCACTAGGTTCCAAAAAGCCCGCTCATGCACTAAGAACAGGTCCCAGTCTCACTTCCTGGGGGTCCCCTAAACAGTTCAAGCTAAACAACTGTCTCACTTATCCAGAGGGCTTAGTCCAGTTCCATGGGGCCTCCTCAGCTATTTGATAACAGTTCATGTGTTTCCACTAGTTTGGCTAGTTGTCTCTGCACTTTTTCCCACCGTGGTCTCAATTTCTCTTGCTCATATAATCCCTCCTCTCTCTTACCAATTGGGCTCCTGGAGCTCCACCTGGGGTTTGGACCTGGATCTCTGCATCTGTTTACATCAGTTTTGTTCTTTAATTATTTAATTTAATTGTTTTTGAAAATTCCATGAATGTATACAATGTATCTTGGTCATTCCATCCTTTAATCCCTCCCTCCAGCTTCCTCTATCTGTTCCCCACCATACCTCCCATCCCCCCCCAACTTCATGTCTTTTTATAAAATAACACAATAAGTGCAAACAATGATGCCCACATACGAATGTATGTGGGGTCACTGGGATATAGGTAAACTACCAAAGGCTGCCCCTGAAGAAAAGTGACCCTCAGCAGCTGTCAAGTGCCATTAGCTCTTCAACTAGGGAGGGTATCTCTCATCCATGCTGGAATTTTTACCACTCTTGATCTTGTGGAGGTCTTGTATGGACAACCACAGTTACTGTGAGTTTATGTTCCCCAGCCATGTCATGCCCAGCAGTCAGCTTTTTACAGTAATCTTTGCTATCCTCCAGATCATCTGTTCTTTTTGCCTACCTTCTTCTGCAACATGTCCTGAGCCATACAGTTGCCAGTTATGAGTCTTTGCATTAACCAATACCCATGGCAATAAGAAACCTGTCTGACCAGTGCTGAGAGTAGCACATATTACTGAATAGAATCATAAATATTTAAAAGGGAGTTTGACAACATGACCATTTAGCAAAACATCAACAGGTTCTCTCCTAGGGCTATGGCTTCCCTAACCATGGCTTTTAACCATGTTTACTGTACCAATCATGACTCCTGTCCTGTGGAGAGGGTCTCAAATCTAGTCAAGAGCATGGTTGACTACAACCATAAGCGGTCTTGCCATCATTATACCACTTGGCACATTTTACCTGGTAGGTCATGATTGCAGCATTCAGGTTCAACACTGCATAAGATCACCAGTGACTTTTCTCCCTACATTGTTCTTTCCAGCATCATGAAAACTGGCCAGCCAGGAAAATGTTTTCTAGTCAGTTCAAGACTAATTTCTCTATGTCCTGCAATAAAAGTGTATTGTCATCAGCAACGTGATCTTATCATCTAGCTATGATACGCAATCAAGAGCAATGATGATAGTTTTGTATTATGTGCCTCTGAGGTCTTCCTATGCAGTAACTAGTATAGAGATACTTTGTGCCTGACACTGAGATTTTCATTTAATAAATCCATGTCGTCTGGGAGTAGCATTGTTAGTCCATGTAGAATATTTCTGTTCAAACTCTTAAAAATCTTATTATGTGTTGAGCTACTGGAGTTTTATAAGGCTTCTTCCTACACCCTTAGTTTTAGTTACATATTTCCCTTCCCCATGCCCACGTAAACCTTTAGCTCCCAGTAGTCTCCCCCACCATTCTCCATATTGCATATGTTCTATTGTCCTCTTCTTAAACACACACACACACACACACACACACACACACACGTATATATAAACAATGGGTTCAAAGTAAGCACATAAATCATTTAAAAATTTCCATCCCCACAAAGACAAATGCTGCATGTTCTTGCTCATATGTGGTTTCTAGCTTCAAATACCGTATTGTGTGTTTAGCCTCAAGTACATTTGCAATTCAGGAAACTCTAGTAATGGGCCAGTGGGTTGGCGGATGCTTTAGGGAGGGTAGTAGCAGATTCTAGGTGAGATGAAGGTAGAGGTGAAATAATAGAGGAAGAAGGTTCAAACAGAGAGTAGAGAACAGGATTAGAGAAGCAAGAGGGCTAGGGAAAGCTTAAATTGTGTGTGTTTGTGTGTGTGTGTGTGTGTGTGTGTGTGTGTGTGTGTGTATTTACTTTCAACCAAGTAAAAAATATGAAAAAAGAGGACAATAGAACAAATGTGTAGTTCACATTAACAACTTGTTTTATGTTATTTGTATGGATGTTTGACCTGCATGTATGTCTGTGTACCACTTCCATGCCTTATGCCCGTGGCAGCCAGAAGAGGTAGGCCATTGGATTCCTTGAGACTGTATTGCAGAATGTTGTGAACAATCATATGGGTGCTGGGAATTAAACCGTATCCTCTGGAAGAGCAGCAAGTGCTCTTAAGAGATGGCTCTACTAAGCTATCGATCCAGCCCCCATCCCTCCCTCCTTTTTTGCCCTGTGCAGCTGTTCTTTTTGCAGCTTCTTAGCTGAACCCTCTTCAGTTAGTTGGTAGATATTCAGTAAGGCCTTTCCCTGATTTCTGTGAGCTAACCCAGCAAATTATCTAACGAGAAGTAGAGGAAGCTTCATGGAAACATGATTTATAACCTATCACAGGGAAATAGATGCCCAGACTTCACAATGACATCTAAAGTAAACAGGCTTATGGGACTGGGCTTTTAACGTGTGAGACCTGATACCAACATCAGACAATGTAAAAGCTGCACTAAATTACAAGGTATCTATTGTGCCCACTGGAGGACTGTTTGCTATGTGTATCGAACCATGCATTCTCATGGCTTAGTTCAAGTTCTCCACACCTAATACACTCCATTGCCTTCTTGGTTCATCCAAGAAAATTGCCTATTCTTTCTCAAAGAATGTTTTCCATGGAATTAAGTTTTTGTAAAACCATTTTTAAATTCATAACAGCATATGCATAATGCCTAACTCAACAGCTCCCTATCCACTTCTAACCCAGTGTGTTTGTGTATCTTACATTCTTCACTATAGACTTTTTAAAAAACTATATCTGACTAAAGGAATCTTGTTTGTTTTAAATTTCAAATAGGAACCAGAATACAGCAATCACATAAACATTAAAACCAGAGAGCAAGGATATAGCTCCATAGTAGAGTGTTTATCTGACATATAAAGTCCTAGGTTTGATCTCCAAATTATAACAAATAAAATATTTATACATGATAAATTAATGACCTCACTTCAGTCTCACAAATTTGCATTACAAAGGATGTGTGCTATAAGTTATTTTATTAAAAATCTAATGCTATAATAAACCAACATTTGGAATCAATTGAAATGCATGAGTGCCATTTAGAGTGACTTTTGAACTCCTCTGATTTGTGGCACAGATAAGAATAAACGATGGGCTAATTAATTTGTGAACAGTTTTTAAAGTCTCCACATCTTGACAAGTTAACGAATATGGTAACTAGATGGCCATTTCAGCCTACCTTAAGTGCATCTAGCACTTTAAACTCTGTTCAAACTTGAGGACCTGTCATTGACACTTCAGGAGTGTTTTCATCTTCTTAGACTTCCTTGTGAGTGGATTTTGATTGTTCCACATCCTATAAACATTAACCCTTGCTTATGTCTCCTAATCTTGACTGTTTGCCCCAATGTGGCCTCATCTTCCTTTCTGATCAAGAGATCGAATCATGATTGCTAGAAAAACTTGTAGGCACATGTAATTTTGTTTGTATTTCTTTTCTTTTCCATAAGCTGTAGAGAATTAAAATATATCACATGCTTTGTGTATGTGCCTCATGTTAGGTACATTATTTTCTTGAAACTTTATATTTGTGAACAAAAACTTGTTTTTATAACTTGTCTGATTAAAGCACATAAGGAATTATGCAAGAGAAAATCAATAGGACAGAGTGTCTATGTAACTCACTCAGAGTTATGCATAAAGACATGGAGCCAAATTTATACACAAACCTGCAAACTCTTTTCCCACCATGTTTCTCAGTCTTCTTGCTGCAGAATCTCCTCGGACCATTGTTTTAAAATATACATTTGCAGTTCCCTCTGTAGTCTCAAGGAGACTGTGAGGTACTGGTTCCAGAAGCACTGCTTTGGTACATCTGTAAAGCTCATAGAAATGATGGGCTTTTCAAACATATTTGAGAAACTCGCCCATAAAGCAGTTGAACTGCGACATTCTTTTCTACTTGAATTCTAGGTAAGAAAAGTGTCCAGCATCTGAAAACAAGCATTTATAGTCACAAATGTTTTCTCTGGGATAATTATGGTTTTATGATAATACTAATAAATCTTCTCTACAAAGCCCAAGTTTAGTTGAGGCTGGCAGTAAATCATCAACCTAGGCATCAAAACTTCAAAAGGGAATCAAGTGAGGACAGTGTTGCAAATGCCATTTCTCTGGCACCAGATTTCTAAGTTGTGCATTGGCACAACATTTTTTTTTTATCTTGAGTTGTTTTCAAATTAAGAATAGAAACGTATAGTTATTCTAACAATTGAAATTGGAAATTAGAAAATAAACCAGAGACTGATGTTCCCAAAATAAACCATGTCCACATTTAATGGGTCTCTCTCTCTCTCTCTCTCTCTCTCTCTCTCTCTCTCTCTCTCTCTCTCTCTTTCTACTTCCCTCCCTCTCCATAACTTCTTCTAAAAAATAAGCTAAAAATGTACCACATTAACCCTCAAGGAGAAATAAAACAACAACATTAGTTTGCAAAGAGGATTTCATTAACCTGCTAGTTAGCACTATTTTTTATTTCTAAATTAGTTTTTTTCAAAAAGAGAAAATTGAACTTTCCTTTTATTTTACTATTTCAACTCAAATGTAAGAAAAGCTTAAGAAAATGATTCAGTACAGAGATGGTGCAGTAATTAAAGTACTTGCAATGCAAGTGTAAGAAGGATCAGAGCTCAGACCCTCTGAATTCACATTAAGTAATCTGTGTCTGTAACCGCGGTGCTCCTAAGGTGGACTGGAAGGCAGAGACAGGAAAATGTTCAAAAGCTCACAGGCCAGGTAATGCAGCACATTCAGAAGCAAATAACAAAAGAAAGACCCTGAACGTAAAGGCTACCATCCAAAGCTGATCTATGTCCTCTATATGTGCACTGTGGCATGAGCAGTACATGCATGCATACATACACACACACAGAGAGAGAGGGAGGGAGAGGGAGAGAGAGAGAGAGAGAGAGAGAGAGAGAGAGAGAGAGAGAGAGAGAGAGAGAGAGAGAGAGAGAGAGAGAGAGGTGAGGAATGGACAGAGGGTAAGAGAGAGTTTGGTTTCAAGATTGATTTCACATGTCAAACAAAAGCATAATCATAGAATTTTGTGTGAGTCAGGCACATGAGCATTTCTTGATTAATATTAATTAAAGCTTAAAGAGGAATAATCTCATTTACAGACTTTCCCAATCCCCTACTCACTAACGAATAAGAATAAGGTTACAATATAATCACTTCTTTCACTTTTCCAAAAAAAATGATCTTTGAGGATGTGTAACGGGCTAATTTTACTAGAGCACACCCTGACAGGCTGGGAACTATTCGAGAAGGGAGCGGTGTTCTATTTTGCCTCACCTGACTGGACATAGCCAGTTCAAACTGGAAAGGGCAGGAGACAATCTGGAAGAATAGAATATAAAGATTTATTTATGAAGAGGGGACAGCAAGGATGAACTCTCGAAGAATCTGTCTGGTTATGACAATTCCATTTCCAACAGGCACAGCAGAATATGTGCATAAGCCAAAGCCAGAGACACAAATGCGGCCTGTCTTCACAGCTGTGCTCACTATTGTGGGTGCCTAAAATATTGGTACCATGGTACCTGTATATTCATTCTTTGGGATAGTGTCTTGCATTACTTTTGGTGATATAATACCTGTCACAGACATGGAACAAATATTTTTTCAAAGAAAATCCTATAATTTACACTCAATATGAAGACTTTTCATAACAAAGGTTCTATTTAGAGGGTCAGCTTGCAGCTACATTATCACCAGGGCAGAACAGTAGAACTCCCCAAATAATGACTAACCTGCCTTTTTCACCTCTGACGTTTCAAAGGCATTCCAGTGATGATCCTTTTAATATAACTTTATCTGCATAAAACACTATAATAAAGGGATATCGTGGAATGAGATACAGAGGTGATGGTCTCTGGCCTTTATGGGAGGGATTGAAATGCAGAACAGAGAGGTACAACATCAAAGAACTAGTCACTGACATTTTTATGCCACAAGATTCTATTGGTTTAAATATTAAGGCAATTCTGCGTAGTTAAAAGGGAGGTTTATTTTGTGGGGTAACTTACAAATAAAGGGATAGGTTACAGGGTCTGGGAAAGGTGTAGTGCAGTCCAGCAGTATTCTCTGGAGAACTCTGCTCAGTCTACCTCCAGCGTCCAGGATCCAGGAACCAAGAGAGCTGGCACATCCGGATCTCAGGTCTTAAGGGTTCCTGTCTTGGCCCTGCCTCATAGGCGTAACAGTTACTGAAAGCCTCAATGGGGGTAGTACTTCCAGGGCGAAGCTGGAACAGCTACCCACTACAAGACTCCTCTCAGGTCTGGTTTGCTTAGAAGAAATGGAGATATGGTCATTTCTGTTAAAAAAAAAAAAATCCAGTGATTATTCTTTTCTGTAAGGTAAATTGGTAATTAATTAATTAGTTAATTAATTAATTAACCAATCTCCTTTCCTTTACTTAAGCTGTTGTTGTTCATCCCTAAGAACTAAGGTACCTACAAAGATATTTTAATATTTAGACAAAGTACCTATAAGCAATCAGACTCACCCTGTTGGAATGTCCGCATTTTCAGCTTGAGGAAAACATACTACTCCCGCTAGGGAGATGCTCAGAGCTTGAGAGCACTTGCTATACATGCATGAGGCCCTGAGCTCAAATCCCCAGCACCTACATAAAAGCAGGAATGGCTATGTGCACACCTGTAATCCCACTGATGTCTGCTGTCAGGGAGGTGGGGGTGGGGTCGGGGCAGGGGATGCTAAGCAGCAAGCCCAGCTCAAGATTGGGTGAGAATCCCTGCCTCAAGGGAATAAGTGATAGAATAGGAAACTGGCATCCTCCTCTGGTCTTCCCATGCAAGTGCCCAGGTACACCCATCTGCACACACATGTCTGCATATTGCCGCCCACATACCACACACATGTGCCCACACACTCAAAATACTACTCACATACTTGATTTTCAGTAAGAAGTTGTCTAAAATATATAATTGAAGTATTTTTTTCAGGTTATTCGGCAATATTTTTAGTATTTATTATTTTATTTTTAGATTTTATTTTATGTGGATGAGTGTTTTGCTTGCATGCATGTGTACATAATGTGTACATCCCTGGTGCCTGCAGAGATGCTACGATGGCATCGGATCCCCTAGATCTGGAGTCATAGATGGTTGACAGCCAATGTGGGTGCTGGGAACTGAACCAGGGTCCTCTGAAAAAGCAACAAATACTCAGCTTTTAGACCCATATAATTAGCTCCATGGCATTTATTTTAATGATAAACATTCTGATGACAATTTAGTATGGCTCCCTTATATCAAATAACTTGTTGAACTGTAACCAGTCATATTAAATATGTTCATTGTTGTTTTATGATTGATATTTGAGTATTTTATTTTTGTTTTACATGAAACTTAACAAAATAGGCTTGTAAAAGTTTCGTGGTAGATAATTAGAAACGCTTGTGAATATGTGTACAGAAATGAATACCTAAACCCAGCACACAGGAGGCTGAGGAAAGAGAACAGGGAGAATACAAAGCCAGCATGTTCAACACAGTGTTTAACACCACCCTGGACTAATGCTATACTATTCTAAATAAAGTATATAAATGCATAAAGGCTATTTTAATGATTTTAATA
This sequence comes from Peromyscus leucopus, assembly GCF_004664715.2. Taxonomy (NCBI): domain Eukaryota; kingdom Metazoa; phylum Chordata; class Mammalia; order Rodentia; family Cricetidae; genus Peromyscus; species Peromyscus leucopus. Next base: position 50,679,727 of record NC_051080.1, on the reverse strand, counting down.
TGGTCTTTGGAGTATAATTGATCTCACTAGCTTTACTAAGCACTGTGTGTTCCTAGGCCTTTAAAAAATTTTGATTTTATTTTGTACATATGTGCAAATGCCTTCATATACATATGTGTACTATGTATGTGGTACCCACAGTGGACAGAAGAGAACATTTGATCCCTTTGAACTGGAGCTGCAGGTGGTTATGAGCTGTCATGTGGGTGTTAGGAACTGAACCTGGGTCCTCTGCAAAACCAAGTGCTCTTAACCAATGAGCCGTCTCTGCAGCTGCTCCCAGATCTTTTTTAAGCTTCCCTTTTCCTTGTCTGGAAAGCAAGGCAAATAAAACTACCATCTCACGGTGCTTTGTACACATTATCTAAGAACTTACACAGTGTTTAATATGTGGTGATAATACAACTAGGAGTTACTATATTTATATTTATGTGATACATTTTCATTTTCCAAAGTAACAGTTTCAAATCTTCTGATATAATTTCCAAACTCTAGAAAGCCAGGTTTTTAATCAAACACAAGATCTCCTCATTAGGGAGGGTTAGACTTGAAAAATACTGTTGTCTGGGATCCAAAAGTTGTATTAGAATTACTTTAGGAGGAGATAACTTAGACTCATTTTTGTTTGTCTGTTGTTTAAGATGCAGGCTGGTCTTGTAGTCCAGGCTAGCCTTGAACTGACTATGTAGGACAGGCTGACCTCAAACTCAAGGTCTTCCTGCCCCCGGCTCTGGAGTGGTGAGATTATGGATGTATATCTTCACACCCAACATTAAACTGTTTATTATGTAAACACAGACTACAACTATGTTCCACATTGCATTCAAATTCTCCATGCATTTACCCCAGCATGCTAGGCTTCTTTATTTAATTTGCTGGTAGATGCTCAAGCTAATGACACCAGAATGATCCTTGAGTCCTTTTTATCCTTTACACTCATCCCATTCTTCCACAAATCTCCATGGCTCACCCTTCAAAACTACTTATCTCCTCCTCCTCCATTATACCATGCTGGACTACTTTGAAATAAATAAAAATCAAATCTCATGTGGATTTTTATCGTTATTAACATGAATAAATATTAAAATACCTATTACTTATTTTCCTAGTTTCAATTTTTACATGTTGAGCATAATCTTTGAAAACCACTATATAGGTGTTTTAAAAAACCTAAAAATAATGTTAGTTATTTAGGAACAACGTAGCTAAAGCATGTAGCAGAACCATTACTCACATAGTCAGTACGAAAATGTGAGGATGTAGAGACTTAAAAGCTGTCACTTAGTGATCAGTTCTTCTTACCCAGGCAGTCTGTGTTTCATTAAACTACCATTCCTCTGTGGTTAGACATAGATAGGATGACTCCTTGCTTTGTTAGCATCATTTCTATTTCTTTATGTTTCACTGTTTTCTGTCCTTCCTTTTGGGGATCTTCTTGAGCCATGAACATGAAGCCTCTCAGAGAACAAAGACATGTGTTACTTGGCCTTTCAGACTGAACCTCACTAACCCATGTTTTCATGAGTACCAGATTCATTAGGTTTTCAAAGAGGAACAGCAAGTGTTTCATGATGCAGGAAGTTTGGATTTAATTTTCACTTTGAGACACATGGATGCCGTTGCCCAAGAAAACTCTATTGTTCTGGAGATGTCCAAGTGTTCTGTCTCCAAAAGCCACCAACAGTAACAATAGTGAGGTGCAGCACTGGTCCATCAGGAGCCATCAAGCAAAGTGTTAGCAGAGACCAGCGGCCCTTCTAAGATCAGCCAGTGGGGCTGCGGTCTCTCCTCACCTACTTCTGGGAGCAGAAACTTTAATGCAGAGTTTGCTTCTGCGGGGGGAAAAATTATCCAACTGTTATGGCAAAATAACAGCAGCCCTAAGAAAAATAATTGGCTATGCCATTTACTGAACACTTTCCAGAGACTTGGAACTATTTTGACCATAACTTATTAACTATTTACTTTCATCTCAACATTATAAATGTAGAAAATTGTGGCCTTCCCCACACAAATGCAAGAATGGTTATAAACAATACCCTAAATCTTTCAAAAATCCCTTTTCAGACAAACAGAGCAAAAGGCAGAAGTAACTCAAGTGCCTTTACAGCAGAGGGGTGTGTGTGTGTGTGTGTGTGTGTGTGTGTGTGTGTGTGTGTGTGTTATTAATATCTTGTTTCTTTCTAAAAAAAAAAAAAAAAAAAGATGAGAAGCCTTAGAGTTGCAGTGAGTTTTAAAAAGCAAAGTCTTCCATGATAGTTCATATCAAGCCATTAAAACACTCTCAAAGAGGCTGGGAAGATGGCTCAGTGGTTAAGGTTCCTTGCTGCTCTTCCAGAGGACCTGAGTTCAGTGCCCAGCACCCATGCCAGGCAGCTCACAGCTGCCTGCAACTCTAGCTCCATGGGATACAACACCCTTTTCTGACCTCCACAGGTACAAGCATGTACATGCATATACATACACACAGACTGGCACACATACTCATAAATAAATAATAGAGTAAATCCTAATAACAAAACGCTCTCTAGGTATGACCCCAGAAGTAACAATAATCTTTAATTTAGAATTATTAAATTATTAATATTTCTTAACCTTTATTAAGTATTTATCATGCCTTGGAGACTTAGATGTACTTTTTTTTAGAGTTCTTATATTTTGTTAACATCTGGTATTTCCTATTTCTAACATGCATATTTTGTTTTTTTAACCAGAAAATATTATGAAATTTTTTTACTCTAATACTATTAACAATGTTTATTATCCCCCCCCCTCACACCCACCATCACTAGAATTGAAACAATATACACACAGGTAGCTCCAATTCAGGATGTCTGATATTCTTTTCAAGGAAATTAAAGGTTTAAGCTTGAGTAGCATCCTCTCTCCATGTCAGGTGATGGAAACAAAACACATCTGCCACTCAACATCCCTTCATCTTTCCTTATCACTCTGAAAATGTATTCTTTCCCATCTTTGGAGCCCTGTCCACAAGAAAGAAATTCAGCATGAGTAGAAAGTTCATCTTGTGAATGAGCCTTGCATTGCCCTCCTTTTCAGGACCAAACCAAACTACACTGTAAGCTTGAAATTAAAAATAAATAATAAATAGATAGATTAATTAATTAATTAATTAAATGAGGGCATGCTATTCTGTGTTGAGTATTTGCTGGTTTTCTTTCCTTTCATCGCTTTCTTTTTCTTTTTCTGTTTCTGTTTTCTTGTTGTTATTGTTGTTGTTGTTGTTGTTGTTGTTGCTGTTGTCTCAGATGGTCTTTGGACAGCCACCCAACTCATTACCGCTCCAGCTTCTGTGTTTCCAGGAACTCTAACCTCACTTCCATTCTGTAAGCGGCACACATGTGGCATAGGTTAGACTAGTGAAGCCTGAATTGTAACCAGTTCAGAAGTAGTTCAGGGGTAGTGGCATGACCTAATTTACTGAAAGGAGAATAAATCCTAAGACATTAAATCAAAGGTGAAGTGAATAGAAGTGCCATCATGCTGATGAGGAATGATGAAGGTAGCCTTGACAACTGCTGGCTGCAGCTTGGAAGCCAAGCGGAAGATTCTGAAGTTGGACCTGAATGTTTTTAGAGCTTGTTTGTTATCCAGGACAGTTGCAATGAAAACCTAGTTATTCCACCACAAAGGTAACAGGTACAACTCTAGATATTTATGATCTGTCTTCCTGACTTATTCTCATATTGTATCATTTTCCGTGAAAAGTAACACCCACGCAGAATTGTGCGTTCATCGTGAGAGAAGAAACAACTTTCCTTTTTGCTCAGGTTGTTAAGCCTGAAAGTCTCAAGTGTTATGCCCGTGGCTATCCTCCTGCCACAGTGGGCAGCTTGTCTGCAGAATGACGCTGAGCAGAGACAAACTGTAATGAGAAACAGGTAGAGTTGGAGGGGGCGGGAGAACAAGCAGGGGAAACTGGGGGCATCCGTAGTGGAGGCAGCAGGAGGGAGTGAGCAAGTGAAGGGGAAAGAAACATTGGGAGAATTATTATCATACAGATAAAAAGGCAAGTTTTGCCAAGACGTATTTTAAGTTACACTGACCTTTTGGTGATCGTTTTTCAAATACAAACTATAGACACAGAAGTTATATGCTTATTTATTCAGCATCTAATCAGTGCCAGACACTGCTAGATGCTCTCATTAAAAGTCTATACATCAGCATAGACTCTGGGAAATTATTAAAGTTTTTTTAAGTAATATGTAAAAATGTAATGTAGTGTGTAGGAACTGTTATATATGAAGAGATAAGTGCTATGAGAATGCACGATAACGTGAAATTCATGTTTCCAAAGAATAAGAGCATGGAAGGGATTGGAAAAGAGTTCCCATTAATGGCAGTTAGAAGGGTCAGGGTTCTAGTTACTGCCCACCAGTTCCCAGCATGATCAAAAGAAAAATTTAAAGACACAGCTAGAAAATAAAGGATAAGTAAAGGTTGTTGCTAAAAGCTGTGAACGAGAGCCTGTGAAATCTTACAGTAACATCAGAGGCCAAATTCATATAAAATGAATTAATATATTAGCCTTTATCATTAACATCCTGTATGCCTTCTCGGGAAAATAAAAACATGTATTAAAATGCCAACCCTTAATGTAACTCGGTGATCTCTCTCGAGTCTTCATTCTTAATTAAACGTTAAAATTATACCAGATGCACTTTGGGTTGTGGTGTAGCCAGACTATATTTACTTAGTGGGATCTGTTTGCAGTCTTGCCCCCATTGTATCACTAGCTTTAAGAGCTTGCGAAAATTTGCCTTTGCATTGTCTGCATTTCCTCCTCTGTAAAAGGAAAGAAGCATACTTAATGTTATGTCAACTTGACACAAACTGGAGTCATCAGAGAGGAGGAAAAAAATATTTCCATAAGATCCAACTAAAAGGCATTTTCTTAATTAATGGTCAATGTGGAAAAGCCCAGTCCATAGTAGGTGGTACCACCCCGGGCTGGAGGTCCCGGGTTCTATAAGAAAGTAGATAAGGAAGCCAGTAAGCAGCACCCCTCTGCACCAGCTCCTGCCTTCAGGTTCCTGACTGAGTTTCTGCCATCACTGTTCTTGATGATGAACTGTGATATGGAACTGTGAGTGAAATCAACCCTTTCCTCTCCAACTTGCTTTTAGTCATGTTGTTTCTTCACAGCAATAGAAATCCTAACGAAGAAACTTACCTTCTTTGGTTATGTGATATATACACATTAATTAACGCAATACTCAATTCCTGGTCAAACAATCAAGTAGCTATTAGCTATTAATATCTATCAAGTAGCTACTAATAGGAAGGTAGCCACTTCTCTTCCTATGGCCAGTCCTGTGGTCACTTTACCAGAGGGCATAGCATTGTAATAGTACTTGAGGGAAATCAACAGTGAATACTTTAAAATTCCTCGCCCTGGCAGGCCTGCTTTGAAAGGCACTTTTTAGCAGATCCTGTTCTGAGAGCAATTTATAGCTGATATTTAAAAGATTCATCATTTTTTAAAATACATTCTCAACAGTACAAATGTAGCCAGAAGTGTGGTTACTGTTTCATGCTTGTCATTACATTTAACACTCCCAGCTGTCCATTTCACAAGGACAAAGGGGCCTGTCCATACCATAAATGTGCTGCCAGGCAATATGACGGGCTAAGAGACAGAGCAGAGACGTTCTTCAGACTCCTTCACTCTGCTCACGTCAAACTCAAATCCAGGCCTCTAACAATCGATAGAGGAAAATTGCATTGTCATTCCTGCTCTCTCTCTAGTGTCTGCTTAATAAAGTTAATTGAGGAAAATAACTGATCTGCTATGTAAGCTAAAAACAAACAAATGAACAAGAACTTGAGTCAACTTCTCTCTCTAGTCCCAGTTTCCTCACCTTCGACAGGAAAATAACAACGCCAAGAGCATTTCATTCCACATTTATCTTCTTTTTCTGTTTTTGAGACAGAGTTTCTCTATGCTGACTAAACTAGTCTCAAACTTGTGTGGAGCCTCCTGCCTCTGCCTCTGAGTCAAGCCATAACCCTAGTTTTGAGTCCGTTTTGAATACTGAAGATTTCTCCCACAAAGTATGCTGACTGAAAGTGCCAGGCAAAAGGCAATTAGTCAAACTACATCTACCTCTGTATAAAAGTGTGAACACCCCTACCCTTGTATATTGTGGAATATTATTTTAAGATGTGTTACATTCGTTTATGCCATAGAGCGTTTGTTTAATGATGCAAAGATGTGTTGTTATATTCTTTTATGTAGCATTTGTCTAGCTCTGTAAAGCTGTGTTACTTTGCCTGTCTGAAACACCTGATTGGTCTAATAAAGAGCTGAACGGCCAATAGAGAGGCAGGAGAAAGGATAGGCAGAGCTGGCAGGCAGAGAGAATAAATAGGAGGAGGAATCTGGGAAGAGATATTGTGGAGCAAAAGGAGAAGGAGAGGAGGACTCCAGGGGCCAGCCATCTAGTTACACAGCAAGCCACAGAGTAAGAAGTAAAGAAAGGTATAAGGAGATGTAAAAGCCCAGAGGCAAAAGATAGACAAGATAACTTAAGAAAAGCTGGCAAGAAACAAGCCAAGGTAAGACTGGGCATTGATAAGTAAGAATACGTCTCCATGTATTTATTTGAGAGCTGTGTGGCAGGGCCCCAAAAGAGAAAAGAGTAAAACCACCAACTGCATCTGGGCTTTTCTACCTCCCATTCTCTGCTTTGTTTTTTCATTCCCTTTTCAGTGGACAGCAGTCTACTGCCATGACTCTGTTTATAGGACTTGTGACCTCTGGGTTTTAAACCCAGCATTTATCTTCTGAATATGAGCTAGTCGAACCTAATTTTGTGCATTTGGCAGGGCTGAACTCTGAGCTGCAAACACACGGAAACATTTTGTTTTCCTGTGCTCCCTTGTGCTCACAGCAAGCTGCAGGAAAGAATCCCCCCTACCCAGCTCTGCTGTTCATCAGGGTCTCAAGTCAGTCACTACTTGCTCCAGACTGGTCCTAATGACTAAATTCTGAGCTGAGTATCCTTAAGCAAACTTGACCTTGTATTGCAGTTCTCACTCTCAATTCCCCCATCAGCGTGAATTTTCACATATCAGTTGGAGATACTACTTTGCTTACATCATTAGACAGAATGGACATTAATTGTGTTTTAATAACTATTTGCCAAAGGGAATTATTTTCTTCATAGTTTTGTTCATAGCTCTTCTTTTTCAATCCTGTCTGATGGTTACTATATGCTCCCTTTACCTGTTAAGTTTGGGTGTGGTCATGTGGCTTTGATTGGCCAGTAGAATGTGAGGAGGTATAACCTCCACCAGGTCAAGGCAGGAGCTTTAGATAGTCTTTCTCTTCTTTCTGCCTTCTGTCATCAGAAAGGCACTTTCCAAATCATGCCATATTCTCAGATTTGGTTCATACAGTGAAGGCAAAATACAAGCCAAAAGATCCCAGCAGAAACATGAGCAACAAACAGCTGTTACATGTCCCTAAGATTTGATGATTGCTTGTCACCACAATAAAAATTAGCTAATGAGATCAGTAGCAAGAAAGGAAACTCTACCATTACTACTACAATTATTAAAATATATGGTAATTGCACAATGTCTGTTTCATGAGCTCATTGTTACAAGAGGCCGAGAAAATGACACAGATAGATAGATAGATAGATAGATAGATAGATAGATAGATAGATAATAGACAGACAGACAGACAGACAGATGGAGGATGAAAATTTTTGGTAAGGAAAACTTGACACCAAAAATAACAAGGGAGGCTGAAAATATACCTAATAATTTTGAGACTTTGGCAAAGAATTTTCAAGACAATGTTGGTAAACTCAAAATCACTACAAAAAAAATCAATGTGTTAAAAAAATAATTGGTCTGTTTTCAAGAAAGAATGAAAAGGGGAAAGAGAATTCAGAGACAAGACAATGTTAGAAGAATGAGACTGAAGCTTCAATCCAGTGAGAGATGCTTTCAGTGGGAGATGATCCTTCCGTGCCAATACCGAGACAAGGGCATGGTTAGTGGTCTGGTAGCTGTGCATTTTCTGACATGGATTAACTATTTACTTTTCTGAATTCAAAACACAGATAAAATTTAACAACTTGTTGGCCGGGCGGTGGTGGCACACGCCTTTAATCCCAGCACTCGGGAGGCAGAGCCAGGCGGATCTCTGTGAGTTCGAGGCCAGCCTGGGCTACCAAGTGAGCTCCAGGAAAGGCACAAAGCTACACAGAGAAACCCTGTCTCGAAAAAAACCAAAAAAAAAAAAAAAATTTAACAACTTGAGCAAATTCTGAATATGAAAGTACTACAGTAATATGAGCAATTTTAAAAGCAACTTCAGAGGTTTGAGCATTTAAAAATCTAACTAAGTTATAAGGATACTAAGACCATTGGTTTCCCATTGAGTCAGGACTCCATACATCACAGCAGCATACATACATAAGTACCTACAGACACAGAGGGGCATCCAGACCAAATCACAGAGCTGCTCTGACAGAAAAGACCAAGTCTGGCCAGGACTAAAATGATGTTTGTTATGTAACTTTTTTCTAAATGAAACTCAGCTTTCTTCCAAGGAAGAGCCACAGTTCCTGAAATGTTTTACCCACAGCAGAAAAACTGTTGAGAAGAAATGAGTAAATTTGACTTATTGTCAACAGAAAGGGACTAACAAAGGGCCTAGTTGTTACACTCCACTGAGGAAGACTTTAAACTAATCATGACAAACATTTTAGATCTATAGAGGAAAATGGTTATAAAATGCAAAGTAGGTAAACAGAGAATAAGGATTGAAAACCATAGAAATGACACTGCCTTTATTCAAAGACATGATTTCACACAAATTAAAAAAAAAAAAACCCTTCTTAGCTACAGCAAGTGAACACAGCAAGTTCTATGGAACACACAACTGAAAATAACATTGAAAAGGAGATTTATTGATAGGCATAGCGGTCCATGCCTATACTCCTAGCTCTTGGGGCTGAGACAGGTAGACAGTGAGTTTGAAGCTCCATAGATATAAAGTTCTAAGCTTGTCTACAAAGTGAGATACTACGTTTGGCTGCCACCTTCGGATGGACCCTGGCCCCTTTATTCACATTAGCCGCAGTTTTCTTACTTGGTGCAAGAGTAAAGGGGTCATAGATTCTCCCTAAGAGGTTTCAGACAGTTTTTAAGGCCAGACAGGGTGTGGAAGTAGAGTCCTTGTGTGAAAGTCCTGAGAGGCTTTCTGTGAAAAATGGTGCCTCCAAAAAATTAATTAATTAATTAATTAATTAAGCCGGGCAGTGGTGGTGCACGCCTTTAATCCCAGCACTTGGGAAGCAGAGCCAGGTGGATCTCTGTGAGTTCGAGGCCAGCCTGGGCTACAGAGTGAGTTCCAGGAAAGGCACAAAGCTACACAGAGAAACCCTGTCTTGAAAAACCGAAAAAAGAAAAGAAAAAAAAAAGAAAAGAAAATTGAAGCCTCAGTTGAACTAGAGGACCCCTGGAAATGCCAGACCTGTAGGATGTCTCACAAGAAGAACTGTATCTCAGAGCTGGAGCCAGCCAGGGTGGGGGGTGTGTGGGGGTGGTGTTTATTGCAGTAGCAAAATTGAAAGGGTAGAGTCATCTAAATCCTTTGAAATTAAAGTCCCAGACACCAGACACAGAGCTGCAGGATTTGCTGTTTGTCATGCTTTGATCCAATATTTCTCCACTAGGTTCTCATTCTCCCATTTGGAATTGTCATGTGTATTCTGTGCCAATAAATGTTGGGAGTATTTCATTTGAATTTTGATTTTATGGGGATTACAACTAAGTAATTGTCTTGAGGCTCAGAAGAGACTTTAGATTTGTAAACAGCATTGAGACTATGAGTGGCATGAAGACTTTTGAAGACGAACTAAATGCATTTTGCATTATAATATGGCCCTGGTCTATACTGGACAATTAGTGGAATGTGGTAGTTGTGTTGGTTGCTTTCTAGGAGTAAAAAATGCTTTATATCTGAGTGGGGTCCTTCCCTGAGGGCACCTTCACTTTATTCCAGTGCAGAGAAGCCTGCTCTTAATTGTGCAAACCTCTTTAGCAATTACAGCCTCTCCTTTATCAGGCCTTGGCTGTAACATGAAACTTTCTAGTATTCTTCTCTCCTTCAAACTGTGTATTTTCTATTTTTTTCAGCCCAATTTGTGCTTCTTCAATGTAGACCTGCATAAGCATTATCCATAATAACCATTTTACAAACTCATTACAGTCTCAAAATTCCCTCTGCCAAATAAACTAGTCCATTACTTTGATTTAACCTTAAACAAGTTCTTAGAACAAGGACAAAAGGCAGAGAGATTGATTATTTGCCAAAATATCACATAGATGGCCTCTAGCCCAGTGGCTAATATTGTTCCCTTTTGAAATCTCTTAATGTGGGCCTCCACAGTCTACTTGGTCTAAGCATTGCTGTCACCCAGGCTTCTACAATGATGGATTGTGAAGCTTTGGTTACCTCATTTTCCTTTTCTTGTCCATCATTCTAAAGTCTTCCAACATTCTTCCAAAAGACATGGTCAGGTTTTTCACAGCAACAGCCTACTCTGTGGTACCAACTTCTGTATTAGTTACATTTCTGTTGCTATAACAAAACACTATATCCAAGGCAACGTGTAGAAGAGTTTATTTTGCCTTATGGTTCTTGAGGGTCAAGAGTATGTCTTGGCAAGAGAGCAAGTGGTAGCCATGGTGACAGGAGTAAGAAGCTGAAGGCTGATGTCTTCAAACGTAAGCATGAAGCAGAGAGAAGGAACAGGAATTGAGCCAAGACTATAAACACCCAAAGCCCATCACAAGTGGCATTCTCTATCCAGCAAGGCACAGCCCCAAAAGTGCCACCAACTGGGAAGTGTTCAAATGTTCAAGACTGTGGGAGACATACCTCGTTCAAACCACCACAAGCTCTGTTGAGGAAGACACCAGATGTCAACCTCTGCCCTCTATATGTACATAAACATATAAGCAGATACATAAGCAACATACATGTGAACATACATACACATATGCACACACAACACATGAACATATACACAGAAAAAAATTAATCTTCTCATCGAGATACATCATTAAGAAAATGAAAAGATAAACCACACAGTTGTTACATTTCAAACTCGGGACAAATGGCTGAGGTACCTATTTAACAAATCAAAGTGGACCTGGTCTCCAGGTTCTCCCAGCATCCCTCAGTCCCTACCTGTTACAGGATATGTCTGGCATATCCTGCCCTCTACCCTGAACTCTCCAGCCCAGGGACTGGGCTGAACTTCCCTGGAGGCTCTTCCCTACATACTCTAGATATTTTGGTTACCCACCCCTTTGTACCTTTGGCCTCCTAGCTGCTGTACCTGGTTCCCATCTCTCTCCTCTCCCTTCCCCTCCTTCTCTCCCCACATCAGTCTGATCATGTCCACTCTGGCCTCTTCCAGATGTCCCTGATCTCCCACGTGTCTATAATAAACTTTCTCTTCCACCATATCTGGAGCTCCCCTCTCCTCCGCTCCTCTCCTTTCCCCTCCCCTTCCCTCTCTTCTTCTTCCCTCTCCCCCCCTCCTTTCTCCTCTCCTCTCCTCTCTTCTCTTTTCCTTTCCTTTTATTTTTTTCACTCAATAGTCACTTCTAAAATCTAGCACAATTATATTACACAGATGTGCTCTAATTAAGATAATGGCTTCATATGGCCTCTTGATTTTGAACCCTGAAAGAATGAACAAACTAAAAGTAAACACCAACATTGTAAAAATAGGGAAATTGCTATTTAAAAACTGGCAGAAGAAATGGAGGTTTGAATACTTGTTATCATCATCTAACATGAAAAATAAAGACTCATCAGTTGATAATTTTAGATATTTAAAATTAGAAAGTTACCAATAGAAATGAAAGAATAATATGATAATTGAAACTGATAGAAAAGAAAGAAAAAAGTAACACAAGGGTCTCAGTTAGGGTTTCTATGGCTGTGAAGAGACACTATGAGCATGGCAACTCTTATAAAGGAAAACATTTAATTGGGGCTGGCTTACAGTTTCAGGGATTTACTGTATCATCATCATGACAGGAAGCATGGAGTCATGCAGGCAGACATGATACTGAGAGTTCTTACAACTTGACTCATAGACAACAGAAAGTGATCTGAGACACAGGGTGTGGAATAAGCATGTACGAGACCTCAGAGCTCACCTCCACAGTGACACTCTTCCTCCAACAAAGCCGCACCTCCTAAAAATGCCACTCCCTTTGGGAGCCATTTTCTTTCAAATCATAACAAGTAAACTAAATTCTTCTTCATTTGAGCTAGAAATCAACAGAAAATATCCAAAATTGACAAATTATAAAAATAACGGTAAAAGCATGGATCATTAATTAAATAAGTAAAACATAGCATTTGATCTCAGGGAAGCTAGTTTAGGATTATTTTAAAAATTAGAGAACATTGCTTTTTCTTATGTCCACTTGTTAACATTTCATTTTTTATGTGTGCATGTGCATTTCCATGTTTTGTACATAGATGGGCAAATACTTGGGTAATAGGAAGAGAGAGAAGCCAGAGGGAGGCAGGTCTACACGAAGAGAGGTTATCATTGCATAGTACGATATCAGAAAATCTCTTTCTTTATTTCACCTCTCTGCATGACACAGATATATTCAATGAGTAGGCAACGATATTTATGATGCAAATTAAGGTGGGTTTTTTTGTTTTTGTTTTGGTTTGTTTTGGTTTTTCGAGACAGGGCTTGTCTGTGTAGCTTTGCCCCTTTCCAGGAACTCTCTTTGTAGACCAGGCTGGCCTCAAACTCACAGAGATCTGTCTGTCTCTGACTCCCAAGTGCTGGGATTAAAGGCGTGCGCCACCACAGGGTGGCTGGTATTTCATCTTTGACCAAAATAAAATGTATTTTTTAAAAGTGGGGCCAGTTGTGGTGTGGCACACCTTTAATAGCAGCACTAGAGAAGTAGAAGTGGGCGGATCTCTGGGTAAGAACACCCAGGAGTTCAAGGGTGACCAGATAAACATGGTGAGTTTAAGACAAGCCAGGGCAACATAGTGAGACTCTGTCTCAAAACAAAAAACAAACAAACAAACAAACAAAAATGTGGCTAGGGATGTAACTCAGCTGGGACTCTTTACCTGGAACCCTGGGTTTCATCTCCAGCACGACATAAAACCATGAACTGTAATCCTAGAACTTGTCAGCAAGAAGATCAGGAGTTCAAGGTCATCCTCAGGTACATAGCAAGTTCAAATTAGCCTGGGCTGGTTGAGACCTTTCCCACCTCCCCAGCCAACCCACCAAAAATTAGCTCTGCTGAATATTTTATTGCCTTACTGGAACATAATGTTTAGTGATGCTGGGAAAACACTTGAAAATATCAAAATATTACTAACTTCTTGATTTGCATCACTACGTTACACTGAAACAAAACACTGTTACTTCAGAGGATGAAGTCTGGAGAATCCTGAGCCAGAAATTGTCAGATAGGGCTAAAGAAAAGTTGCCTACAAGTCAAGTCCAAAGTTTTCACAATCTTTCAAGTGACTTTGGGGTTTTGCAATTACAGTGGGGATAAAGAAATCCTAAAAGTACTCCTATGGCAGCAGTGTCTTCATAATTTACGCTCACAGAAGCTCTTCGGGAATTCTTTTCTAAGATTAGGTCTACACCCATAATTATGTCATCATGTCCACAAAAGTGTCATTCTTTTGCTCAGTTCTTGTAACTTGTTTATAAGCCTGGAAGGCCAATAGCCAGTCATGTCCAAAGCCATCTGCCACTTAGATACCACTAAGTGTTCCCACTAGAGCAGAGATACTGGTTAAACTATGCTTTAAATTAGGTGCATAAAGAGTAAGTTATGTGACAGAGGAATGCATTTCCTAGCAAATAGTTTAATGTTCCAGAAAGCAGTCATCAGGTTATCTTGGCCGGTGTACATGCAGCACATCAGGAATTATTCCCAGGAAAACATTGAATGGAAGCTCTGAGTAGTGATTTGGCTATTATTTGGCTATTCCAAAGTCCAGAAAACAATAAGGCACATGCCAAACTATGGAGTATCATATGCCAAAGCTCTAACTCTTTGACATAAGATAGTGGAAACTCAGTTTAAAATTCTCATTGATTTTACAAACTATAAATGAGTTATAGCATACGCCTTCACAAATAACATCAAAAGGTCCCTATTTCCTTTAATTCTTTCTTCACATTGGTGGGTCAGATGTTTGCAATAGAGAGTATACTCCTGTATTATATGGGACAGTAACAACCTTGTACCTATGCTCTATTCAGGGGTTCACTTTTTAAAAAATTGAACTTGGGGATCTCTAAGAACTTGACTACAGCAAAGTCATTAACAGTAGGATTTTGAAGTCAGACTAGCTTGAGTTTGGATTCTTTAGAATATTTTTCTCAGCATTCTCACGATTAATGTTAGCTTTCTTGTCTGTAACTCAGAGAATTGTATAATTAAATATGAACACTTATATAAATCATTTAATGATTAGTTTATACAGAGATTTAATTTTTTAAAAAATGGCCTTGTGTCCCTTCTAAAGACATTGTGATTTACTCAGTAAAGGTATAGTTTGAAATTTTTTGAAGATCTTTAAATAATGCTGGTATGCAGATACATTTAGGAATCACTAGTACAGTGAGTTCATGACTAAGCATAACTATACCTACAGACAGCTTAGTATTATAGTTTAATACTTTTATAAACATTATATAACTCCATATTTGTAACATCCTAAGAGTCAGCCAACATATATTATTCCTAATTTTATAATTATAAGCAGAAGCCTGGAGACTATTAGTAACAAAATCAGAACCAGCTAGCCAGTATATGGTAGACTCAAGAAACAAACTCATTTTGTCTGAATCCAAATCCATAGCTTTCAGTTATAATGTTCTCTGGTTCCAAATGAAGTTTCTATATATAAATTCTACAGATTCAGTTGACATATAGTATGCTGAGAATTTAAGTTTTGTACAAATCAGAGTGAAAAAAAAATTTCAAAGGTACCTGAGCTTACAATAGTACATACCTGATATGTTATAGGTATGTTTGATCACATCCCAGAATGGCTTAGAATACATGGGGAAAATGAGAGGGCGTTGTCTTAGTTACTTGTCTCCTTGCTTCCATACGTGATGACAAAGGCAACTTAAGGGAGACACGGTTGTTCCTGGCTCACAGTGTAAAGGTGCAGCCCATCATGGTGGGCAAGTCACAGTGGCTGGTCGCATTCCATCAACAACCAGGAAGCAGAGATAATGAAGGTGTATGCTCAGGAGCTTCTTCCTTTTACAGAGATAGTACACAAGCACACAGAAAGGTGCTGGCCCCTCCTTCACAGTGGATCTTTCTATGTCAATTAACCCAGTCAAGATATTCTTCATAAGCATACCCAGAGACCAGTGCAATCTAAATTATCTCTCACAGGTGTGCCTGGAGATTTGCCCCTTAATGATTTTGGATCTTGGCAAATGGACAGTCACCACTAAGCACCACAGACAGGAGAGACGACTGAGAGTTGTCTTAAAGAACTATGTTTTATTAAAATTATTTCTCATCTCTTGTAGATAGTGGTGTTCAATCCTGCAGAGTTTTTAATGGAATTTTATATGAAAATTCACTCATTTTTTTCTATATAAAATAAGAATTCAAGGGAAAGGATAGGTTTTGGAAATTATACATAGCACTTGTTTGAAACTTACCTATGCTTTGAAAGCATTTGCCGAGATCTGAACTAAAATAGTTTTAGCCTTGATAATTGACACATACCCAATAATGATTAAAGCCCAAGATACGAATAGAAATATAAAGCACCACTATATATCTACTGTGAGCACACCTCACATAAAACTACTTTGAATTGAAGTTTTACCTTTATCTTCTCAGAGTGAACTAGAATAACAGAGTGAGTTTTTACATTTTATTTTTTACCATTAGATATATAATAACTAAATGGAAAAGAAGAAAAAGTTAGAGGGTAAATACTATTTGATTTCAAGACTGACATATTATAATACTATGTTAATTATGACTGCATCATTGTCATAAAGATAGCCAATTTCTTATTGAAATAGACAGCTTAAAATAGATCCATGTGTAATACAAGGAATTAATTTTTGACAAAGTTAAGGCAACTCAATGAAGAAAGAATTTTTAAGTAAATGCTGCTTAACTTGAAATATCCTTGGATTATACTTGATTTTATTCTTCCCTCCAAGTTCAACTTAAAACTGATCACAAATAGAGTATGAAAATCTAAAATATGGAATTTTTAGTAAACAGTATAGAAGAAAAGAGATGTTGACTTTATGTTAGACAAATATTAAACGTATATTCCTTAAAAATTAAAATAAGTGGAACTTTCTCTGATAAAATGACACTGATAAAATAAAATGGCAAGCCAAGGGAAGATATAATTTTTGGAAATCATAAATCTTATATAGGACTAATATAAAGACCTGTCAAACTGATAAGGTAATGACATTAAAAAAGAGAAAGTGTTCGAACATATAATTTATCAAAGAGATATATTGATAATGTAAAGCATGAAAGCAATGCTTAACAATATCAGACCTTAATTAAATACAAATTAGAACTACAATGGGATACCACTGGCTAAAATAATACATTGTACAAAGCATTGACAAGAATGTAGAACAACTTGAATTCTCATTTATTACTGATGGAAATTTAAATTCCAAGTCACTCAAAAGTTTTATACAACTTTTTCAGAAGTTAAAAATACACCTACTATGTGATCCAGCCATTATACTTCTAGGTATTTAAATTAAAAAATGAAAGTTTCTGTATAAACAAAGATTTAAAGACAAATGTGCCTAGCAGGTTTATTTGTAATAACCCTAACCTAGTAATAACCCAAATACGTCATGAACACATGAGTGGATTAACAAATAGTGGTATATTTAAAACTTCATAATAAAAGTAATGATCTTTTAATACATGCAGCAACAGAGTTAAACTTTTAAGTTGTTAAGCTGAATAAAAGGAGCCAAACAATTAAAGCAGTAAATGTTGTATGATTTTAATTACATGTAACTCTAGAAAATAAAGTGAATATATAGTTATAATATGTAGCAGATCATTGGTTGCCTAGACAGGGACAAGAAAGAGAGGAAGAGAGGAGCTATGAATTAGTGCTGACATCAACTTATATCAGAGAAGTTTTTGCAGTGGGCAACATTACCACAGAGACTCAAAACTGTCCAGAGCATCATGAATAGTTGGCTGTTAAATGCTCAGCCTTAAATGAAGGCATCTATATAACCCCTCCAAGGTTCAGAGAACATCATCAAAGGGGGCGTGGGAAGAGTCAGATAAGAGCCAAAAGATGAGAACAGTGTTTGGAACACTGTCTTTTGGGCAAGACGTGGTCATTGCACTCTTCAGTTCTCAGGAGATTGAATTAGCATCATGGAGAGGGAAGGGCACATGAAACCTCAGACTTTCCTGAGGAACTAAAGCCAATTAACGGTTCACCAGGAAGAGAAACACATTTTCTTCAGTGATGTAGTCACTAGCAAGCTGCCCATGCTCCTGTAAATAATCTCTCATTCACATAATTCTACACAATTAAACTAATTAAACAAACGGGGACACTAGAAAGAAGGGAAAGTAATTGGGGAGAAAAAATAGAATCAGCAGGAGTTGAAGGGACATAATGAATAATTATGTATAATATTGTGTATATTATACACAATAATTATGTATAATAATTGTGTATAATTAATATGTTCTAATAATATAGGCTAATAGAGACTTTTAAAAATGAACAATGGAAATGGAGTGACTAAGTAGACAGCTCAGAGGTCAACAGCACTGGCTGCTCTTCTAGAGGACTGGGGTTCTGTTCCCCACACCCATATAACCCCTCACAACCATCTCTCACTAAGTCCCTGGGAATCAGACTCCCTCTCTGGCCTCTGCATGTACTCATGGTGCACAGATATATATGCAGGTAAAACATCCATACATATAAAAATAAAAAATGAGAAGTAAAACTAAAAGAGAAAAATAAGCAATGAATGTAGTTATTATATAGCTTGTGGTGATAGTTTCAGAGAGTGGAGATATCAAAGTTACATACTTTTACATTTTTATAGTGGTAAAAAAGACACCATGAGATTCACAATCTTAACACTTTTTAAGCGTGTAATAAATTACTGGGGATTATGATACACTTTGTTGTGGAGTTTGTTTTAAATCAACTCTAGCTCCATACCTGTCAAAAGTAACAATTACAAAAATTATTATCTCCTTGCATAAACATTTCATTATCTATAAGAGGTATTGAATGTTGTATTTTATATTCCTTTCTTTTGCTTATATGATCTGGTGAATTTCAAATGTGTGTGTGTGTGTGTGTGTGTGTGTGTGTCTGTGTGTCTGTGTGTCTGTGTGTATGCACACACTCATATGCATGCACACACATGTGTATGTCATGTGTGTACAGGTGCCAGTAAAGACTAGAAGAGGGCTTTGGATGCCATGAAGCCAGAGTTATGGAACACTGTAAGCTATTGGATGTGGGTGCTGAGAACTGCACGTGAGTCTTCTAGACAAGTTAAGTTCTGTTACCTTCTGAGTTCTCTGCAGCATTCTGCAATCATTTTTAATGCAATTAGCTGTATCATTTTTCAACAGTAAAAGATTACTTTGCCAAATGATTGCTTCATTATTCAAATAATCACAGATATTGTCACTAGTGAGCTGAGGAAAACTAAAAACTTTTGCTTCAAAAAAAATTAGCAATATCATGTGATAAAGAAAGTTGTATAAAATTTTACACTGTCAACTGCTTTCAAAGATCAATATTGAAAAGCATTTCCAACATTTTGCAAATTTAATATCTTTCCAAACTTTCATCTTAAAACAAACAACTATAAAATCCCACTCATGGTGAAATGTAGTTGGCATTTTCTTTGGGCCACCAACTAGCTCGCAAATAAAGACATGAAGACTTATTATTAATTATGAATGCTCGGCTTTAGCTTACGCTGACCGACCAGCTCTTTTAACTTCATTTAACCTGTTTCTATTTATCCACTTTTTGTCTCAGGGCTTTTTAACTTTCTTCCATTCTGTATGTCTTACTTTTCTGCTTCCTCCATGTCTGTCTGTCTGGCCCCTGGCATCTCTTTTCTTTCTTTCCGGAGCCTGAATTCCTCCTCCTATTTATTCTCCCTTCCCAGAAGTCCCACCTATACCTCCTTCCTTGCTATTGGCTATTCAGCTTTTTATTAGACCAATCAGGTGCCTTAGGCAGACAAGGTAAAACAGCAACATATCTTTATATAATTAAACAATCTTTACATAGATAAACAAATATTTTGCAACATAAACAAACACAGCACATTTTTACATAGTTAATCAAATGCAACACATCTTTGCATACTTAAAGAAATATTTTGCAACAGTGAAATACACATTCTTGTGACTAAAGATACATACTGTACACTGCAGTACCTTTTCCTGGTGCATTTTTTTAAATCTTTCTTGGCCTTTCTTCTCCAAAAGTAAATGGAACAGTAGGTTCTTAAAAGACAAAGCAGCATTTCAGCGAACTGGTCTTTGCAGTTGTTCATGTCCATTACTTGCTTGTTAATAACTTTATGAAGTTATAGGTAGGCAAACATGGCTAACAGATCATCTCACAGAAAACCTCCACTTGTTCAATATATTAAAAGTGATGACATTTAAAATTCTTCTAAAAGATAAACAGCTTAAATGTTTTTGACCAGAAATATTCATGACATATCTAAATTGGAATAAATGTTTTACAAATACTTACAGAGAGGATTCCATAAAATGCATTTTAAGCCAGGCAGTGGTGGCACATGCCTTTAATCCCAGCACCCGGGAGGCAGAGCCAGGTGAATCTCTGTGAGTTCAAGGCCAGCCTGGTCTACAGAGTGAAATCCAGGACAGACATCAAAGCTACACAGAGAAACCCTGTCTCAAAAATAAATAAATAAATAAATAAATAAATAAATAAATAAATAAATAAATAAATAAATAAATTCTTTTTAAATTTACCTTATGGCAATTCTGCCTTAACACTAAAAGCTAAAAAATTATGTAATTACTTTAATTTTGAGGAAAAAATATTAATAATTAACAATACTCTGGCTGTTGTATTTGCCTTTCTTGTTCTGATAAAATAACTCGGTAAAAGATCTTAAGGGAGAAAGGCCTATTTGAGCTCAAAGTCAGAAGGTGCAGTCCCTCAACACCAAGGAATGTGAGGCGCTTGTCATGCTGCACCCAGTGAGGAAGCACAATCGTTCGTGCTCAGCTTGCTTCTTCATTTCTAATATAGTCCAGACTACAGCCCACAACACAGTGCCTCAGTGTTAGGCTGCTCCTCTCACCTCAGTTAATCTAAGATAGATAATCCCTCACAGGCTTGAGCAGAGGCTAATCTAATCTAGACCATTCTTCATGTTGTGCCTGGAGGCATATCTCCTGGGAGATTCAAGATCCTGTCGCCTTGACAATATTAACCATCGCAGTGTGTAGCCAGTTAGTATATTATGTACTCAACATACGTTATATAGCAACACTCCTCGCTTTTCACAGGAGTGAGTATTTTTAAGAGCTGAAACGAGACCCTAGGATACTTAAAACAATACTGAAAAGGAAGAAAGTGTAAGGAAGTCACCCAGTCACCATGTTAAGACAGTAGTGACCATAGCTGGTACATTCGAAAATGATGAAAGAAACTAATGTCAGTGGAATAAAGAAAAAAAACTCAGATATAGACTACACTATTCCAGGAGCTATATTGTGGTTCATATACTGTTTTTCCACAAGATGTTACCTACCATTGGATATGGACACACATTAAAACATTTGCCTGAGATCATTTGACACTCTATATGAACAATTATTTCAAAACAAAATATTATAATGAATATTACACATGTAAAGTTTATTTTATTGTGTTTTGTTTCTATTGCTAAACTGTGGTATTAGCTGTGTTTTATGAGGCATCACTGGAATTAAGCATGATAGTATATCCTTGTATTTTCTACCCAGGGGTCTGAGGTAGGAGGATTGCTTCAAGCCAGCCTTGATACCATGGTACAAGTCCATCTCAAAAAATAAGATTATTTAAAAGTTAATAATTAAGTTATTATTCTGGCTTTAGAATACTACATATTATATACCTGGACTTCTAACTTCTATATTATTATGATGATAATGACTGGTAAAAATGCAGTAAATTTTGAATTACATAAAAACTTTTCTAACATAATCTCAAATTTTTAAAACTTTAGAAGAATACAGGTCATTACAAATGTTTTGGGGGAATGTGTTTTCAAAGTGAAGCAGTTTAAACAAAATTTCAAAAAAATTCTTTACTTCATGTGATTTGCCAAAACAATTTTGTAACTTAGTTGTTTCATTGCCTCTGATCATTCTCACTGCCCAACCCTACATCATACAACCTCTGACCTGTTCCCAGAGTCTTTCCATTGAGCAATGTGCCTTCTCATGCTCTGGTGAAAAACCATTGGTTGCTTTTGATTTCCTAAAATATAAAGGCTAATTCTTACTGCATGTTGAAAGCCTCTAGAATCTATACCAAACCTACCTCACCTGTCTTCACTCCACTCCACCATTCCAAAATACACATCCATGCTCCCTGTAAGCCATACTTCTCTGTCCTTTTAGAACATAGCAGAGGTTTTCTAAGGGTCTTTCTGTCTAGAAGAGCCATCATTGTCTCTGCCTGGTTGATTATGCCATTTCCTCCCTGAAGCTGTCCTCAACATCCTCAGCAGTTCATCAGTCTCTCTTTTTATTCTCATGGGATTTCATGTGGAATAGTAACTGCTATTTATTGAGTGCTTACTGGGTACCAGGCACTGTGCCTAACTAAGCATTTTACAGACACGACCTCATTTAATCTACCCAGCAGTCCTGTGAGGTAATTGTGGCACTCTTCATGGGGCCTTCCCACTCATTGTTTTCATGTCTATCTTTTCATTGCAAAAGACCAGGCTTTTTCATCTTAACACAATCATCTAATACTAAAATGTGATTTAATGAAGTTCAATCAGGGCTTACTGGGTGAATGAATGATGGAGTGGGGTGAAATAAATAAGCCTAATGAGGTACTTTTAAAAAGTAACATGGTAGAAAAGTGGTTTTTACCACACTTTCGCAGCAGGAACACTGGGGATGTGTAACATGCTAATTCACATTTCTCTCTTCTTTGGTCTTCTGTCTGGAACCCCCATGGCTCTCAAGATGATTTCTCTTTGTTCTTGTTATCACCAGGAAAGATTAGATCCTTTCAGATTTTTTCCACTTTGTTTTAAAACTATGTACCCTGGGAGAAAATTCATCTTTCTAAAATTCTGGTCTGTTCATATATTTATGCAGTTCAAAAACTCTGAAAGGTTTTTTTTTTCCCTAGAAGGAATATATGGTGGTATTTTATTTGTACTGAAATGTGATTTTCATTGTATGTTAATAAATAAAGTTGCCCAGGGATCAGAGCTATTAGAGCCATAGCAAGAGCATGGTGGTGGCGGCGCATGCCTTTAATCCCAGCACTTGGTAGAAGAGCTAGGTAGATCTCTGTGTGTTCAGGGATACAGCCAGCATTGGAGACATATGCCTTTAAGACCTGGAGGGTGGTACTTACAGGCAGTGACGAGGCAGTCATGTGTTTGGGTTTACAACCAATGAGAAGGCAGAACAGAAAGACTATTTAAAGATAGACACACAGGAAGTAGCTCTCTTTCAGGGAAGCTAGGAGCACTGCAGGAGGTAACTCTGAACTCTGACCTCTCGGCTTTCTCTTTTACATTGGTTCTGTTTCTTATTTTAATAAAACCGTTGGTTATATCTACAGAAATATCTATTCCTGAGACTGAATTTCAAAAGTCTTCAAAATCTTTTCCCTAATCAGTCTTCTGACTTCTCATTTACAGCCCAAGTCAGTCTAACATCATTGCCTTTCTCAACTACATGTCTTTGTTCTTTTAATACCTCCATCTTTCTGTTGCCTTTTTCTTTTCACTTTTATAAAATGCATTCCCTTCCATGCTGATTGCCAAGACTGCACCAGTCAAATATACTACTTTCTCTCTGCATACTTAATTCTACTGACGTTAAATGCATGAGAAACTGCCTAAGTGTGAAACTTAACTCCCATATTCAGTAGCGTTAATTCTTGAGGTCTTTTCCTAACTTCCAACCTTTTAAGTGCTCCTCTTGTTATTTCTCCTTCTCCATGAAGCAACAAGTCACCTGCTACTGTGCTTCTGCCCTCTTGGCCTCTTCTGTGCACACACTTAGATGAGTAGTGAGCAGCTGACCATACCAAGGGTACAGACTGTCTCCAGAGACTGTATCCTCATAGCATTAAAGCCTCTTAACCTGGATGTAGCTCATCAACAGAGACATTTGGAATCAGGGAATGGTTGTCCATAACCAGTCCTCATATACTTCTGAGGTTGTCCCTATGGAGGGAGCTCTTTGTTTATATTAAAAAGAAGAAGGGAAATAGTGGAGTACTGGTAATATTCAAGTCATCTATGGTCTTACACAATGCTGGACCTGCATGCTATAATAATGGCCTCCAAGTATTGGTGCAATGGTGGCATGGATGTGTTGGGGTAACCAACACTGTCAGATTGGATCTGAGGTCTGCTCCACAGGAAGAATTTCATTCCTGGTACTGTAAAACAGGTCAAAGGTCCATGGCTGGTGAGGTCAGAGACCCTATTATTGTTATCATCCTAAATGGCATGCTGTCAAATTGCCTTCTAAATATTTGTGTTTTTACCCATAAACCTGGATTATTTCCAACCTTGGTGAGAGAAACTTCCTTTGCAGTGGTCAGCAGTCAATTCAGAGATTCATAATAACTGGTCAATATGCTGAGAATAAATGATTGTGAGTGCTCATCCTTAAATGGGACAAATGTATTAACCCTTCCCTCAAGGACCAGGAACATTTTGAAAAAGAAATGAAGAGTTTAGGAGTTGGGAAATGGAAAGGAATGCTATGAAATGCTGTCTTCTGACATGGTGAGATTATTGCACTCCTGAGCACATAATATCTGTGGTTTTCTGTGCAAGATCTACACAAGATAAAACCAGCCAAATTGTCAGCATATATAGGGAGGAGCTTACAAGTTCCAACTGAAGAGCTATTGTTTCTAATTGCTGTGGGGATATACAATCATTCTTTTTTAATTTAATTTAATTTTATTTTACAATACAATTCAGTTCTACATATCAGCCACAGATTCCCTTGTGTCCTCCACCCACCCACCCACCCCCCGCCCCAATCATTCTTTTGGGTGTGGCCATTAGTAGTTTTTCCATGTTCCAGAGGGTGGTTCCATACCCATACCTATAAACAGACAAATCGGACTTAGTGAGGCTATTTTTTAAAGTGAAGAAGGTAACATAAACTTGAGAGAGTGAACAGCTAAAGGGGTAATGGGGGTGAATATGATCATTTTTCATAACATACATGTACAAAATTCTCAAATAATAAACTTAACAAAAAATAAATAGCTTACATGTGATTGGTATCATTTCTTTATTAAACATTTGAGAGAATTCATCAACATAGAAAGAAAAGACAAAAAGAAACCAGCTCTCCAGCTTGGTGCAGTTGCAGAAGTGGGGTACAAATGCACATCTCAATGCGAGCAGCATTCCAGCAAAGCAATGAGATCAAGGTTACACAAAGAGAGAACCAAGAATAGACCTAAAATCTGCAGAGAGGTTGGTGGTGGTGGTGGTGGTGGTGGTGGTGTGTGTGTGTGTGTGTGTTTGTGTGTGTGTGTGTGTGTGTGTGTGTGTGAGAGAGAGAGAGAGAGAGAGAGAGAGAGAGAGAGAGACAGAGACAGAGACAGACAGACAGACAGACAGATGGACAGAGAAAAAGAGAGAGAGAGAGAGAGAGAGAGAGAGAGAGAGAGAGAGAGAGAGAGAGAGAGAGAGAACATCTTGGTTTCCATTAGCTTGACTGATACCCTGATGCAGGTAGAATCACTATTCCCTAAGTGTTTCCTCAAAAACCTCCAGTTCTCTTTAAATAAACCTCCTCAGATTAAGACAATAAAAATTTTTTTTAATCATCTAATACCTCAAAGCCAAGAATAGAATAGAGACTTGAAATATTTGGCTCCTGATGGAAATAGATTTAGTGGTCATTTATAGCACTCTTGGTAAACTTTTCCTCACACTGACAGCCACTGAGATGCTTCTTAATCTCCCTCTGCTTGCAAGCTACTGCAAGCCAGTTACATTCAAGTGGTGTAGGGCTTAGGCTCTGTTATCTTAGGACATTTCCCTGATAATTCTAACATAGAATGAGTTTACCATAATTAGGGAAGATGTTTAATGTACAAGTATCAAAGGAAAGAGCATGCCAAGTCACTTTTGTTCAGGAATTCATTCATGTCAAAATTTTTTATCAGGATGCACCAGCTGGTTATAGGGACACTTGGAGCAGCGTAGGACAGTCTGTGGAGGGGAAACTCATTTTAGAACATGTTCTGATAAAACAACAGTGTATGATGGTCCTGGAATAACTGTATAAGAGAGTAGCTAATCTATGAGGAAGAAATAGACGATTACAGTCAATTTCATTTAAAAAAAAGATGAAACTTTAATTAGAAGGACACTTTGTTAAAGAGTTTTCCAGAATTTCAGTACCAGATGCCAGCTAGACAACTAGAACATCCTAGTGAGAGGAACATAACAGACCAACATAATCAAGCAAGTGCTTTTAACCCAATTTCTGATTACTAATTTTTATTAATAGTTTAATTAATAATAATGACATTATTTGGAAGGCAGAATAAACCTCTATCAGTTATGAGATGTAACTTCCCCATTTATTTATCTGACATCAAATATGATTTCACCCTGGTTCTGTCCATATCATACATTCTCTTCATGTATTCTGTTATGCAATGTGGCTAATACAGTGCATATCTCTTACCTTTTATTTATTGTAAGTTCTTTGAGATAGCAGATGTGCTATTTATCCTCTCATAACCATTCTTCAGTTGAAGCAATTTAGTATTGCTTTTGTATCAAACAGATACAAGCTTGGCTGCAAAGAATGGTAAACCTTACAATAGTGGCTTAAAGAGTACATTTTTCTCATAGAATAAAAGATTCAATTATAGGCAGTCTGTGGTTGGTGCAACTTTTCAAGAAAGCCAGTGAGGATCTCTGCCCTTTCCATTATTCTACTTCCACCATCTTTTGTATTTAGGTGGTCAGCCCATTGTCATGAAATGGTTATTGCACCTCTCTAGGCATTGAAAACTTTTGCAATCAAGAATGAAACAGGCTGGGTGGTGATGGTGCATGCCTTTAATCCCAGCATTCAGGAGGCAGAGGCAGGCAGATCTTTGTAAGTTCGAGGCCAGCCTGGTCTACAAAGCTACACAGAGAAACCCTGTCTCAAAAAAACAAACAAACAAACAAACAAAAGAATGAAACAGATTCTACAGACCCAAGAGACCATCCTGTCCCTGTAGATCATTATTAAGTGCTGCCCTGAAATCACTGCCTGCCCTGCACTTGAAAATCTGAAGCAGGAAGATGGCAAGTTCAAGGCCATTGTGGGCTACATGACAAAGCCCTGTTTCAAGAGAAAGAAGGAAAGGAAGGGAGGAAAGGCTGGTCTCCAAAGGAAAACAGAACAAAAAGTAATGCTGTAGACCCTCTGTCCCTAAGCCAGTAGCAGCTCATTGATGGGAAATGGACACATATTTGCCCGAAGACCAATACTTGGAACTAGCTCAGGAGAGAAGAACTGGAAAAGATATTTGTGTCTGCCAGACACGTTGTACCACAACTTTTGATACTAATTAGAATCGAAAGGAACATTAAAAATTATTTGGCACCCCCTACTGAGATCTGACAGATGAGAAAACCATGGTCCAGCAATGTCTGATATACTCAGCCAGACAATGGCAGAACAGAGTCTAGACTAAGATCCAGCTTTTTGAATTTCTAGGATATTGCATATTTCATATATCTGTGCACGCATCATTTGAAAAATCTGTTTCAACAGCTACACCCCCCTTTCCAAAGACAGAATTTTGAATTTTGAATTCTGTCTTTGGAAAGGGGGTGTTTCAACTGTCTCTAAAAATAACTTTAGGAGCAGCCAATGGGGAAACAGACCAAGAAGTAGGAAAGCTATGACAAGATAATCCGTTCAAAATTTCCATGGGACGTGTCTTTCATCAGTTGTTCCCTTACTCTATGTACCACAAAAGATTGTAGGTTTTGGTGTGGGGTTTTTTTAAACCCTAACTCAGGATGAATCCAGCAGGCAGTGAAAGTCCTGTTGTGCTCCAGTACATTCCCAGTTCGCTCTTCTGGCTGGAGCTGGAACTCTGTGATGGGTGCTTTACTAACACAGGCAAAGTTCTGAGTGTAAGAGAGGTCTGTGTCTCTCTGTGTGTTTCTCTCTCTTTCTGCCTCTATCTTTCTGTGTGTCTCTATCTCTGTGTCTCTGTGTCTGTGTCTGTCTGCCTCTCTCTCTCTCTCTCTCTCTTCCTCTTTTAGCTTAGCATGTACTACCATCAGTTTTCCTAGGAAGTTTAAAAACAATTAATTGTTGCTTGTGGTCAAGTTACTTTAACTACTAGCATAAATAAATAATATAAATGCATATAAATTAAAGAATTATCTTTCCATACTTTTTCAGGTTCTCCAAATAACCAGTTTTACTTACCTGGATATGACAGTCACATTTGTGGAGGGCATACATTTTTACTTATCTATAAGAATATTATCTTTGCTTCTTCATAGCTCTGATTTTGAGTTTTCATCACATAACACTTAACCCTTAATTAAGAACTACAGAAGTTTTAATTCCTATATCCTAAGAATTCACAGTGTGATTTGTTAAGAAACCCAGTGTTAGCTGGGTTCAGTAGGAACTATTAATAGTTGTACCATTGGAAATTCTGCTGTGACTTGTACAAATGTGCTTTTATCAAAGCAGTAGAAGTGAGAATCCAGTGGGGTTCACACGGCTCCCACCTAAAGTTCCTCAGACGAAGGCTAAAATCTCAAAATATGTCCTATCATATTTCATCTCCCAAGGGTTCAGCTCTCTTCAACACTGGTGATGAAAATAAAAAGATCCAATTCCTAGACAATGGCAAGAATTAAATGATATAAATTAACATAGCTTCCCATTAGTGATAAATGCTGAATAAATTGTAGCTACTGTTACATTTAGGCCAATTCAGTAGTTAAACAAAACATAGGTAAATATGCTTGAAATAAAAGTATCATTTGGGGTTGGGGATTTAGCTCAGTGGTAGGGCGCTTGCCTAGTGAGCACAAGGCCCTGGGTTCGATCCTCAGCTCAAAAAAAAAGTATCATTTTTACTGTTAATGCATTTACATACATTTAGGCATGCATTTTAGGAACTTACAGTTTCTCATAAATATGTCATTTCTTATGTTCAACATCTCTGTTTTTATAATGTTCATAAGTTGTTGTGATGTAAAACTATATTAGACCAGATTTAGAATTTATTCATCAGTAATCTTGATGCCACCAAGACACTGTTCTAGAGAAGGGATTCTATACATTTCCTAAGCTATCACTTAAGTTTAGAAAGTGGTAGTAAACAGATAATTTAATCATAAATTTTATAACAACCTTATATAATTTTCCTAAGTCAGTTTTGATCTGTTTAGGGTGTATAGTTTATCGGTTATATTTTGTTTTCCATGGCAACAAATGCAATCATAGCATACACATTTTGCAGCTGGGTAGACAGGGAGTCTCCTCTGAGCTTTCAACTTGCAAATAAGGCCGAGAGCATGAGTAGGAGGAGAGAATTCTTATCCAGAAGACAAAACACATTTCACTTTTAGGACAGCAGACTCAGGTGATAGCCAAAACACAGCTTCCAAAGAAACACTTTGTCCAGGTTTCTCATGGAAAAACTTAGGCTTCTTTGCTGAAGGCACAGACACTTCCACTTCTGCATGTAGAATCTGGAACTTGGGTTAAATGAAACACAGTGGAAAATGCACACAAAGTTCTGGTTCTCATCCATGACTTAACATTGCCTGTCTCCTGGAGTGGAAAGTGTATGGTTTGTATGTTCTGAAACTAAAATATAGACAAAGATAAGAAATTAAGTTGTAGAAGTTGCTGTGAAAGAGAAGGACCAAAGAGAATTCTGTGACAAAATTCACTAAGCTCCATGATTTTCTGAAAACAAGGATGTGCTATGAGTTGAGCTACATCTTTTAGACATATTTGGCTCAGTTAATGAAAAGATGCTTCAGTCTTTTGTTATGGAAAATTCAAATACATAAAAAGAGAATAACACAACAGGTCTTTCTGTACTCATCTAATAGATTCTTCAAATATTTTGACATGTTTTTGGTTATTGGATCCCTAGTCATTGGGCATCCTCCACTGATGCAATACGCCAATCAAGCCAAATTAGTAAGTCCAGGTTTAATTAAACAGAGCAGTACAACTCCTGGGTGACTCTCGGGAAGGCAGGAGAGAGAGCATATGGCAGGTCTGTCAACTAGGACTTAAACAACCTGTAGGTACAATCTTGAGCAGCTTCAGAGGAGGAGC
Organism: Peromyscus leucopus; assembly: GCF_004664715.2. Taxonomy (NCBI): domain Eukaryota; kingdom Metazoa; phylum Chordata; class Mammalia; order Rodentia; family Cricetidae; genus Peromyscus; species Peromyscus leucopus. The sequence goes on along the minus strand of NC_051080.1, from coordinate 50,650,039 downwards.
TGACCCTTTCAGGGCTTTCTGAGGGGCGGGGTCTGGAATGGGAGGACAGCTCCAGGGGAGGGGCCACTGCTTGGCAGGCTTTCTTTGGGGCGGGGTCTAGAGAGAGAGGTGGGGCTAGGTGGGGCTTCCATCTAAACAATTTTGTCTACATATTCCACACTACATTTGTCAAGTTACATTAAAGTAAATCATAATTAAACTACTAAATACACAGCATATCTCCAGTTGAGAGATAGAATATGTTAAATATAACAATTATATTCTCGTATTAAGAAATTAACAGGTCTTACTATTATAAATGTGTTTTCATTAATTGTTATAAGAGAAATTGATATTAACAGCTATATATTATGTAAATGTCTTATAAGTAATCATATTTATGTAAAATTTCAGATGTGTTTTCCTGTGAAAACAAAATGCTTTTTAAAACTCATTTTTTTATTAACTGTAGCTCCCCTCTTCCTCTTTGTGAAAGAGGCACACACACTTGCAGTTTGTCCTTATTGTTTCATAGTAACATCAGGAACACCACTGAAAAGTGAGTATTAATTAGTAACATAATGTGAAGCCTGTAAGCTGGGCCAAAAATTCCCACTTGACCCAAAATAGTACCAAAAGATTGTCATTCTATAGGTGTCTGTCATTACTTAACCCTGGGGTAATCATGAAATCTTCCTATTCATGAAAAGCCATTGATCCAGATGTTTTCCATGCAAACCATCCCTTAGAATGTGACTTGTAGCCCTCTGCAGGGTCCTCATCTTTATTTGCTTTGCCACTTAACTTCTAGGAGGTCCTTCTGAAGATATTTTCCCTTGTCCATCTGTTTGTTCTCAGCTTCTTTGCCTATTTATGTGGCTCTGTGAATGTCTTTATCTGTTTTGTTTTTATTTGGTTTATTCTGTATCAGTGCTCTTCCTTGCAAACTGTTAAATTTATTGCATGTAATGGATAGTTCCTTATTATGGATTGTAAATACAGTGAAAGAACTCACTTGATTGGCCACGAGCCCATTCCTGGCACTTCCAGTTAGAGAAGCACTCACCACCTGGTCTCTCCCCATGGACACAGTCTGCAGCATCTAGACTCCTGTCTAGATGAGAAAGAATAGCAGGGGTTGAGAAAGGGTGGTGGGGCCAAAGGTCATATGTGACATGAAAATGGAAACAAGGCTACTGGAGAAAGAGAGGGAAAATGCGGAAGAGGGTGAGAGAAAAACAACCACAAAATTTTGTGTTTAAAAGTCCCGTAATACATTAATTCTTTGTAAGCCAATAAGAATTTTTTAGAAATTAAAATAGATGAGAAAGCATCATAGGACTATGTAAAACAATAAAATTCCTAAGAAATAAAGTAAGAGAAAAACTCAGGCGAGCTGGGGTGTGGTGAGGACTTTTTAGACAACACAAAAATCATGGTCCTTGAGAAAATTGCTAAGTAGGTCCTCATTAAAATGAACTGTGAAAGAAAGAATTATAAGGCTGTTAATTGAAAAGTAATGTCATGGAAATAAGACAAGCTACAGAATAGGAGGAAGTATTTGCAAATGACATATTTGATAAAGACTTGCTTTCCTACATTTACAAAGAACTCTTCAAATCCAGCAATATAGGTCACTAGGTAGCCCTGACAGGTGGGACTTACATAGTCAATGTTGGACTACAATGTTGGACTACTAATAATCCTCCTGCTTCAGCCTCCCAAATGCTGAGATAATAACATGCTTGTGCAACCACACATGGTTTAAAGAAATATGGAATTAATCCAATTAAAAAGAAATCAAAGCCCTTAGCAGACAGCTTACCAATGATGGTATACTATTCACAAATAGGCATATAGAAATATGCTCTGCATATTTTATCACAACTTTGAACAAGTAGCTATTGCTACACATCAACTTTTGCCTGGAATACTGATTCCTGATATCAAACCAATAAGAGTTCTCTTTTGTTACTGTCAGGAGTGTAAAATGGTGCTGATAGTTTGGAAAGCAGCTGGTGGTTTCTTCAAAATAGAAATCTTATTATAGAACCTGGCTGTAGTTATCTGTGATCTGTGATACTTATCCAAAATGCAGAAGAAAAAAAGAATGTGTGCCCATGAGTATCATTTGATCTTAGCCAAAGGATGGGAAGTGGGACACATGGATGTCTGTAGCAGCTTCATGCACACCTGCTCAAACTGGGAAGCAATAAAGATGCCCTTCTCCAAGTGGATGGATAAATAATTCATGATGGATCAAAATAATTGAAGATTATTCAGCACTAAAGGAAATGAGCCTCCAAGGATGAACACACTTCAATGTCGTCAAGAGAGTAAACTTCAATGCACACTCTTAAGTGAAACCATTTATAGAAAGTTGCATGCTTTGTAATTCTAACTATGACATCCTGGAAAGGATGAAACTGTAAAGAAAGTAGAAATATTAATGGTTTCTAGAAGTTGGGGTAGGAGAGAAATAAACAATTGGAGAGTTCAGGAGACCTTTATAGTAATCGACAACACCCCGTAAGATTCGATGTTGATGGATATGTCCCATCATACATGTGCCCAAATCCACTAAATGTACAAAACTATGAGCATATACAAATGTAAACTGTAGTTTTGGTGATTACAATGTCAATGTAGTTTTATAAGTTGTGGCACTGTACCAATGTGGTGAGAGGATGTTGATAACTAGGAGGCTATCTAATAATGAAGAGAGAAAATGGGGCCATAATTACAGCAAATATCTTTACTTTTCTCTTAACTTTACTGTGAATCTAAAACTGCTCTTAAAATAATCTCAAAAATAAAAAATAAAGTCTTCAAAAACAAGGTCAAAACAGACAAAATGCCATCACTGGGAAGAAGAAGTAGACACAGAGTCCCACACGTATCCAAGAAGCTATTTGCAGTTGATACCTGCAATTATAAAAGAAAATTAATTTTCTCCAGGAAGTAACAGTGATATATTGACCACATTCCAGGACAAGTCTCATGCCCAGGAGTAGTTGGCAGATATGAAATGGACTCCATATCTGTTTTTTTTGTTTGTTTGTTTGTTTTTGTTTTTATATAGGGGAGCATTTTGCTTTATGTTGTTTTAGTATTTTTTTCTTATTGGTTTTATTGTTTATTTGTTTTTATTTTCATTTTTCTGGTTTGGGTGGTTATAAAGAGAGCAGGAGAGAGAGAGAACATAAAGTTGGGTAGGTAAGGAAGTAGAGAGGATCTGGGATGATTGTGGGGACAGGAAAACATGATTAAACACAATATATGAAAAAAATTAAGAAAAAAACAAGAGAAACATTAGAAGCTTTTCTAAAATAAATACAATTGCTTTTAACTTTTTTTTCTTCCTTTCATGTTATACCTCTCTTGGATCATTGGAAAAGTTGATTGGCTGTTCTATTAGGTGGCTAGCTATACACTGAAGGTTTATAGATGATTGGCAAAGAATTCTAACCATTTAATAAACAGGAAATTCACTCATTCTCAGAATCCATGCTAACAGAATACAGGTTCTATCATTCTCAGAATCCATGCTAACAGGATACAGGTTGTATTCTTGCTCTTATATAGGTAAATGTCACTCGGAAGAAGAGTACAGACTCATTGCTGGCACTCAGCATTTTATTTGCAGAGTTTGTAGTTATTCTAATGTAATTAAATACAGATTTTGTGAGCCTTGTTTAAGGCTTAAATCTGAAAGATGTCTGTCTTAGAGACAACACAGCTTAAAAGCTTTTCATTTTGCCTTTGGGGAAACTGAGACCAAGGAAGCCAAGTTCTGCTTAGGAAGTTACACATGGAGTTTAAACTAGGCAGTTTACTGACTGTATGCCCAGTGCTGGTCCTATGTTTTCAATAAATAAGGAACATACTGAGGATAAGGATACTGTGCCATGGCGGATAAAATATCTGCTGCACAATCAGGAAGAACTGAGTTTGAATCCCCAGCATCCATGTGAAAAGGCGGGGGTGGGAGGGGCAGGTAACAGAGATGGGTGAACATGATTGAAATCTAAGCAGCGAAGGTTGGAAACAGATGCATTTCAAGGGTTTCCTGTCCAACCAGTCTCACTGAAACAGCTGAAAGCTCTAGGTTCAATGAGAGACTCTATCTCAGAAAACAATATGGGAAAGCCACAGGACATCTTGGTCACAATTTATACACACACACACACACACACACACACACACACACACAACACATACACACTGATACATGTGCATATTACACTCACATGTACACACAAATGAGTATACTATAAAGAGCAGTGGTTCTCAACCTTCCTACTGCTATGACCCTTTAATACAGTTCCTCATGTTGTGGTGACCCCAACCATAAAATTACTTTCATTGCTACTTTATAACTGTAAGTTTGCTACTATTATGAATTGTAATGTAAATATCTGTGTTTTCCAATGGTCTTAAGTGACCCCTATGGAAGGGTCATTTGACCCCCAAGGGGTTGTGACCCACAGGTTGAGAACCACTGATACTGAGTAAGAAGACTGCTCACTCACATCGGTTTCACACATACCATGACTATTTTCCCAGTGGCTGAAGAGTACAGTGGAAGATGAATTCATATTCTTTCATTGTTACCATGTTGGCTTGCAGCCCATAATAATGTATTAATAAGTCAGGGTACTACTGCAAGGAATTTTTTATTAGTCATTTGGGAATTTTGAACTATGTTTAGATCATACTCACCTCCCTCCCAACTCAACTCATTCACCCCCTTTTCCCTACCCATTCAACTTTGTGCTCTACATTTTTGTTTTCAAGTATGAAGTCCAAGTTTCGCTGCCCATATCTGCATAGATATGTGGCCTTTCTCTGGAGCACAGTCGACCCACCTGTAGCAACACATTTAACGGAAACTTATTCTTCCTCTCCCAGCAACTACTGATTGCTGATAAATAGTTCCTCCTCTGTGGGTGGGAATAACTCGCCCACCTCTCCTCTAAAAATAGTAAATATCTCTCTCAATGGAGCAGGAAATACTGGAATCATGTTGTGAAAAAACATTCTAGTTTGTATACCTAAAAGGGAAAGAATGATTGTGCCTTCCACCTGCACTAGTCCCGTGTTTCTTGGCTGTCATTATTGACATATTTCCCCAAGAGTGAAGTATTAGAGTTGACAATTAGATGATGTGTAAATCAGCACATGTGACACATTCTTGCTGTGAATACAGTGCCTTGCTAATGATGACGGGAAAGAGAATGCCAAATGTATCCTAAATACTTGTGTAAGGGATTTCTTCATGGTACCTTTTACTCTCCCAAAGAAATTTTGGAAATGTGTTTTAGTTTTTCAATTCTAAATGGATGATCTATGTTTTAAAGCATTAAATAAACCTTTTTTGTACTCATCATTTCTCTCGTGTATCTTGAGATTATTAACTTTTTTCCCCAACAGAACTTGATTGTGAGAGCCTATTGCTGAAGACACCACACTTGGTCACAGGACATGGAGAAATAAAGTTGGTATTAAGCAGGACACTTCCTCCCTGTTAGCTAGCTTCATAGTACCAGAAAACGCTTTATAGGCTTTTTTTTTAGGGGGGAGGAGTAATCAATGATCTTTCCTGGCTATAAGCCCTTTAAGCTGCAATAATGACTAGCTGGGCCAGATATGTCCATTGGTGTAATAGAAATATGAATATTATGGAGTAATTGACCACTTTCTATTCAGATTTAAAGCCCACTCCACATGTGTGGTGCTATAAATCTGACCAAAAATTCATGGCTGGGGATCTCATGGGCTTTATGAATGAACATACTATTATTTCACCAAGAGGACATGGTATCAAACTGTCCTATAAACATGTGTCTCTTTATGTATAGATAAGACCATTCTTAGAACTCACCAGAGAAGTTTCTTTGTGTGGTAGAGAGTGCCCAGCCATGACCCACAACTGGTCAAAGTAGAGAGAACAAATGACTATGGGGTGCTCAGCTACAAATGGGGCATTTATATCACATTCCCTCTCCCTCGGGCTCAGGGAACATTGCAGAAATGGGAGCGGAAGGATTCTAAAAGCTAAAGGTTGGAGAAGACTGAGGTAAAACAAGATCTTCTGGATGTGACATGACCACTGAACTCATGAACACACAGCAGCTGTCACTGCCTGTACAAGATCAATCTGGTCAAACTTCCAGCATAGAGGTGCGAGAGTCTTACGAACCCACACACTTAGCTGAGGAGCTATGGACAGTTGACGGCAGCTAGTAGAGGGAGAGTCTATTTTCTTTAGGGGTGTGGTTCCTGGCAAGTCAATCACTCTTCTGTGCATGGCCCCACACCCATGTGTATATGAGCAGCAACTACTGGACTGAGTGCTTTATGAAAAGAAGGATGAGAAGGAGGAAGAGGAGGAGGAGACAGGATTTATGAAGTGACACAAGGATGGGATATGAATGGGGGAAGTTAAGTGGTAAAGATGATCAAAATACATGGTATGTACAAATTCTCAATGAGTTAATAAAGAATATGTATTTAAAAGACCATTAGCTTTTTATATGTATTTGTAAGTAACTCCCTCTGTAATATAATTTCATTGAGAGAGTACATAATCACCTTTCATTACAACTTTGCAGTGGGTTGGAGTTAGAACTGTTGAAAGCCACTGCCCTTCCTTCAGTGTTTCCGATGAGGAAAATAAATAATTAGAAATGTCACTTTGGTGAGGTTATTAACAACCTTAAATTGTAGGGAGGTGCCTCTGAAGGGAGAAAGGAGATGATAAAACATGTCTCCATGAAATGGCTTCATAGTGTAAGCAAACAACATGACCAAAAATATCCCACCCAACAGGAAGTGCTTAGAACAGTTTTTTTTTTAAATATTCCAGAGAAATAAGATTCTTGCAAAGAAAAGTTAAAGGGAAAAAAATATCAACCCATTGTGACACATCAGTTGAATTTTCATTGACAAAGAGCAATGTCACAATATAGCCAGTTTATACCAGTGTAATTAAAACATGCTAATTAGGATCTTTATGCTTCATGGCTGACTCATCCTATGAACTCTTAAAAATATCATTAAAGACACCCAGAATCCTGGAAAGTGTTTGTGACTTGTAACAGTTTTTCCCCCATTGCAGTATCAAACAATAAGCAAAAGCAAGACAGAGAAATTGATATAATAGAAAGAACTGGGTATTTCAAAAGCAGTATGAATATTTACATCCTAGTTATCAGTCAATGTTAATTAGCTTCTCTGAAGCCTCAGTTTTCCTTTGTCCATGAAGTGGAATGTTTACTCTTTAAGCCTCCTTTACCACTTCCAAGATTATGTATATTTTAAGTTGGTGCCTGGTAGATTTTTACCTTTTTCACTTTATGATTAAGATTAACTATAATTTGAATTTATTAAATAAAGACGAATAGTTTTCCCATAGATGACACAGTTTTAAATAAGATGGGGGCTACTGTGAAAAGTCTAGGAAATAAAGATGTATCTAAATGAAAAGAAGCCTTATTTCCAGAAAGTTAGATGAACAGCTGGGTGAACAAGAGCCCAAACATATATTGAAGAAATGATGCTACAGCCCCCTGAATGTCTGACACTAGTGTATCATGGGAACTTTGGCAAATACACAGTGTTTTAATACACTGTTGGGTTTAGTATCGATTTTAAAGATTTTGTTTTGTCTAATCTCAAATTTTCCTAATGAAGCCTCATAACTTTTTTCTAGTCCTTAGTAATTAGATTTTCAATATATTGTTGCAACATTTATTTTACATAAGGAAAATAAATTTACATATTTACATAGTTAAATGACTGGTGGGCACTTCTGTAGAATATCATTGCCTTTTGGTTGGATTTTTGTTTTGTTTTGTTTTGTTTTGTTTTTCGAGACAGGGTTTTTCTGTGTAGCTTTGCGCCTTTCCTGGAACTCACTTGGTAGCCCAGGCTGGCCTCGAACTCACAGAGATCCGCCTGGCTCTGCCTCCCGAGTGCTGGGATTAAAGGCGTGCGCCACCACCGCCCGGCAGCCTTTTGGTTGGATTTTAAGGAGAAAGGCATATGCTTTCATTGCTCTGTCTGAAAATAAATATTTTTTTTTTATAAAACTCAGAGGATAGATTATGAAAAAGCTAACTGAACTGTATTTTTGTTTAACACATCCATTAGTTTTTAGAGAGTGGTATCTAGTCAAGTCACAACAATTTTCTCTCCTATGTTCTGCTTTCCTGTTTTATGAAAGATATTCCATGACTGTCACTTTTTAAATGCTCAGGCTCTGTCCTGTGACCTGGAGGACTATTACCACTGAAGATGGCCACTTCTGTTGTGGGATGTCCTGTATGTTGTAAATATATGTTGCTATGATTGATTGATAAATAAAACACTGATTGGCCAGTAGCCAGGTAGGAAGTATAGGATAGGCAGGACAAACAGAGAGGAGAGGCTGGGAGGTGGAAGCAGGAAGAGACGCCAGCCTGTCCAGGGAGCAACATGTAAAGACAGCAGGTAAAGCCATGGAACACGTGGCAACATATAGATTAACAGAAATGGGCTGAGTTAAAATGCAAGAGCTAGTCAGTGGTAGGCCTGAGCTAATGGCCCAGCAGTTTAATTAATATAAGTTTCTGAGTGATTATTTTATAAGTGGTTTCAGGGTCTGTGGTGCTGGGCAGGAATGGAGAAAACTCCAGCTATAAATGGCACCCAACGGGTTGGCAAGAGTTTCCACCTAAAACCTGAGAAAGAAGATTCTAAAACAGAGCTAAAAACAACTTCTTAGTTGTCTCTCTCAAGTTAGCAGCAGCCTGTGGGTTTGAGCTACTATGGCAGGTTCCTGGAATGCACGCTTGACCTGCAGTATGGCGGGAATGAGGTGTCTGCAAGGGGCACATTACACTGCTGCTACACACTTCTGCTTGAAAGATCATGCTTTGGGGAAACAAATATTTAAACAGCAAACTAAAGCTTCACCATACATATTATATTTTATTAAATATCACTCCCATATGAGTTTTGTGAAGCTTTTAATATTTAGTTTTGTTTATTCAGTGTGCGTCCTCTCTGTTTGTGTGTGTGTGCGTATGCATGTGCAGTGTGTGTGTGTGTGTGTGTGTGTGTGTGTGTGTGTGTGTGTGTGTGTGTGTGTGTGTAAGTCAGAGGATAACTTCTCGGGAATCAGTTATCTCCCTCCACCTTGTTTTTGAGGTAGGCTCTCTCTTGTTATTTCTGCTGTTGCCCCATCTCCACTTCCCATCTCCCCTAGGAGGACTGGACTGGGATGACAGACATAAGACATCACATCTGGTATTTTTATGTTTTGAGAATCAAACTCAGGTTATCAGGACTGTACAGAGGCAGGTGCTTTTATGCACTGGGCCATCTTATCAGCCCAAGTTTTGTATTTTAATTTCTGGACCCTCTTTAGGAGTTAGCTTCACATTAGTTATCAATATTTTACAGATAATGAAAACTCAGCTTAGAAAGTTTAAACACATGTAAAAGTTGCAAGCCCAGTAGGCTGTTAGATACTTCTAGAACTCATGTTCATAAGACCTCTATTGCATTCCTATAATGAACTTAAGTGTTTCTGCTTTTTTCCCTTAATGCCGGCTCACCTCCTAGAAAACAAGAACGGCCATGCAAATCAGCAGGAAGCTGCCTCTTCCCTCTACCCTTTCTTCATTTACCCAGCCTTGGAAATTCTATATGCTCTAATGACTTCCATCTTCCCATTTATTCATCATGAGGCCTTACCTTGACCTCTATCTGGCACACAAATTCCAAACCACATTGCTGACTTCTGGCTAGATGTCTTCTCCTTAATGTTATATCATCACATGACCAAATTGGGCTGCCTCTTCTGAAATATTTTTCCTTTCCATACGGCATCAAAGTTGCTGTGGATTCTTTTTCTCTCTCTTCCTCCACATCCTGTCAGTTTTGTATTCTTAATCACTGGTTAATTAATGTAGTCCTTAAATATTTATGGGTTATTCTCTATGCTTCCAAGGCTAGATCTGGCAGTTAGGAATATCCAAATAAGTCTTGCCTCTTAGTCTCACTGTGACTGGATTTCAGACTCTTATTTACTGTCTTTCACATCTAATACTTTCCATTCCCACTTCCAATATATTCATTTTATTGTCCTGTCAAACAGAAGTCCCAATCTGGTGGCCTGCCTCTTCTTCCTCTCTGCTCACACCAGGCCTGTTCCATTTCTGAGGCCCTACCTAACCTTCCTATTCACTACCAACAATGGGTCCTTCCAAGTTTTACTCTGCCATGTTGGTCTTTGTTCATGTGACTTTAATGTTGCCTGGTGCTAGAGGCACCATGTTCAGACCCATTAGTTTATATTTGAAGGAGTGATTATTGCTGGAGGAACCGTGTTCAGACCTATTAGACTCTATAATCTATGTCTCCTTTTGCAGCCTTGTTTCCTGCATAGTCATGCCTCTCAAGCATTCCTTCAGATTCCTTCACTGGGAGTCAATGGGTATCTTATTAGAGATAAGAATCTCTGGTCTACCAGTGAATAAGCATGAAGCATGCATCTGAGAACCTGGAAAACAGCCCTGGACACCCAAGAGCTGACCTGGCACTCACAGCTAGGCTGTGGTATTCTCCTGTTAAGTACAAGCAATCCCACAAAAGGCCTACATCAGTCACTCAGAGGTTGTGATAGCCAATCTGCAATCAAGTATAAATGTGTAAGTCTAGGACCATACCACTAGAAATGTCATATAGCTTCCATTCTTGGCAGTATGATTCTCCTTTGTCAGTTACAGTTTTAATATTACTGTGTTCTTCCACTTACTAGATATTAAGGGACCCATTCATAGAATTACCCCTGGTTCCTGGCAACGTCTAATCCAGGGGACAGCCCTGTTTCCTTAGACTCTCACCAAGCCATGTAATACAAATTTAAGTCCTTTATAGCATCCTTTTAGTGAGATACTTCATTGTTCTCCAATAGTGTGTAGTTTCTCTATTTGAAGTTAATAAAAAAATCAGACTTCAACAACTTTGGGTGGAGGGCATTTGAGAAATCACATAAAATTGCATTTTACTGAACCCCTTGTCTTAGGGTTTCTGTTGCTGTGAAGAGACTCTATGACCATGGCAATTCTTATAAAGAAAGACATTTAATTGGGGTTGACTTACAGTTAAGGGGTTCAGTCCATTATTATCATGGTGGGAAGCATGATGGCATGGAGGTAGATGTGGTGCTGGAGAAGGAGCTAGATCTATAGGCAGTAGGGACAGACTCAGACATCTTGAGCTTCTGAGACCTCAAAGCCCACTGCAAATGCCACACCTCCTCCCACAAAGCCACACCCAAGGTCATACTGCCCTATAGTGCCAGTCACTATGAACCTATAGGGCCATTTTCATTCAAACTACCAAACCCTCAAATCTGAACTCAAGATTGAGAACCACTGCTACAGCCATTTTGCATTTCTCAATAAGAAGCATCTTCTTGAACCTTGCTTAGGAAGTTGATTCCTTTCTATATGCCTTTTATGACAAGAACTGCTACATGAAATAAAGTTCAGACATGTTGACCTGTTGTAATTGAGCAAGATGGATTGTTTAACATCAGACTCTGTAGAGCAAATGATAAGAAAAAGAGTCCCATGACTAGGACTCTCTTCCAGGACCAATCCGAAAAAGAGTTCTCAGGGCAAGTGCCAGAGGCTTAAGAGAGAGAGAGAGAGAGAGAGAGAGAGAGAGAGAGAGGAAAAATCTGGCTTCAATGAGTGTGAAAGTTATTAATAAACTATTAAATGACTGAAAAATAGTTATGAATGCTTGTGGTCCTAGAAATATCAACAGAGATTCTTGAACATCCATTTATGTTGGCTGTATTTCTTGCAATTACGTGGTTTTAAGAATGCATGTATATAATTACCAGATTTTTTTTTTTTTTTTTTTTTTTTTGGTTTTTCGAGACAGGGTTTCTCTGTGTAGCTTTGTGCCTTTCCTGGAACTCACTTGGTAGCCCAGGTTGGCCTCGAACTCACAGAGATCCGCCTGCTTCTGCCTCCCAAGTGCTGGGATTAAAGGCGTGCACAACCACTGCCAGGCTAATTACCAGATTTTAAAAAGTATAGAGACAAAAGAACCAGGCCGATACAGGCCTGGCTGCAGTCCGCAGAGGTAGATGGGCCCTGGCAGCAGCGACAAGCAGAGGCAGGTAGGCCTGCCGCATCAGCCAGCAGAGACATACAGGCCCGGCGGCGGGCCACAGAGGTAGACGGGCCTGGCAGCAGCGACAAGCAGAGGCAGGAATGCCTCTAACCCCAACACCCGGGGGAAGAAACTATCTCCATGGGACGGAACCAGAACGAATCTGAACACTCCGTCTGAGGGCAACCCAGGGCCCAGCTGCTGATCCTGCAAAACCCAACAACTTGGAAGTGTTGGTGAGACTACCTCACTCAGCTGAAATCTACCCAGAAGAGGATTCAGATCCCTACAGTTTGAAGTCTGAAGAAACAAGATCAGCTGAGGAGTTGACGAATGAACAAAACATGACCTGGGAACACAGAAGGCGCTGCCCAGCCTCCAAACCAGATCACCAGAATAAGTATATATTTCACCGACTGATTAGCTGCCCCTGAAGAAACAGCCCAATAGTACCAATTTAACCAAGAACTCCTACTGAACCAAGACTAAAAATTAGAACAAGGGAAGCACTCTCAGACACAGACACCACCTGCACCAAGCAGAGGAAGAGATGAGTAGACGCCAGAGCAAAAATACAGGCAACAACATAAAGACCTATATGGCAACATCAGAACCTAGTGATTCTACACCTGCAAGACCTGAACATAACAAGACAGAAGAAACAGAAGAAATCAAACCTAAAAACGACTTTAAGAAGATGATAAAGGCTCTTAAAGAAGAAATAAAACATTACCTTAAAGAAGAAATAAAAAATTCCCTTAAAGAGGTAATGAAAAACACCATTAAAGAGGAAATAAAAAACTCCCTTAATGAAATGGAAGAAAAAACGAACAAAAAATGGGAAGAAATCAAAGAAAGCCAAGAAAAAGCAATTAAACAGATGAAAGAAACATTCCAAGATCTGAAAAATGAATTTGAGACAATAAAGAAAACACATGCTGAGGGAATGCTGGAAATAGAAATCCTGACTAAATGAACAGGAACTACAGAAACAAGCATAACCAACCGATTGCAAGAGATGGAACAGAGAATCTCTGACACTGAAGACACAATAGAGAAAATAGATTCGTCAGTCAAAGAAAACACTAAAGACAAAAAAGTCGTAACACAAAACATCCAGGAAATTTGGGACACCATGAAAAGACCAAACCTAAGAGTAATAGGGATAGAAGAAGGAGAAGAATACCAACTCAAAGGCACAGAAAATATATTCAACAAAATCATAGAAGAAAACTTTCCTAACCTAAAGAAAGAAATACCTATGAAGATACAAGAAGCTTACAGAACACTGAATAGGCTGGATCCGGAAAAAAAAAAAAAAATCCCCTTGCCACATAATAATCAAAACACTAAACACACAGAACAAAGAAAAAATATTAAGAGCTGCAAAGGAAAAAGACCAAGTAACATATAAAGGCAAACCCATCAGAATAACACCAGACTTCTCAATAGAGACTATGAAAGCTAGAAGATCATGAACAAATCTTATGCAGACACTAAGAGACCATGGATGCCAACCCAGACTATTATACCCAGCAAAACTCTCAATTACCATAGGCGGAGTAAACAAAATATTCCAGGATAAAACCAGATTTAATCAATACCTGTCCACAAACCCAGCCCTACAGAAAGCACTAGAAGGGAAAATCCAACCCAAAGAAGCTAAACACATCCATGAAAAATCAAGCAATAGATAATCCCACACCAACATACACCAAAGAAGGACAACACAGCACAACCACAAAACATAACAGGAATTAACAATCACTGGCCATTAATATCCATCAATACCAATGGTCTCAACTCACCTATAAAAAGACACAGGCTAACAGAATGGATAAGAAAACAGGACCCATCCATCTGCTGCATACAAGAAACACACCTTAACTTCAAAGACAGACACTACCTCTGAGTAAAGGGCTAGGAAAAGGCTTTCCAAGCAAATGGACCTAAGAAACAAGCTGGTGTAGCTATCCTAATATCTAATAAAATAGATTTCAAACTAAAATCAATCAAAAGAGATCAGGATGGACATTACATATTTATCATGGGAAAAATCCACCAAGATGAAGTCTCAATTCTAAACATTTATGCTCCAAATACAAAAGCACCCACATTCATAAAAGAAACACTACTAAAGTTTAAAACGCACATCAAACCCCACACACTAATAGTGGGAGACTTCAACACCCCACTCTCACCAATGGCTAGGTCTGCCGACAGAAACTTAACAGAGAAATAAGGGATCTAACAGATGCTATGACTCAAATGGACTTAATAGATATCTACAGAACATTCCATCCTAACACAAAAGAACATACCTTCTTCTCAGCACCCCATGGAAACTTCTCAAAAATTGACCACATGCTTGGCCACAAAACAAATCTCAACAGATAAAAAAAAAAAATGGAATAACCTCCTGTATCTTATCAGACCACCATGCCTTAAAGTTAGACCTCAACAACAACAAAAATTATAGAAAACCCACAGACTCATGGAAACTGAATAATGCCCACCTGAAACATCAATGGATCAAGGAAGAAATAAAGAAAGAAATTAAAGAGTTCCTAGAATTCAATGAAAATGAAAGTACAACATACCCAAACTTATGGGACACTATGAAAGCAGTACTAAGAGGAAAATTCATAGCTCTAAATGCACACATAAGAAGATGGAGCAATCCCATACCAATGAATTAACAGCACAACTGAAAGCTCTAGAACGAAAAGAAACAAACTCTCCCAGGAGAAATAGATGCCAGGAAATAATCAAATTGAGGGCTGAAATCAATGAAATAGGAAACAAGAGAAAAATACAAAAAAATCAATGAAACAGAGAGTTGGTTCTTTGAAAAAATCAACAAGATAGACAAACCCCTAGCCAAATTAACCAAAAGGCAAAGAGAGAGCACCCAAATTAACAAAATCAGAAATTAAAAGGGAGACATAACAACAGACAATGAGGAAATCCAGAGAATCTTCAGATCATACTTCAAAAACCTGTACTCCACAAAAATGGAAAACCAGGAAGAAATGGACAATTTTCTGGATAAATACCACATACCAAAATTAAATCAAGACCAGATAAACCATTTAAATAAACCAATAACCCCTAAAGAAATAGAAACAGTCATCAAAAGTCTCCCAACCATAAAAAGCCCAGGCAGGACCAGATGGTTTAGTGCAGAATTCTACCAGACTTTCAAAGAAGAACTAATACCAATACTCTTCAAAGTGTTCCACACAATAGAAACAGAAGGAACACTATCAAACTCTTTTTATGAGGCTACAATTACCCTGATACCCAAACCACACAAAGATGCAACAAAGAAAGAGAACTACAGACCAATCTCCCTCATGAACATTGATGCAAAAATACTCAACAAAATATTGGCAAACCGAATCCAAGAATACATCAAAACAATTATCCATCACGACAAAGTAGGATTCATCCCAGGGATGCAAAGATGGTTCAACATATGAAAATCAGTCAATGTAATACACCATATAAACAAACTGAAAGAAAAAACCACATGATCATCTCCTTAGATGCTGAAAAAGCCTTTGACAAAATCCAACACTCCTTCATGATAAAGGTCTTAGAAAGATCAGCAATACAAGGAACATTTCCAAACATAATAAAAGCAATTTATAGCAAGCCAACAGCAAACATCAAATTAAACAGAGAGAAACTCAAAACGATACCACTAAATTCAGGAACAAGACATGGCTGTCCACTCTCCCCATATTTATTCAATATAGTACTAGAAGTTCTAGCTAGAGCAATAAGACAACAAAAGGAGATCAAAAGGATACAAATTGGCAAGGAAGAAGTCAAACTTTCACTATTTGCAGATGATATGATAGTATACATAAGTGACCCCAAAAACTCTACCAGGGAACTCCTACAGCTGATAAACTCCTTCAGTAAAGTGGCAGGATACAAGATCAACTAAAAAAAAAAATCAGTAGCCCTCCTATACACAAATGATAAAAGGGCTGAGAAAGAAGTCAGAAAAACATCACCCTTTATAATAGCCACAAATAATATAAAATACCTTGGGATAACACTAACTAAACAAGTGAAGGACCTTTTTGACAAGAACTTTAAATCTCTAAAGAAAGAAATTGAAGAAGATATCAGAAAATGGAAGGATCTCCCATGCTCATGTATAGGTAGGATTAACATAGTAAAAATGGCAATCTTACCAAAATCAATCTACAGATTCAATGCAATCCCCATCAAAATCCCAACACAATTCTTCACAGACTTGGAAAGAAAAATACTCAACTTCATATGGAAAAACAAAAGGCCCAGGATAGCTAAAAGAATCCTATACGATAAAGCAACCTTTGGAGGCATCACCATCCCTGACCTCAAACTCTACTATAGAGCTATAGTAATAAAAACCGCTTGGTACTGGTATAAAAACCGACATATGGACCAATGGAATCGAATTGAAGACCCTGACATTAATCCATGCACATATGAACACCTGGTTTTTGACAAAGGAGCCAAAACTATACAATGGAAAAAAGAAAGTATCTTCAACAAATGGTGCTGGCATAACTGGATGTCAATATGTAAAAGATTACAAATAGATCCATATCTGTCACCATGCACAAAACTCAAGTCCAAGTGGATCAAAGACCTGAACATAAATCCAGTTACACTAAACTTAATAGAAAAGAAAGTAGGAAGCACTCTTGAACACATTGGCACCAGAGACCATTTCCTAAATAAAACACCAACAACACAGGCCCTGAGCACAACAATTAATAAATGGGACCTCTCAAAACTGAGAAGCTTTTGCAGGGCAAAAGACACAGCCAATAAGACAAAAAGACAGCCAGCAGAATGGGAAAAGATCTTCACCAACCCCACATCTGACAGGATTGATCTCCACAGTATATAAAGAACTCAAGAAACTAGACATCAAAATACTGAACAGTCCAATTAAAAAATGGGCTAAAGAGCTAACACAAATGGCTGAAAGACATTTAAAGAAATGCTCAACATCCTTAATCATCAGAGAAATGCAAATCAAAACGACTCTAAGATACCACCTTACACCTGTCAGAATGGCTACAATCAAAAACACCAATGACAGTCAATGTTGGAGAGGATGTGGAGCAAAGGGAACACTCCTCCACTGTTGGTGGGAATGTAAACTTGTACAACCACTGTGGAAATCAGTATGGCAGTTTCTCAGAAAATTAGGAATCGAACTACCTCAAGACCCAGACATCCCACTCTTGGGCATATACCCAAGGAATGCTGATTCATACCATAAAGATACATGCTCAGCTATGTTCATAGCAGCACTATTTGTAATAGCCAGAACCTGGAACCAACCTAGATGCCCTTCAACTGAAGAATGGATGAAAAAATTGTGGTACATATATACAATGGAGTACTACTCAGCAGAGAAAAACAATGAAAGCATGAAATTTGCAGGCAAATGGATGGAACTAGAAAAAATCATCCTGAGTGAGGTAACCCAAACCCAGAAAGACAGTCATGGTATGTACTCACTCATAAGTGGATTCTAGATATAAAATAAAGAACAATCAGACCACAACCCATAGAACCATGAAGGCTATATATATAGCATGGAGGTCCCTAGGACGACTGTTGCTTATAATAAATTTCGGTTTTACTCAATTATTGAAAAAAAATAGCCAAATGAATGGAAACACATGAACTATGAACCAAAGGCTGAGGGGCCCCCAGCTGGATCAGGCCCTCTGAATAGGTGTGACAGTTGATTGGCTTGATCAGATTGGGAGGCAACTAGGCAGTGGGACCAAGTCCTGTGCTCATTGCATGAGTTGGCTGTTTGAAACCTGGAGCTTATGCAGGGATACTTGGCTCAGGCTGGGAGGAAGGGACTGGACCTGCCTGGACTGAGTCTACCAGGTTGATCGCAGTCCTGGGGGAGGATTTGCCCTGGAGGAGGTGGGAATGGGGAGTGGGCTGGGGGAAAGGGAAGGGGGTGGGAGGGAGGAGAATAGGGGAACCCATGGCTGATATGTAGAACTGAATGGTATTGTAAAATAAAATAAATAAAATTAAAAAAAAGAAGTATAGAATGTTTTACTGATATTGTATTTCCTCTACTCACTCAACAAATACTCTTATACCACTTTTTATGTGCTGGGTATAGGCAGTACAAAGAAAGATCTCTGTTTTTATTAAAAGCCAGAATTTATTAGTGGAAACAAATAATTACATATAAAGAGACTTCAAATTGTACTAAGAACCAAACAAGATGCCATCTGACTATACAGTAGGAATTTCTAGAAGTAAATTTAAATAGGTACCTATTAAATTCAAAATTAGTTCTTTTATATAATCATTTAATATGCATTATAACAAGGTCTCTGAAAAACATTTTTTTATTTTTAATAATAAACCCACTTGTTCAAATTTAAAGCTTTATATCTCAAAGTTTTAGGAACTATTTTCTTTACTTTTCATACATGTGTGTATGTGTCTGTGCAGATGACATATGTGTGCATGGATGTGGAGGCCAAATGATAACCTCAGCTATCATTTCTCATATGTTATCCACTTTGTTCTTGAGACTGAGTCTTTTGTTGGCCTGTAGTTTACTTAGTAGGGCAGTTGGGCTGATGAGACAGTCCCTGGGATTCTCCTGTTTCTGCCTTCCTGCTCTGAGATTATAAACACACACCACCATACCTAACTTTTAAAAATGTGGTTTCTAGAGGATCAAACTCAGGTCCTTGTATTTGCAAGGCAGACTTTACTGACTGATCTATAGCTCCAGCCCTTAGGAGTCTTCTCTAAAGCCTTCCTTCCCTCTAATGCACTCTGACAACTGTCAGCTGCTGTCATTAAAGATATTGCATTTTCCTGTCTTCCCAGCATCCATGTGCTTTGTATTCTTTAATTCAAGTGAACTTTTCCATCCTAAAAATTCTTCTTTGGAAGGAAGTATCACTTAGTGGATAAGGTTAGATCTAAATCTGGATATTCAGTTGTGGAATATCACAACACATCATAGGCACTGACTGCAAGTGTTCCTAGGACCTGCCACAGCATAAATACATTACTGTTTAATTACCTTTTCTGTAACAGGCAAATTTCATGAGAAGTAAATGACAGGATTGTGGAGTCCAGTCTACCTTGTCCAGTGACACATGTCCTTTCAACACCTAGCACCATTCTTTGCTCTATGTGGGAATGACTCATACAAAAGAAATAACAAGGAGTCTTTAAATAACAAAGGTAATAAAATAGAGAGGCAGAATGTGATGGAAGTAAATAACCCAAAGGACCCTGGATCTCACTAGAGATAAAAACAGTGGCTACTTGAAATGATTGCTATACAGAGTTCCAAGATTCTTATGGCCGCAGAGAAGGTATACAGAAGTAAATCCACATGTAATCACATTTGAGAAGAGAAGAACTTCTGGTTGGAAGGGGATTATTGAAGGAGACATGCTCCTTTTTGTAAGCAGCCTACAGTCTTGCTGAGGAGGCAAGACTAAGGAACAGGAAAAAACCTGACAGGAATTAAGTACTAGTTATTAAGGACTCAAAGCTTAAACTGTGATGGTAGAAGAGTGAATGAAATGGAAAATAACATCCATTTAGAATCTGTAGTTACATTCTTTTATGTGCTTTCCAATGTCGATTTAGCCACTAAAACACAAATTTGCAATGACTAAAAACTATGCCTGTTTAATTGGTTAAAGTGTTAATTCTGACAACGTACACGAAATGTCTTAAGACTTGCACAAATCTGTGAGGTAATTATAACTTCTTTCCAGCTGTGTCCATTAGGGTCCAATTCACTTTGCATCCTCTACTAACCTTCAGGATTAAATAGTTAGGTACCAACTTGGCTGCAGTGTGCTCGTTCCTGACCGTTTGATCAACACATTAACAGACCTCCCTTGCCACAGTACTGTTCATGTTTCTCCTCCCAGAGAAATGAATTCTCAGCCATATTTTCCAGACTAAACTAGCATGTTGTGAGGTTCATGCCTTTGTATTAGTTTTGTATTGCAGCACATTAAGTCTCCCTGAAATCCCCAATAATTATTTTCTTACATAGTTTCTCAGGATCAATAGTCTGAGAAGATTGTGGCTGTGTTCTTTCAGTTCAGTCTCTCAGGAGACTGTAGGCAGACAATAAGCTGGTGTTGTAGTCATCCTAAAAGTATAAATGGGACTGGAGGACCCACTTCTGAGCTTATTTACATGGGTATTGGCTAGTCAACTCAGTTTCTCACCACATGAGTCTCTGCATGTGATCTAGCCACTGGATTCCCCAAGAATGACACATTTTGCCACCCCTCAGCTGCCATATGGTGGCATGGGTGTGGGAGAGATGCCTGCCATACCCACACCCATAAATATCTGAGGCAGGTGGGAGAGCTGGCCCTGGGGTCCTAAGAGTAGGAGAGCTGTCCCTGTGCCCAACTAACTGCGACACGTGGAAGAGCAGGCCCTGCACCTCTCCTGTTGGTGGAGGTGGAGGTGAGCCAACCCCGAAGTTGTGAGTGTGGGAGAGCTGTCTCCATTATTTGTCTGTATGTGGCAGTGTGGGTGGGGGAGAGATACCCATCCTTACCCCTCACACCTCACCTACTACAACAGCTGACCCTCCCCCTTACCAGCTGCAGCACTCAGGAAACCAGGCCCTGTTTCTCACCTAGGCAGCACAGTAGAGCTGATCCTGTTGACAGAGGCATGGGTGGTAAGATAGTCCTGAGGGTGTGAACGTGGGATAGCTGGCCACACTCTCCTTATCTGCCATGTGGTGGTGAGGGCAAGGGAAAGATGCTCCCCTCCCCTTGACCCTAACACCTGTGGTGGGTGAGGGAGCTGATCTCCCTTACCAGGTGTAATACTTGGGAAAGTGGACCCTGCACCTCACCTGGGCAGCACAGTACAGCTGACCTGTTGGAGGTGTGGGTAAGCCAGCCCTGATGTTGTGAGCATGGAAGACCTGTTCCCATTACTCATCTGTCACGTGATGACATGAGTTGGGGAGAGATGCCCTCCCTGCCCATCAATGCCTGAGGTCATAAGAGCAGGAGAGCTGTCCCTGCCCCTCATCAGCTGCAGCACTTGGGAGAGTGGCCCTTACATCTCACCTGGGCAGCATAGTAGAGCTGGCCCCCGAAGGTGTAGGTGTGGGAGAGCTGACCCTGAGGATGTGAAAGCTGGAGAGCTGGCCCCACCCCTTGCTCATCTCTGCAAGGGTAAACTAGCCAATGCAAGGCTGGAGAGCTCACCCTGTTGGCGAAGACAGGGGAGAGCTGGCAGGCTGATCAACCCTGCAACTACCCAGGCCTAGTACCAGGGCTATATGTTGGCCCATCCCAATATCCACACCTGCTGGAGCATGGCAACTCAGACCCAGGGCTTAGGATCTCCACAACAGTAATGGACAGTAATGGGAAGTCCAGGAAGAGTCCCAGTGAGGACCCAATATTGATGGTGTAGCAGAGACCAGGGGCTTTGGACCAGAACAATGAATTTTTGGGATGAACACCTGCATGAAAATATGTATGGATAAAGGGAATTGCTGCATGACTCACTGTGTCACACTACAGCTTTCATGATAAGATATCTCCCCCCTTTTTCTCTTAAATTTTATTTTGAGGGGTTTTTTTTGGTGGGGGGAGGTTGCAGGGGTAGAGGGCAGATGCAAGAGGAGGGGAGATAGGTGGGATGGGGTGCATGATGTGAAAGCCACAAAGAATAAATTTTAAAAGTTTAAAACAAGAATGACACACTTTGGAGAAGGAAGGAAGTAGGGAGCGTAGGAGAAAAGACGGGGCAAGGGGTGGGTCAGGAGACAAGAAAGGAGAGGGAAGTGGGAATGTAGGAGGAGTAGAGGAACAAAGGAGAATACGTTATCCTTTGTATATTACACACCATGTCTTCAGCCTTATTCTACTCCGTTAACTAAGTCTAGCCCATAGGCAGTGAAGTGGCTCACACAAGGACAACAGCAGCAGCAGTCTCGGTCCATTGGGGCTGTTCTAGACGTTGCATCCAAAACACTGCTTTGCACAATACTTCCTTGATTATTAATCGGAGCAGTCGCCTTCATTTTAACATGTAGTCAGTGACTCCCTCGTGAAATTTACATTAATTCCAAACTGCCTGGGAAAGTATGTGAAGCTTGTACTTCAGCCTAAAAATAACAGGCTTCTGTCCTTTGACAGATTTCAGACTTTTGAGAATGAAAATATATTCATCATTTCCCACTTTGTCTTCCACGGAAAGTAGCAAGTTATAATTTCTTCTTTGTTTTGATTTCTAAGGCTGTCAGCATAACAGCACAAAAAACTCCTTAAACTTATAATGTCAAAGAAAAAATGGAAAACCTTCTCCTCCCTGCAGCCAACTGAAAATATTCGTGTCCAAATCCTTTGCCACATAGTCGGCAAGCCAAACCCAGTTTCACTGTAGAAATGAGCAATTGTCAAATATCAAGTAAATAAAGAACTGTATTAACATGGGCATTGGTTTATTTCATGCATGACGGAAGTAATTTGGGGGCTTCAATATTTGCCTTAGAGAAAGCAAAAATTCCCCCAAACAAAACCTAACCTACTACTGTGGCTTGGCTTTAGGGTAACATTCATTTAAGGCAGGTATAAAGAGGATATTGAAAGCCCAGATCATGACCTCTGCTCTTCAGGAGTTTACAGTGAGCAAGTTATCACTTGGCTCCTGGAGTCTCTGTCAATGCCAGCAAGAACAAACATTGGTTTGATAATCCCCTTCATGCCTTTCAGAAAGCAGCCATGATGTGGTCGTTTCGAGAATGCATGCCTTCTTTGGCAGCACCCAAAGAATTGTCGGGGGAAGGAATGATACCAAAGTTCTTGCTGTTGGACAGCCTTCTGCATTTATACTAGACACGAGCACCAGACATGTGTAAATAGACCCAAGACTAGACTGTGTTCCATTCTCAATTCCATCACCAGCTGTGTTAACTTTAATACCTTCTCTGAGCCTATCTTCTTTAAAAGTATCATGACAGTAAGACATACCTATACTGGCAGATAAATTTTAATGGTTAAATGCATCAAAATACTACCCAGGTTAACATCAAGAAACGTTCTCTTCTTGTTTTTGTGTAATGTCACAAGGGTCTGGAAAGAGTTCTGCCAGCAAGCTAGTGTGTGTGTGTGTGTGTGTGTGTGTGTGTGTGTGTATACACATTGCTTTATTTTCTGTCTCTACTGGAAAAATCTGTGTGTGGAAGCTTTTCTAACATTCACATGCAGGACATTATGTTGTTAAGTGTGTTCTGGACACTCTGAGAGAAGTGAGCTGAATATTTAAGTACTCCCCAAAGTCAATGCGTGATTTAGGAAACTATGTATATTAGAATGCTGTACTGCAATCTGATACGTTAGGTCTCAGTGAAGCCACGGGTCCTAATTCAGACAGTATTAAGTTTCTCTGCTTAAATTTTATTACGGTGTAGATCATCGATATCAAGTGAATCAACCCAACCATGGAACCCTAGCTAATAAGAAAAAAACATGTTAATGTATCAAGAAACCCCTCTATGAGGTTTCACACAAAACACATCACTTACTTCAGAGACATTGGCTGAAGTTTTTATTAATTTATGTTTACCAAATGCGTTTGCGATCTCCTTTGTCTCCAGTCTCTGAAGGGTCCTCCCACTGGAGAGGTGGTTTAACTGAAGAGGGACACACAGCTTCACCATGTTAGAATCAAAAGTTAATCATTTGGCTTTCAGCCCTTTCGAGAGTCACTTCTGCTCTCAAATTAGCCAAGCTATGGTACTGAACCTTTTTACAAACACTTTTTTTCTTCTACTAATTAAAAACTATATTGCTTCTCAAACCTCCTTCTTCTTATCCACAGAGCCAAGAAGAACCAGCCCCTCTGCTCCTTTCAAGCCATTTGGTATTCCACTAGAACTTTTTGCTGAAAAGCTTTTCATACTAGAACTTACTATGATTATTTTCTTGTTATATAATCTTGGCTTCCCTGTCACATCCATCCTTGATACATTGCTTTTTATTAATTGAATTTGTTCTCTGACAGTTTCATACAAGCATATAACACTGGCTACTCATATCCCCACCTTTCTCATCCCCTCCTATCCCTGTCAAACCATGTTCCTCACTACAACATGAACTTCCATTGGTCATGTCTTTCTATTCATGTATTTTAAAATACAGTTCTTTATGGGAGTGAGGAGAAGCATGCATGCCATGAAGTCTATAAGGAGAACAGAGGGCAGTTTGTGGGAGACAGTTCTCTCCTTATACCATGTGGGTACCACTGATAAAACTTAGTCAGGCTTAGCAGCGAGTGCTTTTATGCACAGGGACATCTTATTAGCCTGGATTTTTGTTTTGTTTTGTGACCCACTAAGTTTAACCAAAGCCATCTGTGTAATCAAGGTTTTGGAACTATCCAGTGGAGCTTAGTATACTCACCAGTGGGTACACAACTAAAGATAATGATGATACTGCTGCAAAAAATTCATCAATAGCCAGTATTTCAGTAGGGGAGGGTAAGCCCCCCCCCCCTCGTGAGCCTTGCCTCCATCCATGACTGCTAACAGGACCAATTTTGTTGGAGGGAGGCCAGCGTGAGCAGCAGCATCTCTGGTGATTTTATTACAGTAGCTATGTCATGCCCAGAAGATAACATTTCACACCACTTCTCCCTACCACCTCCCAGCCCTTACATTCTTTCCGCCGCTCTACCACTGTGTTATCTGAGGCTTAGAGAAGGTGGTATAAATGTCTTGTTTACAGCTAGGCAAACAACAATCATGTATTCCCAGCACCTTGAGCAACCATGCATCTCCTCATTCACCACTGTTCATTGCCAAGAAAAGCATCTCTGATGTATGGTAGATACTCATTATATTCTTAAAGAATTTGCCCAAAAGCCTGTAGCCAGTCTTTAACACTACCAAGATTAGCTATAGCCTAGCTTTTCTTCACTCCAACACAGTACCATTCATTGGAGTTAGCCAATCTTAGGGTCACTTTGACACATTGTAATTATTCCTGTATCACCTTAGCGGTCTATTTGCAGGTAACCACATCTATTCATCATGTCATGTTTTCTTTTCCTAAACATCATAAGACTGTGGTTAGGCACCTCTATTCTGTAGTTCTAGCCCAGTTGTTGCTCTGACAACCAGCTGTGCAAATGTGTAACGTGACAGGACTTGTTTCCATGACAATGAAGTTTTGTTTTCTACATTAGGGAATTTTTGCTACAACATTTGCGGGAACCAGCTCAGCTATTTTTGAGTTACATATAAATCTGGAAGTGTATAGTTAACACAATGAGAGACAAGAGAGTCAGCCGTCTCTCAATAGGATAACTCTAAGGTATATTCTGTATAGCTACTCAAACTGTTCTCACATAATACAAATCACATTGGTTTATAATTCACTGGCTATAAATGACGTTTTTGTCTCAATGGAAAAGTGTAGAATTTAGGGTAGTGGTTCTCAAACTTCCTAATGATGTGACCCTTTAATACAGTTCCTTATGTTGTAGTGACTCCCAAACATAAAGTTATTTTCAGTGCTAATTCATAACTGTAATTTTGGTACTGTTGTGAGTTGTAATGTAAATATCTGTGTTTTCCAATAGTCTTAAGCCACCCCTGTGAAAGGATCATTTGACCCCAAAGGGTCATGACCCACTGGTTGAGAACTACTGGTTTAGGAATATTTTGGCTATGCCCATTCTCACACTGGCAAATGTACATACAATTTTGAGTTTCAGAAGCATTTTAGCGGTTCCCAAATCAGCATGCATAGTTTCCAGAATATTGAAGCCATTCTAAAGTATTTGGACAATTTAAAAATAAACATCTTTAGAAAAAATGCTGAAAAAAAAACAAAGTAAATCAAATGTTAAATTGTATATACAAGTCTGTTCTGCTCAATGTCTTAGCTTAAAAATATGAAAAGCTAGATTTACCCTTTTAAGTTAAATATTTTCTCTCTTAGTTTATAGAAATATATTGTGGAAACTAGTCATAGTCAAAAATTAAATCATCCCATTACAAATATAAAACATAAAAAGTCCTGTTTTCTGACATGGTCTTTAAATTCGCCTAAAGATGATTTCTAGCTTAATACTCTCCTTTAAATACTGGTAGAAAATCAGAGGTCAGCCAAACGTCTTGACAATGTTAAATTATGTTTTAAATGAAGTCCTGAAAACTCTCATTTTCATTTTCTAATCTTAATTCAGAGAAGATGGAAAACACAAGGTTTCAGTCCCCAAAGAAACATCAGCTCCTCAAGCGGCTGATTTGGGATAAATGGTCCTCCATGTGTGCCCCGTGAGCTGAGTTAATGTCGATGTGAGTACTGCACTTCACCTTCCCTGATTTGTTCTAGCATAATAGTTTAGTATGTTAAAGGAGTGTTGGAAGATGGCTCTTGAAATTGTAAAGGCAGAGGGCTGCCATTTGTCTGGAAGGAAAACTCCAACATCTGACAATAATTCCCTATCATCTTTTACTTGGATGACTGATATAACTGGTTGTAGCCATGACTTTCCTTCACACACAAACTGAACAGTTTCGTAAGAAGTTGACTTGGTTCTTCTTTCTGCAAGAAAGTAAAAGTTATGCATGATGCCATTCTTTGTTTGTCTTAGACTCAATAATATGCCCGGTCTTGGCAGCTGGACCCATTATCTAGTCATCAGAATTATTTTTAAACCAGAAAAGTTTTACTCTGAGTAATCAAATCTGTTTAATGGTCTACAACAATCCTATTAACATTATCCTTTCTTTGAGCAGTTCGTGTGTGTGTGTGTGTGTGTGTGTGTGTGTGTGTGTGTGTGTGTGTTTACGTTCACATGTGTGTGAGAGCACTTTCATGTCATGATATATGGGTGGAAGTCAGAAGACAATATCTGGGAATTGGATTTTGCCTTCCTTCTGCTTTGGGATCCAAATCAGACTGAGGTTATTGGTTTGTGTGGCAAATGCTTTTAACTACTGAGCCATCCTGCTGGTCTTTGACCTTATTCTTTCCCTCTGTGTAGGCATTGTCTATGGACAAAAGTCTGCTCAAATAATAATCTGTGTTATACTTCTATATTATTTGGGAGGAATACCAAGTATAGTTTAAGATTTACAGACTGGCCTCCATACTCCCTCCCTCTAAAAATAATTTTAATTTTATGCTCACATGTTTTAAGAAATGCTTAATTTTTGTGCTTATTATTTTTCACAATCATGTATTCTAAAGGTCTGACCAACCCACACTCATCTTCAAAGATGCAGCTAAAGTTTTATCACTTCCTTCCAGACTTTCTCTGGCCCCATTAATTATCAGCAACATGTCTTTCCTCGGAATACTGCATAGATTGCACCAGTACATAGTGACAAATTTGCTTGCCTAAGAAAGACTGAAATTTCCTTAAGAATAAAATTATTTCCATTGTTTACCTTTGTATCTCTAATGCTAATATAGGATATCTTACATGGCCAGCAATCAACAAACATCATTAAAATAAATGAGTGGCACAGACATGGGTTTTATGGGTATATCACAGGTTAATGTTTATGAGGCAAACAATGAAAAATAGCAGATTTGGAACACACACTACAGTGGAATATATTCTATATTTTATAAAAAGCTTTGTGCAATGATCTTGGGCAAATGGCTTAACCACTCCAAGCTTCTTTTCCCCTGGCCATAAAATTGAGTGGTAATGACATCAGTCTTGTAATGCTATTATAAGGAGCAATCATAACATCAAGTTGTCTTATTCTATGAATATATTTAAAAAGTTGTTATTTTAAAAAATCATTCTCACTCATTACAGCTTACCAAACAGAAGAATGCTGTGCGATGTTCTGTATGGCAAATGTCTTGCTCTGATTGGTCAATAAATAAAACACTGATTGGCCAGAGGCAGGCAGGAAGTATAGGTGGGACTAACAGAGAGGAGAAAAGAAAGAACAGGAAGGCAGAAGGAGTCACTGCCAACCGCTGCCAGGACAAACAGCATGTGAAGATGCCGGTAAGCCACGAGCCACGTGGCAAGGTATAGATTTATGGAAATGGATTAATTTAAGCTATAAGAACAGTTAGCAAGAAGCCTGCCACGACCATATAGTTTGTAAGCAATATAAGTCTCTGTGTTTACTTGGTTGGGTCTGAGTGGCTGTGGGACTGGCGGGTGACAAAGATTTGTCCTGACTGTGGGCAAGGCAGGAAAACTTTAGCTACAGAAGAAAGATGATAAAAATGTTCACCTATGATTCTCATTTAGCCATCCAAGTAATTCCATTAAATTGTTGGCAATTCCACAGTGCTTAAGTAACAACAAACTTAATTATTTAACAAGCTAGAAATTATTTAAGTCATCTAAGAGTAATAACTATGTTAAGTAGGATATATTATGCCTAGCTATAATAACTAACCAATTCTAAAACTTCAGAATAAGGTAAATTTGTTTCTCAAACATCCAAACTATGCTCTTGAGGCAATGGGTTATCTTATAAACCTTCATTCCAACATTACTTGTGGATTCCAAAGATATCTATACCATGCTCCTCATCTATACATCATTCTAGTTTACTGTAGAAAAATGAGGTATCGGAGGTGTTGTGTTTTGGTTATTAAGTCCTGCAATTATCTGATACATGACACTTATAAAACCATAGCACATTAGCTAATGTGAGTCATATTCTTTAGCCCAATTTCAAGGAAACTACAAAATATGGAGAACCTATGAGGCTATTTGTGGACAGTAAATATTCTGCTATAACTAACGAATATGCAGTGTTCAAAATGGTCATATGTATGTCTCAGGTGCTCCAGTTTAGGTTTCTCAGGTAGAACACAGTATACTAAATTACAAAATAATTTTAAATAATTAATAACTTTAATGTGAGTATATCACACACAGTGTTTGGATTATCTTAGAGTTAAAAAAACAATAAAGTGTTGTTTATCTGAAATTGAAACTGATTTGTCAAATTTGCCAACATAACTCAAAAGCTATATGTTCAGACATGACTAAAATATTATTTGTAGTGGATTATTATTAACTTTGCCTAAAAGCATTTGAAATCATATTTAAAGTTTTCTAGCCCATGTAGGAGACCTATATCAAATTTGAACTTTGCCAGTCATTTGCCAACTTATAATTCAACTCTAGTTTTTTTTCCCAAAGCCCTAAAATCCCCATCACCAATCATATCGATAAAAAGCCTTCTGCAACTTACTAAGATTATCTAAATTTCTCCTTTCCTTATTTGTAAAATTAGGATGTTCCATTTAAAAAACTCAAAGGTAGCTTCCTCATAAAATACACTATACTATGACTCTGTTATGTTATTTCTGTAGTAATATGGCAGAATATTAATGAAAACATGCTGCAAATAATACCTCTGAGTATTCTCTTGCCCAGGATCCCCCAGGAAGCTGTAAACTGATTCTGATAATGCTATTGCTTAAATCACTTTTAGAAAATAAAGCAATATGTTCTTTTTGTCTATACGCCTCTTCTGGCAAATTACTATTTTCATCAAGGTAGATTAGGTTTTTGGAACCAAATGAAAGTTATTCTGAGCCAAGTATTATGTATGGTCAAACTAAAAAAATAAATAAATAAATAAATAAATAAATAAATAAATGGACATTTTGGACTAAAATTGAGTGGGCTTTTCAAATACCTGAAAATGATCTGTTTTCAAGAATTCTGAAAAACTACTTAAAAGAAGTTCACTTTGAGAGAGAAGTTTTAAAGGTGAATTCTCTGTCGGTAACAAAAAGTCACCCTCTATCAAGCTGCTAGTGACTCATGGCGATTCATGATAAAGTACTGAAAATTCAATTCCATATGATTTATTACTCAAATGCTCTTGAAAATAACTTTTCTCCCAAGACAGGGTTCCTTTTTAGTGAACTTTTCAACTATGTTTAAGAAAAGAAATATCTAATGCTTTGGTTTTCTATCTCCAGCAGAAATACATGTATATGAGATGTATTATTTATATAAATATATGACCATATCTTATTCATAAAATTATTTTAAAAGTCTAAATATTTATACTTTGCATTTTAAAGATTATATTACAGATGAAAATAGGAAAAAGAAATATTTTAGTAGACAAATTGATTACATCAAATATTGTTTAACATTAAAATGTAAAGATATTAAAAACAATTTCCAATTAAAAAAAACAGAAATAAACAAATGTTTAAGCCAGTCAAGTACAGATGTATTTCCAGGCCTAGACAGGAAATGTATAAAACAAGAAGTTGAAGAAAGTAAGGGTTAATTTTGTCTCATGGTTTGAGGATACAGCCCACTGTGGCCCCGAAGGCAGAGCAGCAAGAGTGTGAAGCAGCTGGCCACATTGCATCCACAGTCAGAAAGTGGACAGGCAGGAGTGTTTATCTCTTTCCTTTTCCTTCTTTTAAGTTTTTATTTATTTTATGTACATGAATATTTTACTTTCATGTATGTTTGTGCACCATGTGCATGCTTCGTGTGGAGGGAGGCCAGAAAACATTGGATCCCCTGGGACTGGAGTTACAGACAGTTGTGAGCCACCATGTGAGTATTAGGAACTGAAACAGGGCCCTCTGAAGAGCAGCCACTACTCTTAACCATTGAGCCATCTCTCCAGCCTTCCTCTCTAGTCAGTCTGGAATCCACATGTGGTGGTACTATGTCTTCTCCCTCAGTTAAATATCTCTGGAAATGCCTTGATAAGTACTCACAGAGGTTTGTCTCGCAGGTGACTCTAAACCTAGTCAGATTATCATCCCAGATCCCCGAAATCTTGTCCTCTTTCCCCCCTTATCTCCAACTTTTTCTTTTCTCCATTGTTTTTTTTTTGTTTTGATTCCCCTTTCCTTTTTATTTTATAGAGTACACAGTATATTTACATGGAAAATATTTATGTGCATATAAGACATGTTTAAGAACATCAAAAATTCATTTTGTAAATATTTATCAAAAAATGTTTAAACTTTATATACCCTGACTTAGTAACTCTAATTTTAGTAATTCATCTAAAACAAAAACTGTAGTGGGCAAAGCTACTGCTTTTTCTCCTTAATAAAACCATATTCACATGTTAACCTCTGGAAGTTGTGCTACATTATAAGGTACAAAGGTATTTTAGGATGTAAAGTTAAGGATCTTGAGATAGGACAATCAATCTATTGGTCCTTAAATCCAGTGACAAGTGTCCTTATAATACAGACGCAGTGGGAGAGAAGATAATCAGAAGAGGAGGAAGAAATGTCAGTGAGGTTGTAAATACTGCAGCAATGTGGCCACAAGGCAGAGTGTCATCGGCCACCAAGCTTGAAAATACAAAAGACTGTCTATTCCCTTGAGTTCTCAGATGAGTGTGGCCCTCCCAGATTTTCAGATTTCAGTATCCAAAACTATAGGAAAACACATTTTTTTATTTCTATCCATAACATTTACAGTATTTTTTTACAGAGGTCTCAGCAAAGTAACATGATTTTTGTCATAAAATCAATAAATATAATGAGCCCAGTTTACTTACCAAAAAACTCAAAGCAACATGTTTGTGAGAGAGAGAGATCATTACCAATTATAACACTATGAGAGGATATAAATCTTCAGCAAGATGAATATTCAAAATCTATTAAATGAAAAGACATTCTGCAAAACATAATTCCATATTTTAAAATAGAGAGAGAGAAGGTTAGTATCCAGGAAATACACAACCCAACAACACCAGTATAACCTGAATATAAAATGTAGCTGCCATGAAAATGGTATAACAGGTCAAGAAACGACTAGAAAGTAACTACAGTGGTACACAACTATAATCCCATCACCAGGAAGGCTGTATTCATGGAGTCTCAGAGATGGGTCAAGACAAAAAAGCTACATGTGCTGTGGGAGACCTGCTCCCACCTTTACCCTAGGGTACTCTTGAGAAGGGAAAAGTAAGAAATATTTAGATAGAAATATAGAGGGGAGAGAGGTAGAAACACATGATAGCTCGGGAGGGCCTGGATCCTTATCCACCTGCCCCTTCTGTCTCTTCTAAAGGGCTTTTTAAAAAGAATACCAAGAGGTGGAACAAAAGACCTCCCCCAACACAGCCAAGGTCAGACCCTTCCAAACACCTGGTAACCACACATGGTCAAGCAATCCTTTAATGCAGCTCTGCTGGGTAAAGCAACCTCAGATGTCACTAGGAAACCTTTGTGGACTTCCACAATGTGCTGCAATCAGCTGAGCTGGAGATGCAGAGCTACCTAAGACCTCTGGAGGTTGAATGATTCCACCACCAATCTCTAATGCCTGACAGGGACCTGCAAGATTTGAAGTTTCCAGGGATGCTGTGGTTCAAGCATCCCTCCTTATGTCCCCACTCCTTTATGGAACCGGAATGTTTACTGTGTGGTATTTCATGGAGTTGTGAAACTTGGTTTTTGATTTTATATCAGTTCACTGAGAAGAGACTTCCTTGAGTCTCAGAAGAGATTCTCAACTTTTAAACGATGTGAATACTGTTTGAATAAAAAGATGAGGACATGACAGCTCCTAAGTATAGTGGAGGAGAAGGCTTACTGTAGATAATAGGGAGAAAACAGCCAGAGACATCTTGAAGGATCCAGACTGAACTAGGCCATGAGAGGGGTGAGGGGTGTAGTGGAAATCTGTTCTATGACCGTGAAGCACTGTCCCTAGAGAAGCAGCAGGTAACTTTCCTACTCAGCCCATGGAACAGAGAGGTCTAGGGTAGAGAGCAGGGTGAGAAGTGCTTAGAGGAGCCACAGATACTGAGTGAAACTTGGACCGGGTTTCCTTTCTACCATTCCAGTCTTTTAGTTGATAAGGAGCAACATAATCTCTTCTATAAATACTTCCTGCTGAAGTTGGGGTGTCATTGTTGGGGGCTGGAATGATGGCCAAAGAACAGGAATGGAGACCTACTGGCTGGGGGACATCTGTTTCTATCACTGCTCATGTTCTGCAGGACCACCTGTGGCCGGGGAACTGCAGGCTGCTTTGGGGCCATTTGGTACTTTGGAGGCAATTTTGGAGCAGTCTACAGTTGATTGGAAACCTAATACTGTTAATGACCTTGGGGACTTTGGAAGTTGGAATGAATACATTTGACAACATGAGTTGGCCATTAGCCTGGCAGGAGGCAGGCAGAGATGAAAATGTTGTGATTTGAATGTGAACCCCAGCCCTAAAAGTGTAGAATCTCTTTGCAGTGAGCTTCTTTAAAATCCCAAACCAAGTTTCACAACTCCAACATGTAATACCACATAGTAAACACACCCACACCATAAGGGAGTGGGGGCATAGGGAGGGATGCTTGCACCAAAGCGTGGCTGGAAACTCAAAATGTTGGAGGTCCCTGTCCGGCATTAGGGACAGGGGATGAAATAATTGTGTTAACATTCAGGTCATTTTGTTGTTATTGGGCTGTATGTTTCCTGGATATTAACCTCAAAGATATACGTGTTTGAATACCTGGTCCCCAATGGTATTGGTGTTTGGGAATGCTGTGGAAGCCTTAGGAGACAGAAGCGCATCACTGATGGTGGAACTTGAGTTTAACAGCCTGGCCCTGCCCCCACTTTCTTGTTCATTCTTTGCTTACTGACCGCTGATGCAATGTGACCAGCCAGTTTCCAGCTATTGCCACTATGCTTTCTCCTCCGTGATGGATGGTATTACCTGGAACTGTAGGTCCAGACAAATCTCTCCTTCCCTAAACTGATTTGGTCAGGTATTTTAGCACATCAAGAAAAGTAAACAGTGAGATTGTGAGTTTGAGAGTAGCTTAGGCTGCATATGAGGCCTTGTCTAAAATGTCATTTAATTAAAGTAAATTAAAAATAGAACTACCATACAAGCTAACCCTCCCGCTTTTGGTTATATGCTTCCAAGAATTGTAAGCTGGATCTTCAAGAGCTATTTGCACACACTTGTTCGCTGAAGCATTATTAACAACAGTGAAAGGAGGAAGCATGCTTAACATGCATAAAGCCTTGGGTTCAACCTCCAGCATAGAAAAATATGTAGAAACAGTCCATTGGTCATTGACAGATTAATGGATCAACAAAACGTCGTATATACATACAACTGAATATTATCCAGTCTTTAAAAGAAATTCTGGCACATGTTATAATATGATGAATCTTGAGGACAGTACTCTAATTGAAACAAGACAGCCACAAAAACCAAAGACAAATGACAAACGATTCTACTTAGATGAGATATCTAAAGCAGTCAAATCCACAGCTTCATAAAGTAGAATGATGGTTGCCAGAGACTATGGAGGAGGAGAAGATGGGACATGTTATCTAATAGGTATAGAGATTTGATTCTGTAAAGTGTGCAAAGCTCTGCAAATCTGCTACATGATAGTTTGAATATAGGATACTCTACTGAACTATACACTTTAAATGATTTTTAAAAACTTGCTAAACTTGTGTGTGTGTGTGTGTGTGTGTGTGTGTGTGTGTGTGTGTGTGTACCACAATAAAGCTGTTGAAAAATATTTTCTTATCTGTGAGTTTACCAAGTAATTAAGAAATTTCTAGGCCAGACTTCCTAACTGTGCTGTCTTCTAGTTTTGTGACCTTGGACATGTTATGTAAATCTATTCATCAGTCTTTTCCTCTGTAAAATAGAGTTTCTAGTGGTATTGTCTGGTTGAGCTAATATTCAAACAGCAAGGTTTAGTTATTGCTCTAAATAAATGAAATGTCTGCTCAGTCTCACTACTGATGAATCTTTTCACATGTATGGCACCAAATTGACCTGTAAGTAGCTGTTTCACCAAAGATTTTAATTGTTTTCTTCAAATTTATTTTTATTATGCATATTTATGGTTTTGATGATAAAAGTTATAGGGACTTTTAAATGTATATGAAGCAATTCAGACACACAGTTTTGGCAATGCTAAAGTTTTGAGTAAATGTGGGCCATTCATTATATTTCAGAAGCCCTAATGTTATTAACCTTAGTGTTGAAAAAGAAAAATACTATCATGTGTATATAAGAAAAATAGTTTATAATAATAATTTGAAACTGTTTTATGAAAATTATGGCTTGTAAGCTCCTGAAATTTTTATAGCAATTTAATTAATTATTGGAAACATTTCGTATATAGTGCAAATATATGTAGTTATGGAAAAGGCTAGGTGACAATAACACACATTAGATGCAAGACTGCAGAAGTATTTCCTAGAGCTGCATTATTGGCCCATTATGTCTGCAACATTGCAAAGAGCTGCAGTAGATTTGGTGTTGGTCCTGCTATTCCCCCCTGGAAAGAATCAGATCTGGCCTGCTCTATCTCTCATTACTGCGATGACGGCTGTATCCAGATGCCGAAGACTCCAGGGGCACCCCAATGCGGTGTTAAAGACTCTGAAGGAACACTTCATCCCCCAAGAATGTAACATTCCAAAAGAAAACAGCCCTCCTTCTGACACTAGTAAAATTGTGAAGGTGTGTGATAAATCAGAGATCAAAATAAAAGACCAGAAATTTTTAAAGGTGTATTGCCCCTCACAGGAAGTTTCTGCTTTTCTCCTTCCAATATATAAAGTCCCATATAACTGTAATAACAATGATTATGGATACATGAGCAGAAACAATGATAAAGTGTTTAAACATAAATCACACAATTTCTATAATGCCCTTAAGACAGGCATCCTATTACTTCCTTATTTTCTCCCTCCCTCCTTCCTTCCTCCTCCCTCTCTCCCTCCCTCCCTGCCTCCTTCTTTCCTTTCTTCCTTTCCTTTTGCTGGTGCTCAGGAACAAACCTAGGGGGTTTACACCTAGTTTACCACTAAGCTATGTCCCCGGTTCCAACAAAGCTACCCTAATTGAAAGCCAAGAAATAAATAGCTAGAGATATATCTACCTAAGGATTACATTCTGAAATGGGCAGAAATACTTCCTCCTTTGTACAATGGTTTCTTCTACTTTCTTTTTCTACTGTTTCTTCTTCCTTTCCTCTTTACAGAATTTTTTGTGTCTTCCTATTCACAAAATGTAGACTATAGCATGTTATGGTTCCATTTGCCTGAATCAACTTTCTAAAGAAATGAAAAAAAAACTAAAGAAAAACAAAAACCAAATTTTATTTATATGAAAGATAAAATAGCAGCCAAATAGATTCGCCTATAATCTATTTTTCCCCACCAAATGGTCAGACTAATTTATCCAAAAGTATGCCAAAGGTGCTTTCTAAAATGCCCATGTCCAAGTTTGCTAAAAAAAAAAAGTGAAATAGTGTACTTCATTATAATATATATGTATATATATGATGCCTATCAGTGTAAATTAAAATATACTAAATACATGTACTTATTTTGCTAAAATGTGTAATTCCTAACATTTTTCTTTTTACTTAAAATAGTGTATGTGTATATGTATGTGTACTTGTATGTATGAGTGTATGCTACATGCAGATGCTCATGGAGGCCAGGAGAGAACATTAGATCCCCTGAAACTGAAATCACAGGTGGTGGAGAGGTGCCTGATGTAGAGGCAGGAATTGAACCTGGATCCTCTGCAAGAGCACCAAGTGTTCTTAACTGCTGAGTCATCTCTCCAGCCCCTTCTCTTTGCTTTTCAATGAGGTAGAAATAACATAAAGTAAACACATGTGTGTCTTTCTTTGCTTTTTGTTTGACACTGACCTCCCTACATAGCACAAACTGACCTTGATTTGCTATCCTCCTGGCTCAGCCTCTTGAATGCTCGGTTAACAGAGCTTTGCCACCTCGTCTAGACCTAAGTAAATATATTGATGATTATTTACAGATTTGACACCACCAAACAGATTGCAATACAGTGAACCACCATGTGAGAGATTCCCTTGAGTGGTTGTTTAAAATGTGGACACCTAGTCTGCATTCTGAGATTCAATAGTGAGTATGGGATATTACTTAATATCCTTATTACTTAAGCACCTCTATATAGAGAATCTCTGCCATAAAAATGCCTAATTTGACTCATGGCTCCAGAAGTCCATCAATCTTCAATTTAAAAATAATATTAGTAAATCTAGGTACTTTCCCACTGAGCACTGATATATATGATATTTAATATTTTGCATAATTTTATATTTTATGGTTCATTTTTTTATTTCTTTGAGCCAAAGTCTCACAAATAAAGTTTCCAACAATCCATGGAAAATACAAATTGAAAAGACCATAGTAAGTTATATGTATATCAAATGCATCTTAAAGTATTAACACTTGAGATTATATCAGCAAAAAATTAATTTTAATGATAAAGTTAAAGACTTAAAATAACTCATGGGAAGACAAATTTATTTTGGCTCACAGGTCAGTCCATAATGGACAGAGAAGGTATGAAAGAATTCATGTTGGGTCTACAAGGCAGAGACTCACTACATCTTGGAGGATCAAGATACAGAGACTGCAATTAGAAGTAGGGTGGGGTGCTAACCCTCAGGGCCTGCCCCTAGGAGCCCACAGCTGGCCCCTAGACACAGCCTTCCAAAACAGTCCCATCACCTGGGGACCATGAGTTCAAACACAGCAGCCTATTGGGGTCAATTCATAAGCAAGCCATAAGATACCACAATGAATAATTTTGTATACATTTTAAATGACTTCAAAAATATTTTTAAATATCTGGGTGATGGTGGTGGTGGTGCTTGCCTTTAATCCCAGCACTCAAAAGGCAGAGCCAGGTGGATCTCTGTGAGTTTGAGGCTAGCATGGGCTACAGAGTGAGTTCCAGGAAAGGCTCCAAAGCTACACAGAGAAACCCTGTCTCAAAAAAAAAAAATTATGTGTGTGTGAATATGTGTGTGTGTGTGTGTGTGTGTGTGTGTGTGTGTATGCATGTATTTTTAAATAGATTGTAGGAAGAAATAAACTTAGGATTTTAATAAATTGTGTTCCAGTTTTTTATTGCTACATAATAAAGTCCCTACAACTTCAGTAGCTTTAAAACAATTTATTATTTTTCTACATCGTCATGACTAGCATCACATGTACAATTGCTTTGAAATGAAAGCTCCACTTGGACTGGGATGCCTAGGGTGAATCACTCATGTGGCTGGCACTTAAACAGAGATGGGCTGACTTAGCCTCTGCCGGTCTACAAAGCCTTTTTCATCACTAACCCGAACCTCTTTATATAGTTATGGATTTCACCAGCCCAAATGTTAAGGTGAAGATTTTTTGTTGTTTGTTTGTTTGTTTGTTTTTTAAGAACTTGACCTAAAAGTCAAAGCAAATCATCAGGACAGCCCACATTTAGTAAGGAGAGAAATGGTCATCATTTTTAAATGGAGAAGTTGCTATACAAAGTCACATTTGGATTAGGTGGGAGTTTTGTAGACATCCTTGGATCAGACAGCAAGTTTGCTTTTTTATTTTTCTTTGGAGGGATAGGATCAGATCCAAGACCTCGTGCATTCCAGGCAAGCGTACTGACACTGGGCTATAACCTTATAATAGTTTCCCCATATTACTATTATGAAACATCAATTTATTAAAAAGCAGATAAAAGATACTTTACATCTGCATGAATTAAAAAGTTGCAGGCTACAGCAAAATAATAATTCCACACACTCTTACTGGTTGTTTGTGATAGTTTGGATCTTAAATGTTGCCCAGTGACCCATAGATTAAAAGTTTAATAATCAGCCTGTGGCTCCATTGAGAGGTGACAGAATCTTGAAGAGCTGGAACCTTGCAAAGGGAAGTTAAGCCAGTAGAGGTATATTCTTGAGGAGGATTGTGAAGCCTGGCACATTTCCCTTTCCCTCTCTGTCTCCCTGTCTCCCTGTTTATCTCTGTCTCTCTCTCCCTCACCACCCGACCCCCCACCTTCCTGCAAGCAACTCTATTCTATCATGTGTTCCTTACCATCATGTCTACCCTTACCCCAGGACTCAAGCTGTCTTCTCTCCTTTTAAGCTGTTTATTTCAAATACTTTGTCATAGTGATAGAAAGTTGACTAATACAATATAATCTTGAATTCTAGTTTTTAATTAGTCAGGGTTCTCTAGAGAAAAAGAACCAGTATAATTTATATGGTTTATCAGTTTGGTTCATATGATTGGAAGTCACCTAGTCCAACACAGCCATCTCTATGGGATGGATCCAGAAAAGAAAGTAAGCATGCTGGTTCACCCACAAGGGTGAGGCAGAAAGATTGATACAAGTTTCAGGCCACCTTTGGCTCCAGTGAGAGGCTCTTCATTAAGAAAAAGAAAATGAAATTACAATAAAAGAAATAATAATAAAATAAGAAGAGGACGGCTGGAGAGATAGCTCAGTGGTTAAGAACATGGACTGCTCTTCCAGAGGACCCAAGTTCAATTCCTAGCACCCACACAGCAGCTTACAGCTGTCTGTAACTTCAATTCCAGGGGACCTGATGCCCTCACACAAACATGCACACAGGGAAAACACCAATGCACATAAAACAAAACAAAACAAAAATAACATTTTTAAAAAATAAGCAATTTTTTTCACTATTAGGGTGAGTGAACTGGGAGGTGTCTCATTCTGGAAACTGTTTGCTATACAAGCATAAGGACCCAAGTTTAGATTTCCAGAACCTATACTTAATAAAGAAACAAAAATCAAAAACAAACAAACAAACAAACAAAAACTGGGCCTAGTGGAACAAATCTGTAATCCCAGTGCTGGGTAGGAGGAACCCTGGGTCTTGTTGGCCAGCTAGTATTCTGTAATCAACAAGCTCTAAGTTCAATGAGAGGTTCTGTCTCAAAAAAAATTAATTCTATGAAAAAAATCTATTTTCAGTAAAAGAAAAATGAGGGGAGAAAAGACAAAAACAGTGGAAGAATAATTGAGGAAGACATCAGACCTCTATGTTGACGTATCTCTGACACTGACACACACACACACACACACACACACACACACACACACACACACACACACACGAGTTTGACCTAGTAAGAGGGGATGAGGTTGAAGAGATGGGGAAACAGGGTGATGGGAAAGAGCTAGTTGAATCTGGGGAGTTTAGCAGAATCAAGAGCAAAAGGAAGAACAGGCCCTTCCAGGTCCACTTAAGGATTTTCAGATTTCATGCTAAGAACAATAAAGGCCATGGACAGTTTAAGCGGAGGGAACTCAAGGTTTCATTGTCAAAGTGTTATTTTGTTAGTCGTTCTATAGATAATTGAGCGGATACAGGAATGTGCCTAAAACGTGTTTTTCCATGGCTGCAGGTGAGAGACGAGTTGTGTATCAGGTAAGCTTCAAAGGTGCAGCCGGGGACTCAGGAGAAGGCTCAGTGGGTGAAGTATCTGCAACGCAAACAAGAGGACTGGGGTCCAAATCTCTCCTGCCCAGTCAAAAAGCCATTGGTAGTGGTGCTCACCTACAACCTCAGCACTGGAGAGCTGAAGGGATAACGATCCCAGAAGCCTGGCTGGCTAGCCAGGCTCCGCAAATGGCGGGCTCTGGGGTCAGTGAGAGATGCTACCGCAAAGTAAATAGGAGGCAGAGAATGATCGAGGAAGACACTCATCACTGACCTCTGGCCTCTACAAGTGCACTCATGAGTGCACATACAGACACACAGGAACACACACATACCACCACCACCACCCCCCCCACACACACACACATACCTCCCCTTCAAGATAAAATTAAGTACAAAATGTTATGGGAGTCTTAGAGATGGGCACTTAATTCTGGGAATTTCAAGAGTCAGCCAGAGAAAGGAAAAGAGGAATAGAATACGAGGTAGATAAAAAAGTGCTAAGGTTGGGAAGCATGCTGGATACCTGCCTGGCACACACAGGTACAATTAGTCCACTGAGTTTAAAGGCAAAAAGGAAGGAGGTCAGACCAGAGGAGGAAGGTCCCAGTCACCAGGTGTCTTACAAGCCCTGCCAAGGGGGTTATGGTTTGTTCCCCAGATTAACAAGTGATGGAGTAATGTTTGTACATTAGATGATCTATATTAGGAGGGAAGCAGATAGGTAATGCAGAACACAGCTGACCTGGTTAGCACAGAAGCAGGCAGCTAAGTAGGAGGTGGTAATAGAGATACAAAATACAAAAAAAAAAAAAAAATGTACACTTGACAACTCTTTAATGAACATGTCTGGAATGTACTACATATGACTGTCCCAAAACTTGTTTCAGCTTCAAATGCAGTTGATGGTGACTGGCAGTGGGCAGGAGTCAGCATGCACCAGCTCAGGCTATCAATTTTAGAATTCTGGGAGTTGGTCCCTAAATTGTTTGAGATAGTCTATCTGTTAATTTGCAAATTGCTAAAATTTATCTATAATTGAGAGAGAGCATGAGAGAGAGATCCAAATCACTTCTCATTTACATCAAAGCAAAGAGGTCCCCAAAATTTAAGCCGACAAGGGCACCCCCTTAACAGTGACAGACTGACTGACTGGGTCTGTGTGGAAAGCAGCTAGCAGGTGGAAGTCCCACCGAAGCCTATACCTGGATAGCACAGGCAGATACTGGTGCAGGCACGAAGAGGTGAGTGTGGCTGTGATGAGCGCTTGAGTGGTTGGTTTTGTGTCCTGGACCCAGCACTCAGTCCCCATGAGAGCAGGCACTCTCTGCACTTAGGCGGGGCAGCTCCCCAGCCAGAAGGAGTGCAGAAAGGACATTAGTCAAGCTGCCCTGTGACTCCAGGATCTGCTAGGATCTGACACTTGATCCCACACTGAGGAGGAAAGGCTGCTGGGTGGAAGGAGAGGGGGAACAAGGCCATCAGTACGGGGGGACAAGTGGTGTCAATGGAAAGAAAGGTTGCCACAGGCCTGGGAATAGGGGTGAAACAGGTCGAGGATATCACAGACGCAGTCCGCCAAGTGGTTTAAACCACGACATAAAACAACATCACAGGGAGCTTATTGCAGTCTAAAAGATTTCCTTTGCTTTGCGTCACTGTAAAAAAAAAAAATCAGGACAAAGTAATTTCCCAGGAGCAAGCTTACATCTCTACAAAGGAAACAAGCAACAGAGGTGTACCCACAAAAGTGAATAAACACACCATGACCTGAGCTACAGAAACAAGCCTAAAACATGACATGTTTCCTGATATGGAAGAAGATGACTCAAAATTAGAAAAACACAGCTTTGAGGTGAAAGAACTCAATGTAGAGAAATAACACATTTCAGGAACATAGTAGCAGATAAGTGTTGTTGGTTTTTTCTCTTTTGAGGGGCCCACCACCCAGCTCCTAAATAAATCACACATGGAGGTTTATTCTTAAATATAAATGCCTGGCCTTAGCTTGGCCTGTTGCTAGCCAGCTTTACTTAAATCATCTCGCTTAGTTTTTGCCTTTGAGCTTTTACCTTTCTCTATTTCTATAATTTTACTTTCACTCTGACTCCATGGATCGCTGTGGAGCTGGGTGGCTGACCCAGAAGTCCTCCTCCTCCCTCTCTTGTTCCTTGATCTTTTCCTCCAAGATTTCTCCTTTTATATCTTCTCTCTGCCTGCCATCCCTGCCTATCCTTTCTCCTGCCTTGCTATTGACCATTCAGCTCTTTAGACCATCAGATGTGCTAGACAGGCACAGTAACACAGCTCCACAGAGTTAAACAAAAGTAACATACCTTAAAATAATATAGCACAGATAGCACAACAGACTATGAAAAAAAAAGAAACAGGGAATGGTCACTTTGAACGTTTATAATGAGATTATTTGGAAAAGCAAGAAGAGATGAGGAGTTAAAGAAGTCAGTACACAGGTCATTCCCAGCAGCAGCAGGCTGTGAGCCCTGCTTTCTGCCTACTGCTACCTCATAATGTTCCCTAAGACAACTTGGTGTTTGGCCTGACTTAGACAATGGCAGGTGCAGGATACTTCTGTTAACCACAGAGCCTTACTTCTTCCTGACAGCTCCTCTATCCTCTGCCTCCTGCACTCAAGGAAGCTGTCCAGACCAGAAAACTGTGAGTGACCTAGTTTACACCCTTGCCTGCCATGCAGTAAATCTCCATGGAACCTGAAGACAGTGCAAGGAGAGGTTTCCCTTTCAGAGACAAGTACCAGGACTCAAGGCATTTGTTGCTTGTGACTCCCCCCACCCCCATAGTTCTCATTCTTTTCTACCCACTGATTTCAGGAATGTTACTAGTCTTTATGTCATCTAAGGGATCTTCAGGGCACAAATATGCTTATTCAAACTAAACCACTTAATAATTAACTTGACAGATAGCTGTGGTAACAAATAAGCATTGTGTAGTAATGAGCAAGGCCACAGATTAATTACCGGTCTTTTCAGAATTACTATATTACTCAGGGTTCTCTGAAGGAACAGAACTTATAAAAATGCATATTTGCATGTCTACAGGAGATTTATTAAAGTGTAACACAGGCTGTGGTCCAGATACTGCAACTATGACTGTCTCCCATAAGAAAGGCCAAAGACCCAATAGTTGTTCAGTCCACAGACTAAATGTCTCGTCAGTCGCAGTCTGATGCTGGAGTCCCAGAGGATTCCGAGAGAGCTACTTCAGTAACAGGATAGATGAACTTGCCAGCAAAAGTGAGAGTAACCAAGCAAAAAAGCAAAAACTTCCATGTTCAGTGTCCTTTTATTTAGACTGCCACCAGAAGGTGTGGCCCAGATTTAAGGTGGTTCTTCTGACCTCAACTGATCCAATCAAAAAAATTCCTCAGAGGTGTTCCCAGTTACTTGGGTTTTAGTTGATTCCAGATGTAGCCAAGTTGACAATAAAGATTAACCATTACCTTGAACCAAACTCAGTAACCAAATAAAAAAGAAGCTAAGAGACACCTCCCTTAATAGGCATGTCAAGGAAGACTTCTCTAGCCATGTATAGAGCCTCATGTTGTCAACTTATTTTGGTGTAGTAATAAGAAGCTCAGGAACTGTACTGTTCATCTTTGGAAACACCTACAGGCCTCCCTCCACAGGTACATGGAATATAGACAGAAAAATACACTTCATTCCTGATAGAACTAAGAATACTGGCTCCAGAAGTACCATATTCTTCCCATATCTAAGTTAATCTATCACAGTGTTCAGACAGGCAGTATTTATTTGTTTTGTGGAAGCTTTCAAGATAAATAACACAAACATAGAATATTTTATAAAAGACACAGAGAAATAGAAATACTTAACAGATAAAGAGGTATTCTGAACTGATTAGTGTTTATTTAGATTATCACATCTTAAAGACTCATCACAAATCTGAGATTCCTCTAGATACCCCAAAGTAGTGTGGATTGCTACTTTCCTCCCAAATAATTGAGCAGTTATACTTCAGGTCCTACTGTTAGGGACAGATGAGGAAGAACAGTGACAGTTCCATGTCTTCACATCCTTCTAGTTACATACTAGAGGGCCACAGAACTTGGGAGGAATTAGCTGTCAATTCTAGCTTTGTATGAGGTGATTAGTGAAGATAATGGGTTAAAGGCCTCCAAAGGGGCCTTTTCTCTGTGTGATTCTTCAGCAAAGATGACAGCAGGACTGAGTGAGGCTTCTGGAAATTCTCACACAGGCATTGGGTGTAATCAGTACATGGAGAGTTCAAAAAGCTCTCTCTGGAGCAAGAGAATGA
Source organism: Peromyscus leucopus (assembly GCF_004664715.2). Taxonomy (NCBI): domain Eukaryota; kingdom Metazoa; phylum Chordata; class Mammalia; order Rodentia; family Cricetidae; genus Peromyscus; species Peromyscus leucopus. The sequence continues at coordinate 50,605,272 of NC_051080.1, read as the reverse complement.
GGTCAAGAAAAAGTCATCTTCCAAAGACAATTCAAGAAACAGCATGTACTTTGCCATAAGAACCCAACAAATGAAACATACATGTTAGCTGTGTGTATACTTTAAGTCTAGTCAAATAAGTGTGTGATAATGCATTCTCATAGATATCGTTGCTTATACTACTGTAGTATAATTCTTGTTTTACATACCTGTCCTTCTGCCCTGCTGTGAATTCTTTTTTCAAGGAAACAGTACTTCAGTAGGTTTTACTCTATGAGTCTAGCAGTGTCCAACACTGACTAAGAACTAAAAATTCATTGACAAAATGAAATGCAAATATAACTAAAGAAGGCAGATGTATCAAAATGCAATAGGCATCTTCAGGTAGTACATAAAAGGGTAGTCTGGTTAAGGTAGTATCATTGCTATTTAGAAATATATAAAAGATACATTGATTGTTAACAAACATTCTGATTGTTAAAATTGTGTCCATAGTAGATATTCATTAGAGAAGATAAAATACAGATATTCTTTAAGACCACATAGTTCTGGATACTTGATCTTTATATACCTTCATTCCTTTCTAGAACATTTATTATACCTTCATTCCTTTCTAGAACATTTATTATTTGTTATGCAAAAGGTACTAAGACAGGAACCAGAATTATATTATCAGATAATTGTCATATTCAAATTTGTTAAGTGTGATAGTTTGAATGTAATTAGCCCATGCAAGATCATAAGAAATGGCACAATTAGGAGGTTTGTTGGAATAAGTGTGGTCTCCTTACAGGAACTGTGTCACTGTGGGCAAGCAGGCTTTAAGGTCCCCTATGTTCAATCTATGCTCAGTGACACAGTTCATTTCCTGTTGCCTGCAGATCAAGATGTAGAACTCTCAGCTCCTTCTCCAGCACATGTCTGCCTATTCTGGGGTTCCCTGAACCTAAGTCCATGTTCAGGGCACCATCTGTGAGAGCCCAGCTCATACCTTTTAAAGGGTTCCTATGAGGAGGAGAGAAGAATAAGAAACTTTTAGATAGAAAGATAGCAAAGAGTATTTAGGTGGTCAGCCCATTGTCATGAAATGGTTGTTGCACCTCTCTAGGCACTGAAAACTTTTGCAATCAAGAATGAAACAGGCCAGGTGGGTGGTGGCGCACGCCTTTAATCCCAGCACTGAGGAGGCAGAGGCAGGCAGATCTCTGTAGCAGGAATCTTAAAAGTTCTTATAAAATCAAACCCGAGGCAAGTTATTGGGGTCCATGCTGGTAGATCAGAGAGACAGAACAAGCCACAGCTATCTCACCTAGCCGGATCCTCATCTGGTCTTGTCTCCTCAGACTGGAGGCCTCTGAGTCCTCATCCAGAATGAATCTCAGCTGAACTGTGTTGCTCCAAAGCCTGAAAGCTTAACCAGCCAAATGCTTAACCAACCAAATGCTTCTAGTTTCTGGTCCTCACGCCTTATATATCTTTCTGCTTTCTACCACCACTCCCTGGGATTAAAGGCTGGCTTTCTGGGATTAAAGGCGTGTGTCACCATGCTTGGCTATTTCCAATGTGGCCTTGAACTCACAGAGATCCAGAGGGAATGCTAGGATTAAAGGTGTGAGTGCCACCATTTTCTAGCCTTTGTATCTAGTGGCTGTCTGTTCTCTGACCCCAGATAAATTTATTAGAGTACACAATATTTTGGGGAACACAATACCACCACAGATCTCTGTGAGTTTGAAGCCAGCATGGGCTACAGAGTGAGTTCCAGGAAAGGCACAAAGCTACACAGAGAAACCCTGTCTCAAAAAAACAGAAAGAAAGAAAGAAAGAAAGAAAGAAAGAAAGAAAGAAAGAAAGAAAGAAAGAAAGAAAGAAAGAAAGAAAGAAAGAAAGAAAGAAAGAAAGAAGAGAAAGAAAGAAAGAAAGAAAGAAAGAAGAGAAAGAAAGAAAGAAAGAAAGAAAGAAAGAAAGAAAGAAAGAAAGAAAGAAAGAAAGAAGAGAAAGAAAGATAGTAGAGAGGAGATGGACAGAAACACAGGATCGCTTTGGGAGGACCTGAATCAAAATCCACCAGCCTCTTCTGTCTCTCTAAAAGGGCTTTTTATAACAATGCCAAGGGGTGGGGCAAAAGACCTCTCACTTGCTAGATCAAAGCATACTGTACAGCGAAGTGCAGACCCTTCCAAACACCTGGTAACCACACCATAATCAAATCATCCCCTTATGTAGTTCTGATGGGTAAAGCAAGCTCAGATTCTTGGACCCTGAGTAAGTTCTCACTAGGAAACCTCTGTGGGTCTCTACAGCTTATATGCTGCCATGTCCCACCATGAAGATAAGGGACTAACCCTCTGAAACTGTAAGCCACCCCAATTAAATGTTTTCTTTTATAAAAGTTGCTGTGGTCATAATGTCTCTTCACAGCAATAGAAACCCTAAATAAGAGAGAAGTTGGTACCAGAAGTAGATTATTGCTGTGAGAGACCTGACCATTGTTTTTGTTTGGAGGAATTTGAACTTTGATACTTTGGGTTAGGAAAGCAGTAGAATACTTTAAGCACCAATTAATGGACTATCATAGTAGAATCATGAAAGATTTGAACTGTGAGGGCCCGGCTCAAAAAGTTTCAGAGGAAAAGTTTGGTACGTTGCCTAGAGATCGTACTTATTATATTTTGGTGAGGAATGTGGCTGCTTTTTACCTTTGTCCAAAGAGTCTGCCTAAGGCTGAAGTGAAGAGATTTGGATTAACTCTGTTGGCAAAAGAAATTTACAAACAGCTAGTATTGACTTTGTCATGTGGTTATTAGTGTTAACTCTAGTGAAGATTTATGATGAAAAGGAGCAAACTGAACAAGGAAAAGTATGTACAAATTGAGGAGAAAAAGAGAACCAGAAGAGGAACAGAGCTAATTCCTATTTTCAAGGAGATAAACAGATTAAGAAATAAAATAAAGGGAGTGGTGACCTCAGGGCAAGATCCTACCCAGCTCAATTTCCAACTTATGAAAAGAGGTTAGAACCAGGTGTGGTAGTGCACACCTTTAGTCCCAACAATTCAAAAGCAGAGGCAGGAAGATCTCTGAGTTTGAGGCCAACCTGGTCTACAGATTCAGTTTCAGGACAAGCAAGCTTAAGAAACCACCAAAAACAGAAAGCTTGTGAAGACATCATTGAATGAGGGGGCCATGTTGCTGTCCCAGTGAGCAGCAAAACTTGGCAACTTTGGCCATGTAGTTCTGGCTTTAGAGCCAAAGGTAGAAGAAAGGGGTTATAGAATCTCCCTCTATGACTAAGGAAAGTTGTTGAGGTTAGGCATATGTTGGAGTGTTCCTGAATGGAGGCCTAGAGAGGCCATTGTGTAAAACTGTGAAGATGAAGCCTGGATTTCCTTGGAGACCCTAGGATGTTAGAGATACCAGAGTCATGGGATACCTGTCAAGGAAAGCTGCTAACAGGTAGTAGAACAAGACCAAGAGAAAAAAGTGTGTTGTAATCAACAAAGCTGAATGGAGTTGAATATTTGAAGAGTAGTTTGACATCAGACATGGAGTTTAGAGTTTGCCCAGCTATATTTTGGTCTTGCTTCAATCCAATATTCCCTCACTCCCTTCCCTATGTTTTGGAATGGTAATGTATATCTTGTGCCATTATGTGTTGGAAGTATATGATCTGTGTTTTGGTTTTGACTTTATAGGGTTTTACAGTTATGAGATTGCATGAATCTCAGAAGAGACTTTGCACTTTGGAATTTTAAACATTATTGACACTGTGATAAACCATGAGGAATTTTGAAGATGGATTGATAAATTTTGCATTATGATATGGTTATAAGCTCATGGGGGCCTAATAGTGGAATGTACCAGTTTAAATGTAATTGACCCCCATAAGCTCATAGAGAATGGCACTATTAGGAGATGTGGCCTTGTTAATGTAGATATGGCCTTGTTAGAGGAAGTGTGCCACTGTGGGGGTGGGCTTTGAGGTCTCCTATGCTCAAGCTCTGCCCAGTGACACACTTGCTGTTGTCTGTAGATCGACATGCAGCTCTCTGCTCCTCCAGCATCATGTCTGCCTGTGTGCCACCATGTCCTGCCATGATGATAATGGACTAAACTTCTCAAACTGTAAACCACCCCAAATAAATGTTTTCTTTTATAAGAGTTGTTGTGGTTATGGTGTCTCTTCACAGCAATAGAAACCCTAACAAAGATAGCAAGGTTTATAGTCTGTCTTCATTTGCTCCCTGTTGTTGTCTTTTATTATTATTATTATTATTATTATTATTATTATCATTATCATTATCATTATCATTATCTGCAGTGGCTCTCCCTTAAGCGATGGGCATCCTAGTCAGAGGTTACAACTCTACCCTACCAGCAGTGGTTCAGCTGCAAGGGCCACAGCCTAGAGGGATTCTGTCCCCTTAGGCAAGCTGCTAAGGGAAACTTTATCTGAATCTAAAGAACTCATGACGCAACAGTTGAGGTGGAATTCTGCTCACTCAGAGAGACTGTATAGCAAGTAACCAGCATTCTCCCTTTGCTGGCGTCTTCCGAAAACCCAAGCATCCTTCTCCCATCCCCCACTTCAAGAACCCTTGCTACACGTGGTTCCTCCTTACCACTTCCTTTCAGCTGACTCAACCTCCTGATCACAGGTTAATTTTATTTAATCAAACGCGTCTTTGAATTGTTGACAAAAGCAGTGGGGGAAAAAATGCAACACACTTTAAAATAATATTCTCTAACACTTCCCCCTTTTTTCCCTAATTCTGGTAAGACAACCTATAACTTTTGTTGAGAGATATCACCTATCAAGGTTCAGGAGGTCTCACCTGATCAAACCTGATCAATATCGTTCCTAAGGAATCCATAGCCTCTTGTCTCCTGTGGGAACAAAACTTGAGAGCATTTTTTATTTCAATTTGACAAGTATATTTTTTGACCTCTTTTTTAAAGTTAAGGCATTCCTAAAGTATCTAGATTGGTTCAGTTTAGCAGTCCAGTTCATAATCCCATGTCTCTTAGCAGCTGTTGTTTATTAATAATCAAAAAATTCAAAATCAATACAATAACATACAGGATCCAGACTCCCTGTGTGTTTCCCATCTCTACATGGCTTATTTGTTTTATATTACCTTTACTGTCTCATTAAAAACTTATTATTTTTAATCTATTTCTTTCTATAACTATCTATACGCATCTCCCTTTCTTTCTTAAGCCTACGCACATTGTAAAATACATGGAACATATTTAGAGGTTACTCTATCTGGATCTCTTTTATTTGTAGTCTTTTTTGACTGTGTAAGCAAACCCTTAAACTGCTAGCCTACACCTGGATCCTTCCTCTAGCTGCTTGGCTGGTTCTGCCTGCTTCTCACTTCCTGAACACCAAGCTAAACTCACAGCCCAGTCAGAGGTTTGTGACTGAGAGCTGCATTCAACTGTCTTAGAGTTCTAAAATGCCAACGCTTGCACTTTGGCAGATGTTTTTACTTAGTTTTTTGTTTCTACTTAACATACTGGCTGCTCAAGGACTCATTGACTGGCAGAAACTCTTAATGCAGTGTTGTTGTTGTTGTTGTTTTTATTTTTTGTTTTAAAGCTTTCTCAGGCACTATGGACATTAGAGTGCCACGTTGGTATGCCAAAATGCTGTTGTTTGTTTTTGTTGATTTGGGGGGACCCACTACCCAGCTCCCAAATAAATCATACAAGGAGGCTTATTTTTACTTGTAAATGCCCAGCCTTAGCTTGGATTATTTCTAGCTGGCTTTTCTTTGCTTAAAATTATTCCATCTATCTTTTGTCTCTGGGCTTTTCCTTTTCTATTCCTGTATACCTTTCTTTGTTTCTTACTCTATGGCTTGCTGTGTAGCTGGGTGGCTGGCTGGGTCCTTGTCTTTCTTTGGCTACTTCTTCTCCCCTCTCAGATTTCTCCTTCTATTTAGTCTTTCTCTGCTGGCTAGCCCTGCCTATCTCTCTCTCCTGCCTTGTTATTTATTGGCCTTCACTCTTTATTAGACCACCAGGTGTTTTAGACAGGCACAGTATCACAGTTTCACAGAGTTAGACAAATGCAACATAAACAAAAGTAACATACCTTAAAATAAAATTCAGCAAAAGCTCCCTGTTGCTGTGATAAAGTCATGACAAAGGAATATTAGGGAGGAATGAATTTTCTCTTTACAGCATATAGTCCATCACGAAGAGAAGTCAGGGCAGGAACGCAAGGACAGTATCTGGAATCAGAAACTGAAACAGGAATTTAATTAGAGGCCTTGGAGAAATTTTGCTCATTGGGTTGCTCCTCATTGCTTGTCCAACTGACTTTCTCTTCCTTCCTTCCTTCCTTCCTTCCTTCCTTCCTTCCTTCCTTCCTTCCTTCCTTCTTTCCTTCCTTCCTTCCTTCCTTCTTTCCTTTCTTCCTTCTTTCCTTCCTTCCTTCCTTCCTTTCTTTCTTTCTTTCTTTCTTTCTTTCTTTCTTTCTTTCTTTCTTTCTCTCTTTCTTTCTTTCTTTCTTCTTTTTTTTAAGCTCAAGAACAAAGCTCAAGAACAATTTTATTAGAGTTCAAAAGAAAAATCCCAGGACAGGATAGATCTTAACAGCTTTCTGGAGAATGGAGGAGAGATGTAGGGGGTGGGGCAAATCATGTAAGCTGACATGGAGGTCAGACATATGCCCAACAAGCAGCCACACGACAGGGAGTGACCAGCCAGCCTGCTTTCTTAGTCAACCCAGGATCAAGTAAGCAGGAACGGCATATCCCACAGTAGCCTGAGTCCTCCAATACCAATTGTTAATCAAGAAAATGACCCACAGACTTGCCTATAATTCAATCTGATGGAGGCATTTTCTCAGTTGAGGTTCATGTAGTCATCATGAATCCATCATGTAGTCTAATAGCAGCAAAAAATGCCCGTGTACAAGGTATAACATTACAGGATCTGAAATAAACTTTTTTTTAAAGAGTGGCAGCAGGGGTTATTTCAGATCTGTTTTGCACATGCCAAAACACAGAACTGGAGAAGGTGTTGTTTCAACTAAGTTTTTAAAAAGTGACGTCAACAGGGTCAGAGGAGAGAGAAGACCATTTTAATCTGGGGGGTTTTATTGAAAAAACAATGATATTGGAAGCTTGAGCAGAAATGACTGTGGAAGGTGTATAAGGTTCTGGAGGGAGATTCACACAGTGTATTAAGAATGTTAAAGTATATACAAAATAGGAAATGACATGATACATTAGTTTGGTTAGGCTGCCATAACAAATCACCACAGACTGCATCATTTGATTTACACAACAGGCATTTCTTCTGTCTACAATCCTGAAGGCTAAATGTCCAATATCAAGGTGTTATACATTCTTTCTTATGAAGCTTCTCTCCTCTGCTTATATATAAATACCTTTACAACATCTTTTCTCTATACATATTTGTACTCTGACCACTGGTTTTTATGTGTACTCTATTCATAATGGAACAGAACCCACTCCAATAACCTGGTTTTAACTCAACCATTTCTTCAAGACTCTGTCTCCATACACAGTCACATCTGAGTTACTACATTCTGGGATAGTAATCTATCTACCTAGAGAGTGTACCAGGCCTTTTCTTTTGGGCCATCAACCAGCTCCCAAATCATGACACAGAGACTTGTTATTGGTTTTGAATGCTCAGTCTAGCTTAGGCACATTTCTGGCTATCTCTTTTTAACTTAAAATAACTTGTTTCTCTTTATCTACCTTTTGCCTCAGGACCTGTTTCCATTCTGACTTATTTCTGTGTATCTTACTTTCACTGCTTCTCTATGTCTCCTGGCTGGAGTCTGACTGGCTTCTTGCCCCGGACATGTCCCTTGTTCTCTTCTCCTTCTTCTCTTATTCTTCCTTCTCTTCTTTAGCCTAGATGTCTCCTCCTATTTATTCTGTCTGCCTACAAGCCTAGACTATCCTTTCTCCTGCCTAGCTATTGTACATTCAGCTTTTTATTAGACCAATCAAGTGCCTCAGGCAGGCAAGGTGAAACAAATGCAAAATGTCTTTTCACAATCAAACAAATGCAGCATAAACCAAGTAGCACACTGCTATGAAATAATCCTTTTGTACACTGTAAAGATTTGTTACTCAAATTGGTTTAATAAAATGCTGATTGTCCAGTAGCAGGGCAGGAAATACAGGCAGGGCAACCTATGGTGATATTTTATTTGTACTAAAATGTGATTTTATTTGTATGTTAATAAATAAAGTTGCCTGGGGGTCAGAGCTAATAGCAAGCCATAGCAGAAGCCAGGCGGTGGTGGCACACACCTTTAATCCCAATCACATGACAGGCACGTTTCTGTGTGTTCAAGGATACAGCCAGCATGGAGACACACACCTTTAATCTCAATACCAACCATAGAAGACCTGGAGGTCTGTATAGACAGGCAGTGATGAGGAGGTCATGTGGTTGGGTTTACAACCAATTAGAAGGCAGAACAGAAGGTCAATAAAAAGACAGACACACAGAAAGTAGGTCTCTTTCTGAAGGGAAGGACAACAGTGGCAGCGAAGGGTAAGAAAGGGTTTTTAGTATCTGCTCTTAGCTACTGCTCTGACCTCTTGGGCTTTTAACTCTGTATTTGGCTCTGTGTTTCTTATTTAATAAGATTGTTACATCTACAGCAACCAAACTAAGGATGATGGGAAGGAGAAGGGAAGAGTCAGGAGTCACCAGCCAGATGCAGAGGGAGCAGAAGATGAATGTGCCATGCTTAATAAAAGTACCACCATGTGGCATAGTATAAATAAAGAATATGGATTAACTTATGTAGTAGGACAGGCCCATAGGGTCAGACCAGTTGCCAAGGCATGCACATAAAGTACTTTCTTATGAGCCAACCTGGAGTCTGCCTGAGGGGCTAGCAACAGTAGCTGTCAGAGTTCCTAACTGTGCCCAGCCAATGAGGGACAACCACACAATGCCACCAAATTGTGACACAGACTGGGTGCTGGGAGGAGGGTATATAAGGCCTTCCCCTTATTAAATAAATGAGTTTGTTGCTTGCCTTCAACTGACTCCCAGTGTCTGTGCTGTTGATGCCTTGCCCTCTCACCTCCTCCCCCGAGGAAGCCATTAGGATCCAGCAACAAACTTAAAATGTAAGAGTTAGCTAGTAACAAGCTTGAGCTATCAGCCAAGCATTTATAAGTAATATAAAGCCTCTGAGTGGTTATTCAGGACCAGGTGGATAGGTGAGAGCTGTCTGTTTTTTACATATGGTGTTCCAATATGTGGCCGAAATTTCCACATAAAACCTGAGAGATCTTGAAAAAGGAATCGAGACACACAAGAATAGAGTTAAGCATGGCCTCTTGAAAGCAGCATTTTTCAGATAATCTGTCTTTGCTGGAGGTGAGCAGAGGCACAGCTCCATTAACAGATAACTTTCTGGCCAGGTGCTAACAGCAAAAATGGGTGACTCTTTTAAGAGGCCCTGATACCTAACACTTATATGGTGTTTATGAGCAGTAGAAGACATGGTACTTAGTGACAGCATGGACTCAAAAGCTCCCCAGAGCTGGGGTGCTAACATGGCTCCCACCAATACCTCTGCTGTAAAGCTAAGCTCTCACAGACAAAGGAGCAGGGCAGAGCCAGCCGCCAAAACTGTTGCTTTGGTCCTAGGCATGCTACTTAGCAGTTTAAAGACACATGAGGTCAAAAAAAAAAGGTTGAGAATATACAATAGAGATGGATTTAGACAAAAGAAACCTCTAAACAGGTTACAGTGTGTTTAAAAATATATGTAGGCAAGGAAGAGAAAAGAAAAAGGGTAAAGAAAGCCTTAAAATAGAAATAAAGTAATAAAAATTAGAATAAGCCACTTAAAGATGTAAAATACACATAAAGTTTGAATTATGTATATTATTGTGTTGTCTTTAAATTTTTTGGATGCTAAAAGACATTGGATTATGAAAAATGCTATATTAAACCCACCTATATATTTTTAAAATATCTTGACTTCAAAATTTAAGTCAAAAGATAAATTACTTCAAAAAAGAGGTTCTGCTTTTATTTCCATAATAAATGAGAGGCTCTGGATTTATTCTGGATTAAGAAAAATCAGGCTTGATTATGGAAGACTTCCTGAAAAACTCATATGGGAATGGATGGTCAAGATGATCCAATGTTTCAGAGAGCCTCTGTTGCAGTTTCCTCTGAGTTCTGCATCCTGAACAGCTTCAAGGCTGCTGGCTGAGATGATCCAGCCTCACTGAATACTCCAGTCAAGACTTCACCATAATCCTAAATTTTTCCCAGGGTCTCCCAAAGATTATTAGAGCCCCCAATCACCAGGAAGTAGTCTAGAGAACTATGCCCACATTCCCAAAAATAAATTATGAAAGTTTGTCATTATTTAGGGGGTTAGTTACAAGTTGTTATTGATAATGCTCAGAAAAAAAAAACTGAACAAAGAAGATTAGATTCAAGGATCTCATTCTAAAAAGAAAAGGGGGGGGTTATAGAAATAGGATAAAAGGGTAGATTATTGAATCTACTTTTAAAACAAAAAAAGCAACTACTAGTCTAAAATATTTTACATATATTCATTTGGGTTTATTGATACAAATTTAAAGTAAATTTTGTTATACTGTATGTATATTTCTACTCTTGTTTGGGGCATTATGTTTGTGTAGCTTATTTAAAATGTAATATACAATTAGGAAATACAGATTAATAGTCATCTGTAACAGCAAATTTATAGTCATGTTAGGTATGTTTTCAAGGTCATACAGAGATACATTTCAGATGGACAGGCAATCTTCAAATACTTCAAAGACCTACAGAATATTGGCATTTTAAATGTTTTAAGAACTGAGACTTTTCCTGACAGTGAGACACATCTGCTCCTACCAGTACAAATTACTTCAAAGAAGATGATGAGCATTGAAGAATATGGATACGGGATACGGAGTCTCTTTCTTTGTGGCAAAATCTAGCCATGTGGGCAAAGAAACTGCCCTTGCCTTAATTGCTGACAGATACTGTACAAACTAGACCAGCAGGATGCAAAAAAGGTGACTGCCGAACTTTCCCAAGATAAGGTAGGACAGTTCTCCAAAATTCCCTTCTTCACATGGAAGTCTGACAGACATGCTAGGCCTGTAGGCCAAAGAAGGATGCCCCAGTGTTGCAGAGAAACTTTGGGTGACTGTTCAGGCAACCTAATGTCCCTGTCATTAGGTAACATTTTACCCTTCTGGGTCTTTGATAGAGTCAAAGACTATATAGTTATAGTTATAGGTTTCATTAATTATGATAAAAAGCAAATTATGTATAAAACTTTAGACTCACCAAGATAAGATAGATAATAGAATATTTTCTCTAATTTTCCAAATACAAATAGACTAGACACTGTAACTGTAATTCTTACTTGATGCCTATTTTTGTTGTATATAATCTTACTATGTTAAAGTCAAAACCTTCCTTTTTAATTAGAAAAAAGGGGGGAATGCTGTGGAATACATCCTCTTGTACACTATAAAGATTTGTCACTCAAATTGATTTAATAAAGTGCTGATTGGCCAGTATATAAGCAGGAAGTACAGGTAGGTTGACCAAACTAAAAATGATGGGAAGGAGAAGGGCAGAGTAACGAGTCACCAGCCAGACATAGAGAGAGTAGGAGATGAACATGCCATGCTAATTAGATAGGTACCACCACATGGCAGAGCATAAATAAGGAGTATGGGTTAACTTAAAATGTAAGAGCTAGTTAGTAGTAAGCCTGAGGTATTGGCTGAGCATTTATCAGTAATATTAAGCCTTCAAGTCAATTATTTGGGAGACAACTGCCAGGTATTTGGAACCAGGTGGTCAGGACAGAAAACGTCCATTTACAGCACACCTTTACACAATTAAAGTAATATTCTGCAACATAAACAAATGTAATGCATCTTTGCCTAGTTAAAATAATATTCCACAATGGGAGAGAGCACAATTCAGGTCACAACAGGGTTGTTCCTGATTCAAATCATTGGCCTGGTCTGGTTTGTGATACTATAACACAGTATCACAGACTGGATAATTTATAATAAACAGAATTGATTGTTCCTTGTTCAGAAGGCTGGAGTTCAGGATTAAGAGGCTGGACTTTGATGGATGTCTTTATTCTGTATTAGCCCATGTAGTCAGATAAACAGGGTAAAAGTGAGCTAAAGGGAGTTAAACCTGTAATTATATAAGGAAAACATTTTTCTGACGGTTGCATGAATTATCCTATCACCAGGATGTTGTTGGTTCTATTTTGGTTCTTTGCTCTTTTGAGGGGCCTACCACCCAGCTCCCAAATAAATTCACACCAAGAGGCTTATTCTTTTTTTTTTTTTTTTTTGGTTTTTCGAGACAGGGTTTCTCTGCGTAGCTTTGCGCCTTTCCTGGAGCTCACTTGGTAGCCCAGGCTGGCCTCGAACTCACAGAGATCCGCCTGGCTCTGCCTCCCGAGTGCTGGGATTAAAGGCGTGCACCACCACCGCCCGGCAAGAGGCTTATTCTTAATTATGACTGCCTATCCTTAGCTTGGCTTAGTTTCTAGGCAGCTTTTCTTAACTTTAAATTATCTCATCTGCCTTTTGCCTCTGGGCTTTTCCCATTCTTTTACTCTCTAAATCTTACTCTTACTCCATGGCTTGCTGTGTAGCTGGGTGGCTGGACCCTAGAGGCCTCCTCCTTCTCTGGCTACTAATCCTTTTTTTTCACTCCTCTATCTCTTTTTCTTATTTCTCCCAAATTTCTCCTTCTATATATTCTCTCTGCCTGCCAGCCCTACCTATCTCTCTCTCCTGCCTTGCTATTGGCAATTCAGTTCTTTATTAGATCAGTCAGGTGTTTTAGACAGGCAAAGTAACACAAGTTCACAGAGTTAAAAAAATGCAACATAAACAAAAGTAACATACCTTAAAATAATATTCTACAACAGCAGGGTAGTATCTCTATGGTCCAATACCTCACATTAGGCCCCACCTGTGAACAATGGCATATTAGGTCCAACCTCTGAAAACTGCCACGTGAGTGATCAAGTTTCCAATACATGAGTTTGGCAACCATCCAGACATTGTGATAGACCAGTCCAACTAAGAGAGACATTTAGAAGAACTTTACAGTGGTCTATATAAACATGATCAGAGTCTCTCAGGAGACAAAAGAGGACATGTCAAAGAAAGGAGAAAATAGATTCAACGGGAAAACAATATTAGGAATCACTATCCTCAACATGGTGACACACAACTACTCCCTCAGCACATGGGAGACAGAAGCAGAAGGATCTGAAATTGGAGTCTAGCCTAGACTTCACAGCAAAACTGTCTCAAAACTTCACAATTTGGGGATGAAGGTCAGTGGTAAATGGCAAGCCTACCATGTGCTAGGCCCTGAGTTCTACCCACAGAAATACAATAAGTAAATAATTATTCTGCAGCATAGAACTCAATTCATCAGCATAGTCCATGGGCTTAGGACATTTTATCCATAATGCCCCAGTGTCTTGCTGGTGGATATAAGATGCACGTTCTTCCTAGCATTAAGAATTTCTCAAAGTCTCTATTCATACTATGCTTCTTCTCAAATTTCTGTGCCTTCTGAACATCTGTCTGTTTAGGTAGAGGTATTCAAATGTTAACTTCCCCAATAAGTAACTCTGTCAGTGAGTTACTTCCCTCTGGCAATCCCCAGGAACACTGTGCACAAGTGCATTCTCATATGATGCTATGATTGGTTTATGCTTTACATAATTGCCACCCCTTTGAAACTATTCTTTGTGGGCTAGAATTAGTCTTATTTCTTTGTTTCTCCAGAGCTCAATATGGTGATCATTCAATGGAGAACATCCATTAAACACCTGATGAGTTTGTAAAACTCAAACTTTATACCTGACACTACCAGAGTGAACCAGATGAGTCTGCCTTTGCTTTCTTTCTCTGTAATACTTCTTTTATGGAAACATCAGGAAGAGACTACATCAATAAAATTAGATTTTTCCATATTTAAAAATATAAATCTCCCTTATACCCCCCCAAAAGACTACCCAGCAAGGAAATTTCCAGGGGAAAAGCCAGGCAAATCAATCAACAGAGTTTCCAATCTGTAACTACTTTAATCCAGCTTATAAATCAACTCCAGTTTAACTTTAGGGATAAAACATCACTTCCTTCATATCCTTTTCAATTTAAGAACTCAGTAAGTGGTTCTCATCGTCTATCTGGTCAAATCAAAGTTTCCCAGTCTAGCTTTGAAAGTCTTCATTACCTGTCCAGATAACATTCAGCCAACCCACTAGCCACACAAATGTCAGAATTAACCGTCCTGAAATACAGGACTGTTCTCTTTCATACTCAAAAATGCTTTAAGACTCCCTGGAACTTAAGAACTCAAATTATTCACAGCTATTAATATTTGGTTCTTGCCTTTTTTCTTTTTCCTGGCACATCCTCTTCTAGAGACACCAGTCTTTAGCTAAGTTTCCAAGCTTTTATTCAGGTCATTCTTTCATTTTCCTGCCTGTGTGTTTCTCTAGTGTTTAAGTTGTTTCAGAACCATGTGCAGTTCTTTCTGCTGTGTCTGTGTGTCTGTCATAAGACCCAGCACTCCCAATAAGCTGAGCTTTCTCCATTTGCTGTATTGATAATTTCTACTGGGCATCTGTTGCTGGAGAGCTTCTCTCCATGTTCCACCAAGCCCCACAGTCCCACAATCCACGTATAAAATAATCACTCAGACGCTTATATTACTTACAAACTGTATGGCCTGGCAGGCTTCTTGCTAACTGTTCTTATATCTTAAATTAACCCATTTCTATAAATCTATACCTTGCCACATGGCTGGTGGCTTACCGGCGTCTTTACATGCTGCTTGTCCTGGTGGTGGCTGCAGTGTCTCTCTGCCTCAGCCTTCTGCTTCCCAGAATTCTCCTCTCTCCTTGTCCCACTTACTTCCTGCCTGGCCACTGGCCAATCAGTGTTTTGTTTATTGACCAATCAGAGCAATTTGACATACAGACCATCCCACAGCAGGCATCAGCCTGATTGGTACTCTCTGCTCTTCTCATACTCCAGTCAGCTTCTCACAATACTCCCTTACTCCATTAGTTATCTACATCAGTATTTTTTTTCAGAGCTGAGGACCGAACCCAGGGCCTTGTGCTTGCTAGGCAAGCGCTCTACCACTGAACTAAATCCCCAACCTACATCAGTATTGTACCCAGTACTATTAGCATCCAAACCACATTGTTTAAAACACACTCCCTGTTCCCATCTACTGATCTTTTTTTTCTTCTAGTTAAGGTCCTCAATATATGTTGGTATATATTGTTGCAGTCTTTCTTCTTTCATCCTTTGAGTTCACTATGAATAGGTTTTTCACCCATTATTTATTAAAAGCTCCCATATTAGGGTCATCAAGATGAGAGGATGTGCCAGGAAAAAAGGGACCAGAGTCAAATAATAATAGTACAAAATTGTTGTGAATAAATAAAATAAAATAAATTGTTGTAAATATTTTTCATGTGAACTTCATCACCGTGAAGTATCAGAGCTACTACATATAATTAATTGCTGCTTGAATCCCTCCCCTCCTTTGGTTCCTAGGACAATAGTTCCTCTTCTTTCCCTCCATCTATATTGTATTAGTCAGGGTTCTCTAGAAAGACAGAACTGGCAGAATGAGTGTGTGTGTGTGTGTGTGTGTGTGTGTGTGTGTGTGTGTGAACAGGATTTATTAGAGTGCCTTACAGGTTATGGCCTATTCCAACAATGGCTGTTTCCCAGTAGAAAGTCCAAGAACCCTGTAGTTGTTCAGTTCCCGAGGCTGGATGTCTCAGGTATCTGAGTATCTGCCGGAATCCAGAAGTAGATTCTAATTCTGGGGAAGGAATGAACTTGCCCGGGAGGATGATGGCAAGACGACAAAGAGCAAAAGCTTGCTTTCTTCTTTTCCTCGTATAGACTGCCACCATAGGTGTGGACAGATTAAATGTTGAGTTTTCTGACCTTAAGCGATAGGGATTTAAAGTGGGCCTGCAAACCTCAAATAATTTAACTAAGAAAAATCCCTCACGGATGTACCCAGCTGCTTGGAGTTTGGTTAATTCCAGATGTAAAGTTGACCACTATGAATAGCCATCAGATATATTACCCAGCGCTATGGCTTCTTTGCTTGGTCTGAATTGCCCCCACTTCTGTGAGGTGAGGTACCTAGGTGTAACCTCCCTCACCTCTCTTTCTAACACTCTGACGGCTTAATTTTACGCAGTTTCATGGTTTTCAATTCCATCAGTAAATTAGCAAGAGTTAATTTCTCTCTAGTTCTGATCTTTGCCTTTGTTCCAGTTTCAAATATGTACCGTGACCTAATACTCATTCCCTCCACTTAAGATGTCAAGTCAGCAGGGCAATCTACACCAAATCGATGTGTAAAACTAAACTCTTGGTCTCCTTCCTCCCTAAAACTCGCATTTGTTTACTGGTTCAAGAAGGGAACACTGAAGAATCTGGAAGCAGCAGATAATCTGCGAGAGGCTTGAGCCCCACCCAGAAGGCGTGGAGAGGGAGGGATGGGAGGACTGGAAGGAGGGACACAACGCGCAGGCGCGGCCCTGGTCAGCACGCTTCCGCGGGGCCGCGGCCGCGCATGCGCAGTGCGGGGCCTGTCCGTCCTTCGGCGCTGTTAATAAAGTTTTCGCGAACAAGCTCTCCCCTTTCCCCCGGCAAGATGGCGGAGTACGACTTGACGACTCGCATCGCGCACTTTCTGGATCGGCATCTGGTCTTCCCGCTCCTTGAGTTTCTCTCCGTGAAAGAGGTGAGGGAGTTTTGAGAGGGAGGAAGGTGTCGGGCCGGGAGAGGCGCCGGGAGAAGGCGGGGAGGCGGCGGCGGAGCCGACACACGTGCGAGCCGGAAGCCGGCTCGGGCCGCCCTGACGCCGGCTGGGCCCGGGGATGGCAGCTGCCGGCCCTGGGAGTGTGGAGCTGGTGGGGTGCGCGGGGCGGTGGGGTGCGCGGGGCGGTGGGGTGCGGCCGCGCGGAGGGCTGAGGTGACAGCGCGGGGCTCCGGCGACCCCGAGGCCCCGGCTTCCTGTCCGGTGCAGGACCCTGCGGGCGGCCACGTCCGTGCTCGCCCGAGGCTGCGCCGCCGGGGCGGGAGGAGCGCCCGGGCTTTGCGCTCGTCCCCCACCCCCACCGCCCCACTCCCCGAGTCTGTTGGAAGCTCCATTTTTCTTTTAGGAACTGAGTTGATGGGCTTGGATTTGGGTCGCTGTGTGCGGAATCCCTGGACACGATTCTCGTACACGTAAAAAGTCGTCTCCGGCACTTGAGCTTCCACGAAGTCGTGGGTGCTTTTGCTGTTCATTTCCTGGTATTCGCTAGGTAGAAACGTAGTGTATGTTGTCAGGTGATGTTAAAGACCATGTGTAACTCACAGCCCCACAAGCTGCAGTGCAAACTTCGTTTTCTACTATTGATGTTCAGACTTAACGTAATACGCTTTGGTCTTTAATGTTCACTACGTGTGTAGCTCTGGGAGTTTATCGTTCAGCCTTTTAAGGCTTTAGGACTTTGGGGTTAATGAAAAGAAACACTGGGTTAGAAATATTAGGCTTAACTATACATTGACTTTATGGGAAAATTGATGCCTTTTACTAAGTACAGTAAGTAAAGCTACTGTACCATAAGGTAGAATTTTGTCCAGAAAAGTTGATGAATTCTGTTTCTGGACACAGATTATAACATAGGGAACTGTAGATTGGGAGGCTGGGGGTTTGGCGTCCAACAACATTTTTTTTTTTTTTTTGGTTTTTCGAGACAGGGTTTCTCTGTGTAGCTTTGCGCCTTTCCTGGAACTCACTTGGTAGCCCAGGCTGGCCTCGAAACTCACAGAGATCCACCTGGCTCTGCCTCCCGAGTGCTGGGATTAAAGGCGTGCACCACCACCGCCCGGCTAGAACAACATTTTTTTTTAAAGTCTGGTAAAACTTTTTATGATTTATAAGCTTCCAGATACGGTTTATATGACAGGTGTAATCTTTATGTTCATAGGAAGCTTTCTAAACACATGTAGACTACTCTAAAATTGTTGATACTATGGACCAGCAAAGTTCAATGCTGAAAAGTGGCTTAATAAGTGAGACATGAGCTATTAGATTTATTTATTTATTTATTTATTTATTTATTTATTTATTTATTTATTTATTTATTGTGTTAAACTTTTGTAGTCTGTAGACTAGAGATTAAATAAAAAGTTGTGTGTTTTGTTTCGTTTTCTGGAGAGAGAAAGTGAGAGTCCTTTGGGAAAGGTACATGAGAAGTACATACCGAAATCCCTCACTTTTCTATGTGTAGCAGAAATATTTTAAAAAACTGCCTGAACTAAGTTTTTTGTTTTGGTTGTTGTTTTGTTTTGTTGTTTTTTGAGACAGGGTTTCTCTATGTAGTTTTGGTGCCTGTCCTGGATCTTGCTTGCCCTGTAGACCAGGCTGGACTGGCTCTGCCTCCTGAGTGCTGGGATCAAAGGTGTGCGCTACCAATGCCTGGCTGAACTAAGTGTTTTTTGTGTGTTCTTATACATTCATGTTTTTGAGGCAAACAGGGAGGAATGTGTAGATGTAGATTGGTAAGGTACCACTATAACTGAGTGAAAACTGACTTCTTTGAGGATGTTATTAAGATGGCCTTAGTATACACCAAGGAGAAGACAGATCTACTTAGCAGTTACCAAGTATTGGAGCTTGGAATTGTGAAAAATTCAACATAAAACTTAGACATCTCACCATTGACAAATTGTCTTTAAGGTAGAAGTAGTACATATCAGGCAAGTATTGGCCAAGTGCTGTTAAATTAAAATTTTTCTGTTACCTTCAGTGGCCAAAGAGAACTTTGAGAAGGTGCTTCTGTCTTAAACTAGACGATGAGGATAGAGTCAGGTATCTTGATGGATGTCAGTACTGACATATGTGTAGATATTGGAGAATATAGGTTCCAGAAGAGAAACTACTTGGGCTCTCCATGTTCTCAGCACTTGAAACAGTTCTGCATAAAGGCTTTGATATCGTTGAATAATTAGTTAAATGACTATGTGTTGGCTTCTCAGTGTTTATTCTTATGTGTAGTGTCAGGACAGGTGGAGCAAAGGCCAGAACCTTTGAATTTGTACATGAGTTAGGATCCTTGCCCTGTCTTAATTCCTCTGCACTATAGGGTCCTTTTCTCCTTTTATCCAACTTAGTCATCACACCTCTCACTGTAAGCTCTTTTCACATCATGGATTTGTTTGACCTGTTATGGTTTTTTGTTTTCCTTTTGAGGAAGATCTTGCAGGGTGACCCAGGGTGGTCTTGAACTCCATACTGCCTGTCAATTTCCCAAGAACAGGATTTGTAAGAGTATATACCATGCCCAAATTTTATTTGTGTGTGTGTGTATGTGTGTGTGTATGTATGTATGTATGTATGTATGTATGTATGTATATTGGTATGACAGGCAAGCTGTTTACTACTGTGATCCATAGTCTAAGTTCTATTTTTAGAAACAGTTTCCCTGTGTAGCCCAGGCTGATCTAGAACTCAGCTCCCAGAGGTCCTCCCATTTCTTCTCCTGAGAGCTGGGATTGTAAGTGTATACCAGCACCCTTGGCTTCTTGAACTAATTTCTATGTCATCTTTCATATGCTAGCTGTTGTTGATTTTCAGTGCTGATGATTAATCTATTGTATTATACCAGTTTATTCATCCATTATAGCGTTAAAGGACTTGGGTACTGTGAACATTTTTAGAAATATGCTTAAGTAGATGTACTCTAGCTTTAAGCATTTTGCAGAGTTTGTTAGTCAAAGCATGTATGACTTCGGGAGATAAAAGTTTTGAAGTGATTGTATTCTTGCCAGTGGATTATGAATATTCTAGCCAGTCCGCATTGACAGTGGCACTGATACTATCAGGGTTTTGTTTTGTTTTGTTTGTTTTTTATCATAGTTTTTGGATGCACTTCCCTTTTGATTAATGAAGTTGAGATCTTCTCATGTGCCTTTTAGCCATTTATCTTGTTAAGTGACTATTAAGATGTTCCAGCCATTTCCCTTGGATTATCTGCCTTTTCTTAAAGTTTTATTGAAGTTTTGTATATAATTTGGGACGTTCACTTTTTATTCTGTGATATACTATTGTGAACGCTTCTTAGATTTTCTTTCCTTGGCAAAATTAAACGTGTCTAAATATCTCTCAGATTCCTTATATGTTCTCATTAGCCTTCATCTTTATGTCTGTACGTATATGTTTATTCCATGTGAGTTAATACATTTCTTGAGCACTCTGCAAATAAAAAACCCCGGCGTGAGGTTGTTGACTTACAAAATTGGTGCTAGTTTTATTTTAGAGGTACAGATGGAGAAGCACATAAGTGATTGCAACTATTAAATGAGAAAAATGTAAAGGTAAGGTTGTGGCCACATCAGAGAGGTGGGTAGGCATCATGTGGATGTAAAGGATACCAAGGAGGTAAAATATTTAAGAGGCTATTCTTAATTACCTGGGTGTGGAGAGGAGACAGGGATACTTGGTTTGTAGTGGAGAAGGTATAGATATTTTTGTATATTATATAACTTTTCTAGAAAGAATAAAAGATTGCTTGATAAAACAATAATTGATCTGGAGTAAAATGGGAATGAAATTCATTTTCAAATCTTTGGGTAGATAATATGTTGTGTAAATTGGGTGCTTGCTATATTGGTTGCTTTTCTTTTTAATAAAAGGTGACTCTGTGTGTGTGTGTGTACACACGTGTACTACTGGGAGAGGAACTTAGAGCCTGTGTACACTAAGCCAGTGCTCTACTGCTGACCTCTATCTCTAGCCCCATCATGCTTTTTTAAAAACTGGGGGGTAAGGGGCAAAATTCAATGTATTAGCTTCCACATCACACACATAGAGGTCAGAGGACAGTGGATAACTTTGTGAAGTCAGTTTTCGTCATCTTTATGTAGTTTTCAGGGATTGGATGCTGCTCTCCTGACTTGCTCAGCAAGTGCTGCCTGCTGAACCCACTCACCAGCACCCCCCATATGCTAAACCAACTGAGCAGCCCCCCACACACACACATTTTTTAGTGTTTCATGAAGTATGATTCTGAATAAACAGAAGAGCTTAAATATACTCATTAAAAGTAGTTTTTCTCTTACAGATATATAATGAAAAAGAATTATTACAAGGGAAATTGGATCTTCTTAGTGATACCAACATGGTAGACTTTGCTATGGATGTCTACAAAAACCTTTATTCTGATGATATCCCTCATGGTAAGTTTTATTGTTAGAACTAAAGCACATCTTATAGCTGAGTTGTATGTAAAGTTTTATGATACATGAAAGAGCTGTAGCTAAAAGGCTTAATTATTCAACTGTTCTTAAAGTCATTGAGTGAAAACATAGAAAGGTTACAAGGATTCTAAGATGTGTTTTCTCTTAGTGAAAGGTGTGAATCTGCTTTCACATAGTCATCAAATACCTTCAGATCATAGTGTGTGTCATCAAAGTTGTGCTCGTGCTACAGGATGTTGGCCTACAATTTTCTGAGGATGCTGCAGTTCTATACATTTTGACATCATCAGGTTACCTGGGAGAATTCTTTTGAAATGAAAATTTTGGCCCACAACCTAGACCTGTTTGATCAGAAACTCCTGAGGCTCTGTAGTAAAGTTGGAAAACTATTAGAGTTTTCCTAACTGGTTCAGTACAGTAGATGTTTCTTGAAGAATGAAAGAATAGAAGAATGGTCCCTTAAGTACAGGAAATATGGTAGTACATACCTCTGATCCCAGCAGCCTAGGGCCTAGAGGCATAGGCAGGTGATACTCTGAGTTTGAAGACAGCCTGGTCTACACAGGGAGTTCTAAGCCTGCCAGAGCCCTGACTCAAAGAAAAAAGAAAGCATAGGAAATACTGTAGTCTTTTTTTTTTCCTTTTCTCTTTCTGTGCATGTAACAAATTCTGAACAGCAATGAGCTCTTTACTTTGTTTAACATTGCTGTTTTTCAGGTTCTCCATTTTTTCTTTTGGGCATGAACTTGGAAGTTTTTTGGGTTTGGGTTTTGAACATATGTCTTAAGCACAGAAATTTAAAGAGAAATGCTTAGGCAAAGAAAAAGGCAGCCCATGTTGGGCCAGAGAGATGGCTCATAAAGAGAAAGTGTGGTGATATTTTATTTGTATGTTAATAAGTGAAGTTTGCCTGGAGATCAGAGGTCCCATAGTGAGCCATAAGCAGAGTCAGGTGGTGATAGCACATGCCCTTAATCTGATCACAAGGCAGGCAGAGTCTCTGTGTGTTCAAGACACAGGCAAGCATGATGGCACATGCCTTTAGTCCCAGTACCAACCATAGAGACCTGGAGGTCTTTATAGACAGGCAGTGACGAGGAAGTGAGGTGCCTGGGTTAAGAGCCAATGAGAAAACAGAACAGCAAGGCAATAAAGGTGCAGGTTAGACAGGTTTGGTTCTCTTGGGACCCTATGGCGACGTGGTGAGCTAAGGTTAGTTGGTGACTCTGACTATTGCTCTGATCTCTACGGCTTGCACCCTTGTATTTGGCTCTGTGTTTCTTATTTAATAAGACTGTTTAGAAATTTGTCTGTAGGAAAGCACTTGCTACAAATGCTTCCTGACCCCAGTTTGCTCCCTGGGACCCATAGTAGAAGAGAGAACAAACCCCTACACTCACACCGATAATCCCCATCATTCACACTGAGAATAATTATAAATAAAGTAAATTTTGAATAAAAGCAGTATCCAGATAGGAGAAGGAACAGGATAGGTTAGGAGTGTCCTATATAATACAGACATTGATAAAAGTCAATATAGCTTTTTTTAACTTTTAAGCTGTAACTATTTAAATTTAGATTTGTATTTTATGTGTATATGATATTTGACTGCTTGTATGTTTGTATACCGTTTGTGTGCCTGGTATCCCAGAAGGTCAAAAGAGAGCTTCACATCCCCTGGGATGTGGGTGCTGGGAATCAGACTGAGCTCCCGTAAGAGTAACAAGTGCTTTTAACCACTGAGCCGTCTCTCCAGCCCCCCACTATTGTCTGCTTTTATCTCAGCTTCTTAAGTGGCTAGAAGTGCAAATGCGCAGCCCTGCAAGTACAATGACTGATAGTCGCTGAGTGTTATCTGAGATATTTTGCAACATAGATTATGTGAGTTTTCTCTTTATTTTGGTGGTGGTATAGTAAACAGGATCTGTAGAATTTGTGAGATTACAGTTTGTTTATATTAAGGAAAGATTCTTGAGTAGATTAAAATTCCATTCCACCTAGTAATAATATGTAAACTCACTAGTGTAGTGCCTCTGCTCAGAAACTGTAGGGTAATAGTTAATCAGGAATTAAATAGGAACAAATCGAAGGATACTTGGAATGAAATCAGAAATGTAGAGCCGGATGACAAGCGCCCTTTTCCTGCCTACTCTCTCTTATCACTACCCGCCCCTTCATTGTATGTGTGTAGTTTTCCCCTCCACAGTAGGAAGATGAAGCCCTCTTCCTTTATGTGCCTTTTGGCTCTAGCAAAAGGAAATTGTGAATTTGGGGAAGGTGTTAAATTGGTGGTTCCTGGCATATGAATACAGTATGAGGAATAAACAAGTGTGTATAGTTTGAATTAATGGAAACTTCTCTAGACAGTCTCCTGGAGTTGTGTGGTTTAACTTTCTAGTATTCATGTTTTTCATTAGCTTTGAGAGAAAAAAGAACCACAGTTGTTGCACAGCTGAAACAGCTCCAGGCAGAAACAGAACCAATTGTGAAGATGTTTGAAGATCCAGAAACTACAAGGCAGATGCAGTCAACCAGGTAATCTGTGAACTTGGATCCTAGACGTTCTCTTTTCTGGATTAGTAGACAGTAAAAGTTCACGATCTAAATGAGTGCCTCATTTGTTTTATTTCATTTATCTTTGTTTCTTAAGTGTATAGTGCTTTGCTTGCAAATGTTTATGTGCACACATGCCTAGTGTGCTTGGAGGACAAAAGAGGGGGTCAGGTTCCTTGGAACTGGAGTTACAGGTGGTTATGAGCCTCCCGTTGAGGCTGGGAATTGAACACAGGACCTCTGCAAGAGCAATAGGTGCCCTTAACTGTAACACGAATTGCTAAATGGTCTTATTAATAAAAACCCAGAGCCAGATACTGGGGTGAAAGCTGAAAGATCCGAGGGATAGGACAAGCCACAGCCACCAGCTATTACCTCACTAACTCCACAAATGCTTACTGAAATCACCTCAGCCTCTGAGAGAGAGAGAGAGAGAGAGAGAGAGAGAGAGAGAGAGAGAGAGAGAGAGAGAGAGAGAGAGAGCGCTACTTCCTCTATGCTCACACTTACATACCTTTCTGTACCCTGCCACCTTACTTCCTGTCTCCTCCCACCTACATCACTTCCTGTCTTGTCTGTACAGACCTCCAGGCCTTTATGGTTAACTAGTGCTGGGATTAAAGGCATGTGCCACCGTACCTAGCTCTGTTGTCAGTATGGGCTTGAACTCACAGAGATCTGGATGAATCTCTGCCTCCCGAATGCTAGGATTAAAGGCGTGTGTGCTACCACTGCCTGACCTCTATATTTAATATAGTAGCTTTTTCCTCAGATCTCCAGGCAAGCTTTATTTGTTAGAGCACAATAAAAATACCACCACATTTAACAGCTGAGTCACCTCTGCTGCCCCAATACCAAATATTTTAAAGGAACTCTAAACCAGTTATTCAGACCTTATCATGGCCTGGCAGCTGCTCAGCATTCCCCGACCCCCTTTAGGAGACATTTGGCTATAACTGGAGACTGACTGTCAGATCGGAGGAGCGCTGCTGCACCAAGGAAGTGCAGAGGTGGGAATACCGCTGCACATTCTGTGCTCAGGACTGCCTTTCCCTGTACTTCTTCCCAAGAGTCAGCCAGCTCAAAGTCCTTGGAGAAAACCTGTTCCTGGTGGATGCCCAGAATGCTTGGGTTGCTTTCCGAAGGAGACACCTGCGCTCACTTACCACTTAACATTCTTTTACATCTTTCAATGTCTACTCATCCCAGCTAAGATTATTTTGTTTCTAATTTTCTTTTTGCTAGAAAGACTTTTTGTCTGGTTTCCAAATGAGCCACATTGCCTTAACCTTACTTAAGCCTTTGGAGTTATTAGAAATATTTGAAAGTAACATGTACTAAAACTGAACGTTAGCTGCTGTAATATGACTTAGCTACCAATACATTCACTTCAGAAATTGTTAGTGACTTTGCCATGCTGTTGGTTTCTAGAATACATGTTCAAACCAAATTTTTAAAATAGTGGCTCTCAGTTTTTGCTTGTGATTTAGGAAAGCGTTACCTGATATTAGAAAAGCTGCAAACATTACGCAGTTACTCTGCCATGCTGTAATATGCTATGTACCGGGCCATATTACACTACATGCATATGCAGAAATACATACAGATGTACAGATAAAAAGCTGTATTCAAAGGAGAAAGCTCCACCTTTCTGTGTGAATATGCATGTATCTCCACTAGACTATTTGTTTACTTGTAAGAGTACAAAGAGTAATTATAGCTCTTCAGGCCTCATGTCAGTATGCAGAGAGTAAAGACTGAAATAATCCAGGTATTAGATGACAACAGACATTTTAGCATGTGTTAGGCACGTAAAGAATGGAAATGGGAACTAGAGAGATGGCTTAAGAGCATGTACTGATGAGAGGGCTGGAGTTTAGGTTCTAGCCCATTTCAGGTGACTCAGAACTGCCTATAAGTCCAGCTCCAGGGACTATGCCTCTGGCCGCTGTAGGTACCTACAGTCATGTGCATGATAGCCACACAGGCACACATACACATACTTAAAAATAATAAAAGTAAATACTCAGGGGGAAGAAGAAATATTCAAAAGAAATATTCAAAGAAAAGGGGGTGATGAAATTAAGGTAAGAGTAGAATGCATATATGATTTGTTCACCACATAGTGGACAGACAATGCCTTTCATAATGTAATGGGCTCTGTGCTAATTAGTTCTTAGTTCTTTGTCAGCTTGGCACAAGCTAGAATAATCTGGGAAAGGGAACTTCAGTTGAGGAATTGCCTCCAGTGGATTGGAGTGCCTCCAGTGCCTCCTCCTGAAGGCATGCTTGTGGGGCATTTTCTTGATTGATGATTTTCTGTAGGAGGGCCCCAGCCCATCAGGGAGAGAGGCAATGTCACCCCTGGGCAGGTTGTCCTGAGTTGTATAAGAAAGCAAACTGAGCCAAGCCGCTGGTGAGCAAGCCTGTAGGTGGCATTTCTAAGTGGTCTCTGCACCCGCTGGGCCTCCAGGTTCCTGCCTTGAATTCCTGCCCTGACTCTTCATGACTGTAGTTGGGAAGTTTAAAGCCAAGTAAACCCTTTTCTCCACAGCAACTTGCTTCAGGATGTTTCATCACAGCACTAGGAAACTAGCAGAGTAAGGCAGCAACCTGTTAGAAGTTTGTAATCTACTTAGACTACTTACTTTCACAGTAATGGTATTTTTCTACCAATCTTCGTTTTTTGGTTTTTTTTTTTGTTTTTTTTGATCATATAGTGTATCTCTTAGAAAGTTATCCAGAAGACAGTGCAAGTTTGAACTTTGTGCACACTTTGTATTCAGTAATTTAATGCTGGCAGGGCTCCCAAAGTGTGCCACAGGCCACAGCAGATTCCCACATTGAAGAAGCCTAAAGAAAACATTTTATTTTTTGAAAATGTGAAGATAAGCTTTTTGACTTTATTTTTCACCATTGGTATACTTGTTACATTTGTCTTTTACTAGTCTGTCAGGATCTAGAGTTAGTGCAAAACTAATTTAAGAAAAGTAGCTTGATGGTTAATAATTGGGTGAAGCTTGTGACATTGTGACATGGGTACCATCTAAGTTTGTCTTCAGTCAGAGCTTAAGAAATCTAAAAGTAAGCCGGGCATTGGTGGCACACGCCTTTAATCCCAGCACTCGGGAGGCAGAGCCAGGTGGATCTCTGTGAGTTCGAGGCCAGCCTGGGCTACCAAGTGAGCTCCAGGAAAGGCACAAAGCTACACAGAGAAACCCTGTCTCGAAAAACCAAAAAAAGAAAAAGAAATCTAAAAGTAAAATTTCAAGCTTATATTTATTCTATATCAGTTTGATATGTGCTATTTGTTTTATTCTAGAAGTTATATTTCTGTTCACGTATTAAGAGATTTAAAGTGACTTTTTGGATGATAACTTAGAAGCTAGAGCTGCATATTTTGCGTTCTGCAGCTTGTAAACCATAGTAATGCTCACTTTTTCCAATGCTTAGGGATGGTCGGATGTTATTTGACTACTTAGCAGACAAGCATGGGGTAAGTTTTTATATATATATATATTAAAAAAATGGCTATTTAGATTTAGAAAATTAGAAAAATGGTTATTTATTTAGAAAAATGGAAAAAGGTCTTTAGAGACTATTGCTGTGCAAATTCATAGTTTGGCGTAAGAATATAATTCTTAGATTAACTTAATAAATAGCAACAACTGGTGTGTTTTTAACATGGTTTTTTTTAAAAATCAGTGATGATAGGGAAATTTTTGTTTATAATCCTCTTTTGATAACAAATCCTTACAGAGTTTGCCTTATGTGGATCATCATATTATAACTATTTTCTCTCTCCCTTCCTGGACTCCCAAACTCTTAGATTTTTGAGGCAGGATCTTGCTAAACTGTCCCCAGATTTTGGTGATCCTCCTGTCTCTGTTTTCTGGGTCTAGGATTACATGCACGTGCTTCTGTATAGAAATCAGGATTCTTTTTCCTCTTAGCTTTATGAGTAAGGTCAGAACCAGAGTTGAATTAAAAATGCTTTCTTTGCACAATAAGAACATTTTGGCTGCTTTAGGGGATGCAGTACTCTTGACATTTTCATGATTAATTCACATTAATTAATTTACAAATTCATAAATAAGTGGTACTGTTCTTCCTAATGTCTTTGATTTCTGTTAGCTTAGGGAATGACACTTTGTTTTTTGTTTGTTTGTTTGTTTTTTTCAAGACAGGGTTTCTCTGTACCTCCTGGCTATCCTGGAACCTACTCTATAAACTAGGCTGACCTTGAGCTTGGAGATCTGCCTGCCTGTGCCTGCAGAATGCTAGGATTAAAGGCGTGCACCACCATGCCTGAGAATGGCACTCTGAATATAATCACACTTAACGTTGAGTTCTCAGCTCTCATTTAATAATTGCTGGGGTAGATTGCTGATCACCACATAATACTCTGTGGTTTCGTACAGAATATTTAGTAGTTTGTTGTTGCTTTAAGTCTTCAGTTCTTTTAGATTTCTTCAGTTTTATTTTGTTTACATTTTAACTCTAAAAGTTGATGTAATTTTGGGGCCAACTTTCAGGAAAGAGAGTTTTATTACTATATGTGTTATTTGGTTAAGACCACCAAACGTTGGAGGAATATATATGCTCCATGGTTAGCTAGCATAGTCACCTTAGCGGACTACCACCAGATAACAGTTGTGGTCCGAGTTTGTTTTGCAGTAAAATTGGTATCAGCAAAATTTAGAACTCTTTGAGGTCAAAACTGAACATAAAACAGACAATTTCATGTATACATAACATACTTACATACAATCAAGCATTTCTCTGATTAGGGTATATTGGTGGCAGTTGTTTTTTACTACTTAACTGTAGAAACTTTTCCTCCCCCCAGTTTAGGCAGGAGTATTTAGATACACTCTACAGATACGCAAAATTCCAATATGAGTGTGGGAATTACTCAGGAGCGGCAGAATATCTTTACTTCTTTAGAGTGTTGGTAAGTACCTCGTGCGCCCCCCCCCCTTTACCCTCTGCTTCTAAAACTTTTCCTGGTTCCTCAAAAAAAAAAAAAAAAAAAAAAAAAACAATTTGTTGAGTTTGTCTGTTAAATTATAAAACAGTCATTGGCAAAGGAGAAACATAATTTAGGTTAAAAAAAATGAAGAATGAATGAAAGAAAATGAAAAGATCCTTCACAACAAAAACCAAATAGAAAACCTTATTAAGGGCTCAAAATTTGAAAGGAGGGCTGCTGAGATGGAACAGAAGATAAGTATTCTTAGAGTACAAACCTGGAGACCTGAGTTTGGTCCCCAGATTCTCTATCAGGGTGTAGTCAGAGAACCACTCTACCAAGTTGCCCTCTGACTTCCATGCACACACATGTATGCATGCAGTAATAATAAATACAATTTCAAAACAATATTTGGGAGGGGAAGCTTTGATTTGACCTTGAGATCCAAAAATAGGAAACTGTTACTTATAATTATATGAATTTTAGTATTAGCAGAATTCTGTCCTATAATGGATTTATTATGGTACTATAAGCAGAATGAATGACAGGTTTCAAACTCAGGCCTCTGTCTTAACAAGCTTTCTCATTCTTTCTTCTGTCTAGGTAATCCAAGTGCTTTTACTAGCCTTTTATCAAGGAAGTTATAATTTGTTACTCCCTATGGATTAATGGGCAAGCACCGAAAGCCTGTGATTTCTTAAGTTAATCCAAGAAATGAGAGAAAGGCCTAAAAGAGAAAAAGTGACAAAAATAAAGGAAGACAGGGACTTTCTGTCTTCGAATCTTAGATTTCTTTATTTTCTGTCGCTTTTTTTTTCTTTTAGTTTTATATGTCACTAAGAGAACACTTGGACCATGCTGTCTTTGGTGCCTTCAATGAAATTCAAGTTTCCTCTTTGGGGTAGTTAAAGGGGCAAATCATTGTTATGTATTTAGATATCTTCTACCCTAAATTGTACAGGAAATTTACCCACTGTCCGTCCTTCAAGGAAACAAGTATTTTCTGATTATTTCCAAGCTGATTTACAACATTATTTTTCTCTTTCTCTCATTTGTGTAAATGAGTTCATTTACGGATAAGCTATGATTAGCTTGCAAAGTGCACTGAAGGTAATCATTGATGTTAAACTTGAAGTGACTTATCAAAAAATTCCATCACTTTTTACCTTGAATGTTACCAGGGATTTAAGAGAGCAAAAGTTGATTACTTTGAGAATATAAACAGCTTAAGCTAGGATTGTAAATCCAGAAGCCTGGTATGATTACAGCTACATGAAAAGAGCCGGTTATTCATATCATTTGTTACTTCTGGGAGTGAATTTTGAGAATGAAGATTTAGTGTCATGTTAGAGTTCTAGCACAGTAAATTTATTGTTGCTGGTCAGTGAGTGAACGTGCCATTTTCCTAAGACATGGAAACTTAAGGTAACTGCTGGAAATCCAGATATTGAAACTCTTCTAGTATATCCACGCTTGAAAGCAGGTTGCTATGAAGAGCCAACTGTAATGACATGGAGTTGAGCCAGCGTAGTGCACATGAACCTTTTGGGGGTTACAAAACTTGAAGTTGTACAAAAAGCTTTTATTCTACCACATTTAACACATTTTAGTTCTATAAGTGTCATGTTTATGGAGTATGGCTTAATAATTAGCCTAATAATTTCCATAATTAATAGGTGCATATTTTATAACTGGGAGTTTTAATATTTACTTTAAAAGTTATGACACATATTACTCTGTCTTTAAAAACATTCAACTATATGCCTTTGCATTATTCTTAAAAAATCTTGCATTGGAATTCAAATCATAAAGACCAGCAAATGAAATTTGAGTTTCTTAGAATTTATGTAGAATTCTATTGTTTCATTTTATACCATAAAATATTTGAGCTAGGTAGAAGCTGTTTTCTTTTGGCATATTGTTACCTAGTGCAAAGGAAGAATAGATATTAATTACATTTTGTTGATTTATGTACTGCCATTAGAAATCTTAGGTTTTAAAAGTTTAGTAGTAAAAATAAAAACCTTGCTTTGGATTTGGAATGACATGTTTTAATTTAGTTATTTCTTTTGCAGTAGGCTTTTTTCATTTCTGGATTTTTTTCCCCCCTGGTGGTTGGTTACTCTTGAATCTATGGTTAAGGAAACATAAGCTATGAAAGAGCCATTGTAACTGGGCTGAGATTAGAATTTGACTCTCCAAATGACCTATTGTAGGTCAGTGTTTATAAATTAAAGCTGTGTGACCCTAGATTTATTTTTAAAAGACTTGGTGGCTTTTAGAATATGTTGAATGTACCATTTGGATGTGAAACTTCTTTGCATTATGCTCCAAAAGTGTGTTAATTAAAATGAAATCAGGACAGTTAGTAGAAATTTGAATATTTTTGTTTGAAAGTTTTACTGAATTTTTATTAAAGATCTGTCCTCACTTTAGAGCCTTTGGTTTACCTCTAAAATACAACCATTAAGCAACTGTTAAAAGTAAAGGTGATTTTAAAATACTAGAACCATTTCTTCCTATTATTTTTTAGTTTTGTTTTGTTTTTTTTTCTCCCAGTTAGAATTGAAGATGTTTTGACATTAACAGTCAGTGGCATATCAATCCATTTAAAAGTACTTTCCATGATGTCCAGACAGCTTGGGTAATGGTGACTGAGCATCTTGGCCACAGTTTGCCTCTGATGTGCCTGTTGTCTTGGCAGTTTTAAGAGGTGTCTAGATCATGCTGATTCCCAGGCATGACTTATATTTCACTATCTCTAATTGGAATATATATTGAGTTGGTTGTTTTTAGTATTAGGGAGACAGTAAGTGTTAAATTTGCTAGCATATTAGACTTGATAAAATTGTGTGTTAGGAATGGGTTGAGGTAGGTATCTCTAGCTATCTGGAACTAGACTAACAAACCCCAGCATATCTCACCTCCTCACTCCCAGCACTGTGGTTACAGGTGGTTGGTGTGTGGGTGGTGGGATCCTAACATGCATAGCTGGTACCCTACCCACTGAACCATCTCTCTAGCTCCTTGATGATGAAATGTTTTAATCATCGTATAATTGGAGCAGTTTTATGGAATTTTATAAATTAGTTTTAAAATTTCAATTAATTTTGACATCTATCTCCCTTGTCACCAATTAACATAAAAGATATTTTTCAAAAAAATTTACATGTATGAGTAATTGTCTAAATGTGTCTGCACCTTGTGAATGCCTGGTGCCTGCAGAGGTTTAAAAAAAAATCAGGAGGCACCAGATCCTGTGGAGCTAAAGTTACAAAGTTGAAGTTATGAGCCACCGGGTGGGAGTTGGGAATGGAACCTGGGGTCTCCATAAGAACAAGTGCTCTTGACCACTGCGCCATCTCTCTCTAACACCCAAGAATGTATCTTGTGACTTTTTTTGAAATAATACTCTATTCCTAGGCCTGAACATTATTGATCTGCTTTGTGTGCCTACAGGCTGGTTTTGTTTCTTTTAAATTTTTATATGGGATGATAAAATATGTATGTTTGTATCTGGCTGTTCTTTGTCAGCAAGGTAAGGTTTTGATATCGTATTACAGTAGCTATCAGAATTCTTGCTGCTTAGTAGTATTCCATTCGTCACATGTACTTTGGTCTGCTTGGGTTTTAATCAATTCATACATATTTGGATTACTCCAGTTTTAGTTTATTAACAGTTGTGCGTATTTATATGTTGATCATATTGTGGGTATACGTCAATGATTTCCAGAACATTTGAGAAAACTACTGCAAACGATAATAAAAATTATGTCAAAGTGCTATAAATTTTCCACTTTGATGACCTCCCACTCACTCACTGAGTTCTTAGTGTGTGTTGGGTAGTACACTTCCTGTCCTGTTTAAGCTGCACAGCATCTGAGAGGGGTTCTCACTCCTCCGTGTGCTGCAGGGAGGAGGCTCGAGCATGGGTGCCTCTGCTGTCTGGAGAGCAGGGCCAGAGCTGCACACTTGGCTGGCTTTCTAATCACACTGTACAGTTGAATTGTAATTCGTGATTCACGCTATTTCTGCTTTGTAAATGCTTTGAAGTGCGAATTCAGAATCTCATCGTGCAGTGCAGGAATATGTTCTTTCTTCTCAGTCTTCTCCCTTGCTCTTGCTGCTTTAACACATGATAGTTAGTTCATAGTCATTTTATGTGTTCCCGTTCATATGTTGTTAGGGAGTATTTTAGCAGTTTTTATCATTAGTTTGGTGGTTATTTACAATTTCAGTAACTTTCCTTATAAACCATTAGGCCTGCATTTTACACTTTCTTTACTATCATATTTTTGTAGTATTTATTTTCTTGAGTCAAGGTCTCTGTTATGTGTGGCCTCAAACTTGTTATCCTCCTGCCTCAGCCTTCCTAGTGCTGAAATCGCTAATGTGCTACTGTGCTCTCTTTAGAAATGTTTTTAGTGTGTGTTTAATCTCTTACCATATTGTGAATGAGACCCAGAAGTTTGGGTTTCTATACCTTCTATCCATTGATACTAGCTTTCTTTGAATCTAACATAGTTTGTAAAGTAGTCTCAGGTACATGAAATTTGATTGTATATGTATTATTTGAAATAGGTATACTAAAGTGATGCTCTTATTTGCTGGCTTTAAAAATCATCCCTTATTTTACATGAATACCTGACATTAAAGACCTAAGTATTTTTAAATAATTATATTGAAACAGTTTACTGTTGTGCTTCAATAAGGCCTTGAAAGTAAGTATTTTGAGGTAGAGGTATACTTTGTATATATGTCTTAGGTGGGCTAGATGGATGTGTTGTATTTAAAATGTACCTTTGTTCTTGCTGCACGATATTGAGACTAACTAATTGTTCATACAGGTTCCAGCAACAGATAGAAATGCATTAAGTTCACTCTGGGGAAAACTGGCCTCTGAAATCTTAATGCAGAATTGGGATGCAGCCATGGAAGACCTTACTCGGTTAAAAGAGACCATAGACAATAATGTGAGTTACATGTTCTGGATTCATTCTCTGAAACTTCTATGTACTTGTCATCTTTTCTGATATGGGACAACACTTCACTCTTAAGAGGAAAAAAGAAATAAAAATCCTTCATATTTTGGGTTTTTCTGTTATTTTGACTTGACCACAAAAGCATAGTTGATTAGCTCATTTCACCTTGAAAACTGACACACTTGGCTTGATTGGTAGAGAAAGGATTTAACCTTTCACTTCTGCTACAGCTATTCCACCTGTTTTCTATGCCAGTGAAAAGGACACTGCCCTTGTTAGTGCCTCCTACTGAAGGAAGCTGTTGCTGAAGATGACAGTTTCACCCATAATTAATGTCATCCTCCTACCTACTAAATAAGGACTGTCTACTTCTGTCCTTGTTTTTACAATGTATTCTGAAGTGTTTATAACTTAAAATCATTTGAAATGTCAAAGATAATGAGAAAGGACTGGGGGTCAAACCTTGATCATAATGCCTGATTAGTATATGCCATAGAATACAGTCTGGTGTAGTTCTAGTTACACTTTTGAGATTGGTCATGTTTATTTGCATGTCTGTTTTTCACATACTAATGCTTCCTGTGCATACATTTTTTAATCCTTCAGTCTGTGAGTTCTCCACTCCAGTCTCTTCAGCAGCGGACATGGCTCATTCATTGGTCTCTGTTTGTTTTTTTCAACCATCCAAAAGGCCGTGATAATATTATTGATCTCTTCCTTTACCAACCACAGTAAGTTACATCACTGTTTAATTTTAGTTTTTGATTATCTGAAATGTCCTCCTCTAATATTTAAATTTGTCACCTGCCAATCTTTCTGTTTGATTATGAGGGGTGTGTGTGTGTGTGTGTGTGTGTGTATGCATGCATATGCTTACTTGATAATTGAAAACCACACATGTAACTCTTAGTTAAGTAATTTGATAACATGTACTCTAGACCCTTCCTTCAGAATTCTTCTTAAAGTATGATCTCTGAACCAATAATCATGTAGACTCAGGGCTCATCCCAAGGATTAAATCAGAATTTGCATTTTCACAAGGGCCTCTGTTATGTTGCATACAGCTGATCCTCTGTTTTTGTGGATGACATATCTGTAACCAACTGAGAGAAAAATTCCATCTTTACTGAATATATACAGATGCTTTGTTCTTGCATTTATTTCATAAATAATATAGCAGTCACTACAAACAGAAATTTTATATATTATTAGGTATTATAGGTAATTAGAGATTATTTGAATTATATAGGAATATATGCAAACTGTACTCCAAAATATTATAAAGGGACTTTGGCATCCATAGATTTTGACACATAATGACATTTTGGAACCAATCCCTTATTGGTACTGAGGGGTGACTGTACATTCAAGTGTTAGCAATAAAGATTTATTGCTAAGCCTGGTGATGGTGGTGCACACCTTTAATCCTAGCACTTCCAAGGCAGAGGCAGGTGGATCTCTGTTCAAGGACAGCCTGGTCTACCAAGAGAGTTCCAGAATAGGCTCCAAAAGCTACATAGAGAAACCCTGTCTCGAAAAACCAAAAAAAGGGGGAGGGGGGGTATTGGAGAAATTATTTTGGCCACTCCACGTAGTTAAAAGGATATTTATTTAATGGCGTAACTCACAAATTAAGTAATGGGTAGGTCGCAGGGTCTGGGGAAGGTGTAACACAATCCAGCGGTGTTCTCCGGAGCTCTGCACAGTCCACCTTCACTGTTCAGCGTCCCGGCACCAAGAGAGTGCACAGAGAGAGCGCTGGCCCATCCAGCTCTCTGGGCCAGCTCTCGGGTCCCCAGGCGCCTCCCCTCGCCCCGCCTCGTAGGCGTGACAGTTGCCAGAGTCTCAATGGGGGTTGGAACTTCCAGATCCAAGCTGGAATGTCTACCCACTACGGGGGGTGGGGGGTGGGGTGGGGGTCAGGGAGCTTATGCTAAATTATTGAAGGGGAAGAAGGAGGGTGGAGGTTCTATCATGGAAGAGTCCTTTTTGTATCAACTTGGCCTGTCCAGCTTTTGGCTTATCTTGAGTCAATAAGAAATGCACACATTGCTTTGTGAATTTGTGAACTACATCGTTCTGTTGTTGACCAGAAGTTTTGTTTTATTTTTTTATTTACCTTTTTAAAGTTCTCACTATGTTACTGACGGTTCTTTATGTACCTCAGTCTTGCCTAAAGCTTGATCATCCTTCTTCGACTCACAGGTATATCCCACAAACTTGACTCTTCCAGATATAAGGATGTGTATATGAATATAAGTATATGTATAAAGTTTCTGATTGGTTAGTTGTTTTGTTAGCCAAGTAAGAACAGTCATTTACCAGCAGGGATTCAGTTGTTTTTCATTTCAGCAGCCAAAGACACACAACCAGAACAAATTAACTTACTTGAAACTAGAATGGTTGCTGAGGAGAGGGCCCCCAGGGACTTGCTCTGGGCATGGGAGACGTTTTCTGAGTTAGAGCTGCCCCTGGGCTCCTGTTGTCACGCACCGCATGACATGGAAATTCACTTCTGCAGTCTAACATTCAGTCTGAAATTTCAAAGTAAAACAGTGCTTTCATGTAAAATTTATGCTTCAGTACAGTCATTTAAGTGACAGCATGGGATGAATCACAAGTTCCGCCTTGCAGCCTTGTGCGTTTCCCATTCTGTCCAAAGCTAAAACCAGAAGCAGACCTTCCTTGCTGCAGATTGGTGACAGATCCTTTCAAACTCACTTTGCAGGTCTAGAATGTCATAGACCTCATTGCAAGTACAAAGGAAAGTCCGTATTTCTAAATTCATTCAACTAGGTTGAATTGGAAGTGATGAATCTGTAATGTAGTCACATGCAAAGAAGCAGTATCAACACAATTTAATTAAATTATGTAAGCAATAAAGTACTCCCATATGCTTGTCAATTGATAACAGTAGTTATCTTTGCAGAGCTTTTATGAGGCCATGGGTTTGAGCCCTTACATTGCAGGCCCCCCAAAAGGACTAAATATTAAATATTTGAAAATCTTATTATAGGTCAGCATTAACCAATAAACATTGTAAAATTTGTGATAAATTTTTAAAATTTTTATTACTTTTCATTTCTCAAGATGGTCTCATTGAGGCTACCCTGTCCTTGAACTTGTTTAGTGTCTAAGGGTAACTTGAGCACCTGATTTTCTGCATCCCACTCCCAAGTGTGGACATTACAGGTGTGCACTGTCATGCCCAGCTCATTTGCAGTCACTTTTTATAAGCACTTCTAAATTTGAACCCAGTAAGTTATCCCCAGTGAAGGAATTCCATTTGTCTTATTACTTAGCTTGTATTTTTAAAACATAAACTCAAATACTATATTTTGAATTTTGTCAGTAAAATATTTTAGAAATTTGACTTCTCTTTCTGTAAGTACCTCTATAATCCTAGTTCTTCACAAAATGTTTGTCAGCTTCTGGCATGTATTCACTGAAACGTTATCCAAGGATGTGGCTCACTAGGAATACGAAAACATTTTACAGTGATACAAATTTTAGAATAAGTAAAAGGAATACAAGTTTAGCACCATATGATAAATTTGTAGATTTTAGGTAGATTTTTGACAAGTTCCCCAAATGTTTACTAAAATGGTCCACTTCAAAACTGTTAAGAAAACAGAGTATCAAGTAAACTTCTTTCACATGAATATTACAATTTGCTTCTTGAATCAAGGCTCAATTTGTGAGCAGATACAGTTGTTAGCTGGTCCATGTTAGTTCTCTACCTAGAAGTTTTGTTCTTGAGGATATTGTTTCCTATACCTTATCTTAGGAACATTTGAGAGAGGACAGGCGATCCTCAGTAGTATAAGGTATTAAATTCTAAAGGCATCTTAAGAATTCAGTAGGAATTTGTAATACAGGGATGTGTGTGTTCTTGTTTGTGTGGATACATATACACATGCTATAGTCTAGGAGAGCATGGAAGTTAAAATCTTAAAAGCTGCCTGGGATTTCATCTTGTGAGAAGTATATATTTGGAAGAACAATTTCTATGGCATCAGCTTTATTGGTGGGAGCCAGATTGATACTTTAGAACTTGAATATATATATATATATGAATCTTTGAGAAATGATCTTTACAGACAGATAATTCTGAACTCAGCATCATACCTGAGGAAGGCACTCAGCTAGTATATATTGGTTCTATATAAGGAAATTGTCCAGAAGTGCAGTGAGTTAGAGGGTTATCCACAGTGAATAGTAGCATGATTTGGCAAATAACACCTAAGAGCCCATTGACATTTATCTCACATTTATTCCTGGTTTTCATGATTGCCACTGCTACAGATTAATCCAGGCCATGTAATACTGTAATAATGTCCTCATTGTTTCTACTTTTATATCAGCAAATTATTTAATTTGTATAAGTATCCAGGTTTCTAACTATGAAATTACTTGCACAAAGTTTCACTCCTTTGTTCTAATGAGAGCGTGACAGTCACAGCTGTTTCCAAATTTTTGCAATAAACTAATAGTACATCCAAAGACCTTCCACCATTATTTAGCAGTAGTAGGGACTTACTACATTCTTGAATGAGTCTTCCAACTCGCTCTTAATTGACAATAGTGGTGAGATTGCCCTCCTGTTATTGGAATCTGCTGATTATTCCATTGCAGTAGTTATTGGTAAGTGTTTGCAGTCTTAGGCTAAACAATGTAGTCAGATGTTTCCTGTGTTTCACACTGAATTATATACACTGAAAATTGTGGGAGTTTAATGACTATTAAGTAATTGTTGCATTTTGCCGTAGGTACCTTAATGCCATCCAGACAATGTGTCCACATATTCTCCGCTATTTGACCACTGCCGTCATAACAAACAAAGATGTGCGGAAACGCCGGCAGGTGCTGAAAGATCTAGTGAAAGTTATTCAACAGGTAAAAGTAAACACCTTAAGTACTACTGCAGCCTTAGTTGTAAGCTCTTCTGAAGTAAGATTCTGGGGTATTAGGTGAAAATATGAAAAGTGGAAGGGAAGTGTACATGAAGTTAGAAGAGAGACAAGCCCTGAGCGTTTACTTTTGGAGATTCCCAGTATCTTTACGACAGATCTGGCATAAGTGATTGGTGCTGTCTTCTAAAGACTCCAGCTTGCTGGAGCTGCTTGGTGGGGTTTGCGGGAGTAGTTACCTGCACAATTAGATGGTGACCTTCTAAATAGAATATATAGTAACAGTCCTTAAGGCGAACAGAAGCCATTGCTGCTTGATTTATATTGAGCTTCCCAGAAAAACAAAAACCAGCCCAAGAAATCTTTATTTAACCTAAGACTACATTAATACTAAGAAGTGATTGTTACAACAGGGTTATATCTTCATAGCTGGAAAAGTTCTTCATTGTTCATTGACTAGAGGAGGCTAGGTATTAGAATTGAAAATTTCTGATTTCTGAATAATTCTAAGATGAGTGCCAGAGACTTTGATTTGGACATTATTACAAGTTTACCATGTTACCTGGGGTAAGGCTTAGAATAGGTGCACTGAGAAGATGACATTGGATTATTTGCTGTGAATTAATGATAAGAAAACTAGAAAATGGAGATATTTTATAGACAGTGTGCTAAACAGTGCTCAGCAAGATCTAACTGAACATTTGACTTGATTTTACAGGAGTCTTACACATACAAAGACCCAATTACAGAATTTGTTGAATGCTTATATGTTAACTTTGATTTTGATGGGGCTCAGAAAAAGCTGAGGGAATGTGAATCAGTAAGTATGAATTTTTACTACGCAGTTTACATTCTTAAATTTCTAGATGTGGTATTGAAGAAACTGAAGTAAGAAAGAAGCTAAATGGCAGGTTATTGGTAGAATGAAGTCATTTAATTAGCACTTGTTCCCTTTGGTTACAGAAGTTAAAGCATCAACTGTTTTTGAATGCATCTGGGTCTCCTTAATTCTGTGTTTTTCTGATCTGGTTCATATGTACATACATATCACAACTTTGACTTTTATATTTGGAGCTACTTTTAGAATTTTTCAAATGATCATATTTAACATTTCCTATAAACTAGGCAGTTATTATAGTTATGAGTTTTATACCTAATCTTTCCTGTTGTTCATTTGATAATAAAATTCTTTGAGAGAAAATCTGGAACTTGATATATAGACCAAACTGTCAATGGAGTCACAGAGATCCATCCACCTGCCTCTTCCTCTCAAGTGCAGGTATTAAAGGCCTGCACCATCACGCTCTGCTGCTGCTTTCTTGTGTTTGTTTTTTGTTTGATTTCTAAAGAACTGCCCTTTTTTAGTGTTGGGCACACATGTGGAAGCCAGAGGAGAACTTGGTGGATTCTGTTTGTTGGTTCACCGTTGCATGGCTTCCAGGGTTCTGACTTGGCCGTTAAGCTTGCATGCTGTGCTCTACCCACTGAGACATCTCCAGGGCTTTGCCACATCTAATTAATTAATTAACTAACTCATATTCGCACCATATTTTGGGGTTTGGTGAGGCTTGAGAGTGCACAGTTTGCTGTCTATCTTAAGCTGACCTTGAGTCTGTGATCTTTGTACCTTAGTTTCTTGAGTGTTGCAGTTGTAGGTGTGCAGCACCATGCTTACCTAGTTTCATCCAATAAAATCAAATTTTGGGGAAAAGTGTTTAACTAGGATCTTGTTTCTCTAAGGAAAAAATGCAAGTATACATTGTGATAGTTTATATTAGTCAACATAGAAAACTAAAATCTAGATTGATAGTTTGTGTCCTTATAGCCATGTGAACATTACACACTGCTGTAGAAATAATCTCTTTTACTTCTTTCTGTCTTTGAAACAGGAGCCATTACTTGCACTGTTTTCTAAGTCTGTTTGTCTTGGGTTGCAGAAAGTTCATATCCTTAGTCCATTCCTTCATTTTAGTAGCTAGAGTATGTTGGACAAAACAAAGCACCTCAGGAAGTTGCTGTGTTATTTCAATCATCAATGAAACAAGGAGCCACTGAGGCTTTTCGGAGGTTTTCTTCCATCCTTTAACTACTTAAATTATTAAGGATTTGAACATGAGCAATATTCTAGAAAGTGCTATGCTCTGGGTTTTTTTTTTTTTTTCAGATAGATTATAGTAAATAGAGCAATAAAGTAGACAAAGTGAGTCAAGTTTTTAAACACAGTTGTCAGCATCATTAATTTTTAAATATATTTTATACATATAGGTGCTTGTGAATGACTTCTTCTTGGTGGCTTGTCTTGAGGACTTCATTGAAAATGCCCGTCTCTTCATATTTGAAACTTTCTGTCGTATCCACCAGTGTATCAGCATTAAGTAAGAACACTCAGATTGAATATATATTTTCTACTTTAGTCTCTGGAAATTGACATTTATTATAATGTTACATGTAATGAGATTTCATTCATTTAATTCCATTTTTGTTTCTCTTTGCTTTTAGAAGAAAAAGAAACTAATTTGCTAGTAATTTGTGAAGATTTTAATCTGTTTGAATCTAAGAAATCTTTAGGCTTTGTTTGTGTGGTAGAATATAATTTCTGTAAGTGACAAGTTGAAAACTGAAACTCCCTTGTAGTTACCTTCTTAGAGAGTAAACGGTGTTGTGCTGTTATGAAGGGATATTCAAGATGGTTTTCAGCGTAGGTCAGATGAGTTAGCCCTTAGCAAATGGGAAATTTTGTTGTAAGACCACTACATTTGGTAATAATTTCAGTTAATTAAGTTTGTTTATTTAATTACATATTTGAATTCTTGTATAGTAAGTTCCTATGACATTCTAAAATGTTGAAACATGGAAAGCTTGTGGTGAATTTAAGTTGAAAGTTTCTCTGTTGTGTGAGAAAATAATTGGGAAAATTGTGAAATGTACATGACCTGTTAGAAACTAATTTCATGTATTAGGCTTTCAGAAATTATTAGTGCCCTTTGGCCACAAATGAAGTCAAATATAAAACATAAAAACTTAGTACTTTTAATGTTTGCCTCTGAGGAATTTTGTGTAAACCAAATTCTGTTTCTTAATGCCATTTGTTTTTGATAGGAGAGCTATCCGTACTTTTCTAATTTTAGTGGGTTGTCCAGAGTTAGAAGTGTAGTGTGAACACTGGGCCTTCCTTACGGGGACTAGGACTTTGATGTAGTTTGCAGGCTTGCTTTTTAAAATGGGTTTTCTTCCTAGTCTTAATGGACAATTGAGGTGTGATTTCAAAGGCAGGCACATCACATACGGACTGATAGACACGAGATACCTGGACTAGATCGTTCTTTGTTTTGAGATTTGTAATTGGGGCTTCTTAGTGAGAGAGGAATGCTTAGTATTTTGGTTTCCTTTTGTAATTTTCTCTATTCCCTCGTAGGCTGTGTTCTCTTGTCTTTGGGATTGATTTGTTTTGTTTGCATGTGTGTTTAGCCAGAACTTCTTGAACTGCTCCTGTGTTTTATAGCAAATTTTGTACAAATCTTTATTAAGTGAATAAATGTATTCTGAACATTTTATAGCTTAAGGCTTCTTTACATTTTGCTTCTGAGATACCATGGATAAGACATTTGTGATAATTCTAGCTCTTTACATTTATAAATTGGCATTTGTGTTTATTACTTTGTTTCTTAAAATTGAGTTAACTGTGTTTGTCAGTAGAATAGACTAAGTATTTATACTCTGGTAAAATGTGTAGCCTGGTGACAGTAGTAGACTTGGACTATCTCTTAATGTTTATGGTTTTGTCTGTGTTGGTTGCTTGGCTTGCTTTTTTGTACTGCCAGGACCCAGCCAGGACCTTGTAATTGTTAGGCAAGGCCCTGATTACTGACCTATACCCAAAGTTTTCCCATTTATCTTATGGACATTTTACTTTTTCTTGGATCTCTTTTCTTTTCTGCTAGACTATCTCTAAAGCATCTTAAACTAAATTTCTAGAGATGTTCCAAAGCCCTAGCTAGGGTCTTCTAGTCCTCATATTGTATTTACTTGAGATTGTTCTACTTTTTTTTTTTTTTTTTTTTTGCCTGCCTTAGAAGATTAATTTAAGGAATATGTAGATGTGGATTATTTTTCTTCAAAACAGTAGATGAGATCAGGCATATTCAGGTTAGTATGGCTGTAAATGGTTTTAAATATTAGAAGTTTTGAGGTGCAAGAACTCAGAAAAATCTACTAATCCAATACTGCACAGCTGTAGAACAACTTACTTTAAGTCTTTTCAGTAGAACGAGGGTAGAAAAACATAGAACTTTCTGTGGTGGTGGGAGAAGTGTTTTATATATCTTCATTGGTTAGCCTGGGGCACTGGAAACATGACATACCTGGGCTTTCAAATTTTGAGTATGCATGTGAGCAATATGGCCTGTTGCCACATGCAGTCTTACTTGTATGTGTAGCTGGGTGCATGCAGGTATAGTAAATCAGGATTTTTCCATGCTGCTTTAGCATACGTTTATCCTGACATTTCTTTGGAACTCTAAGACTTCAAGAAATACTGGCTCTGTGCACTCCTTATATTTAGCTGGAAACCTTAAGGTTTGGTGTAATCCAGCTGCTGTCCAGGTCATCCTGGATTACCAAGCTTATGCTGGTAAGCCTATATTGTACTGTTCCTCACTATTAATTGTTTTGTTGTGAATAGTTCATATTTTTAGAAATAATCTTTATATAAATTGATTGTTTAGAATACCAGTTGAACTGAAGAGTGAACATGAAATCCATGACAGCTTTTAATTCTGTATCACAAAATTCCTAGTTTTGTTTGACACATGCAGCTGTGCTGTAGGCAGGGCTGCTATGCTATACCTTGAGGGTTGGTTATCTCAATTCATATCTGGAACTTAAGAATCACATCGCATCACTTAATTTTTTATCCATGTAAATTACATCTTTTTAGAGTAAGTGATAGATCAGTATCATACTATCTTTAGTATA
Source organism: Peromyscus leucopus (assembly GCF_004664715.2). NCBI lineage: Eukaryota > Metazoa > Chordata > Mammalia > Rodentia > Cricetidae > Peromyscus > Peromyscus leucopus. The sequence continues at coordinate 50,561,562 of NC_051080.1, read as the reverse complement.
TTGAATTTAGTAACCTTTTTCATGTTTTTAAAGCTGTTTTACTGGATTAGAATAACAGCAGCTGAAAGTAATATAAAGTATTTAAATTAGGATCTTACAAATGCAGTGGATCACTTAATTCAGACTCCACAATGACAATCCATGAAAATGATCAACAGAACTAACCTTTGTATTTAAACAATACACAGGGAGAAAAGCAATTGTTCTCTGATCTAGATGTTTTTAAACCCTGCCACATACTGAAGTCATCTCAAGAAGTTATATAGCAACTTAAATTGAATTGCTTTTTCTGGATTCTTCCAAATCTTCTGAATCAAAGCATAACTAACACCTTCTGAGTCAAAACCTAACTAAGCATGTATCTTTTCAAAGAAGGAAGCATTGCGAGTGTTAGCTAGACACTGACGAACAAGCTTTGAACAAATAAGTTCAAAATTAAAGATTTTAATAGGTATGCAGAAACATCATGACCAAAACAATTTATAAAAGAAAGCATTTAATTGGAGGCTTGCTTACATACAGTTTCAGAGGGTAAGTATATGACCATCATGGTCAGGAGTATGGCGACAAGCAGGCAGGCATAATGCTTGAGTAGCAGCTGATAACTTCCATCTTATCTACAGGCACGAGGCAGAGAGGACTAGACTGGGCCTGGGGTGGTGCTTTTGAAACATCAAAGCCCACCCCTATGACACACCTTCTCCTACAAGGCCACACCTCCTACCTAATCTTTGCTAAAGAGTCTAAGGAATAGGAACCAAACATTGAAGTATGTGAGCCTGTAGAGTCATTCTCATTTAAACTACCACTGTAGGTATTTGAAAAACAACATAGAGTGATTGGGAAGAATCGAATGAATATATATATATATATATAGTTGAAAAGTCTAGAGAAGTAATTCAGATGGAAGTTTCAGTCAGTCCTAAACTCTTTGTGCCTGAAACTAGACTTTCTACTGAATGCTTATCATGCCACAGTATCTCATTCTCTGGTTCATGCTGGCCTGTGTCTGCCTCTAATTTGTGTATGTTTTCTCTCTTGTGGGTGGGAGAAAGTATGTATCTCTGGCTTCTTGCCTTCCAAAGGACATATTGCAGTTTTGGAATATAATAGATTTATACGGTTCATTGTTTATTGAATAACTTTATACTTGTGATTCAAAACATTATTAATATACTCTTTGATTAAATGTATCTAAGCACGTATAAAAGTCATATCTTTATAAATGCATATTAAGATTGTATGTATATATATTCCTGTAGATTTGTAGGATGTTACAAATCAGTATAACAAATTAATGCAACATCCGTCAGGAAAGACGGTATGGTGGAATTTAATTTAGTATAGCTTACTAGTTTATTAGATATATGTGTCTGAAATTTAAAAGCTATTATGAAATAGTTCTTGGACTAGTTTTCAACAAGAGATAAAAACAAAGAATGGAAGTAATATTTTGAAAACATACAATAAAACGTTGGATCATACACTAATATGATTTCCTTAAGGGATTGCTTTGGGTATTTTCAGCTATTACTTTCTTGTATTTTAACATTGTGAAGTCAGTCTACTTCATTTATTAAGTAAAATTAGATCTTAACCTTTCCTTCATATTACCACATAAGAATTTATATTTAAAATCACATGGATAGTAGAGAGAAATAGTTGTTACCAGGTAGTAGTTTCAAAGGCCATTATCTCATTTCAGTGTTAGCTTTACATTCAGCATTTAATGTTTCTGGGCTATCTGTCTTCCCACTCTCATAGTTCACTGTAGTTTCTTAGCAGATTTCTTTAGTTACTTCTCACAGCATACTCTTACAGATATACAAGTCTTTTCTTTGGATGTATTGGTTGCAGTCTTCAGTGAAAACCAAACTAGAGGTTCCCATATCTTAATCCTTTAATCAACAATATTTGAAATAAAACGAACTTGTCAACTAAAATTTGGAAAAACAAGTTGTATGAAATAGTTATTAATATCGCATGTGAAATGCTGGACTCCAAATTTGTGCTAAGATGGGCAGAATGACCACTGATGGGGTTCAGAGGAGAGAAAGAGACATCCTCAAGACCCAGTATTGACGACTTGATAGATAATCAATGTGGAATCAGTAAAAACCCAGTAAGTCCCTAGATGAAGATAGATATGTAATGCTTGTAAGTGGGCCCCCTGGTAGTGATTACTTCACAGAAACAGAGAAATATCTAGTTTGTGCTAGAAGAATGAACAAACTAAATTAAAGCAACTGGACTGAGGATGGATATTTGTTTTTGCTTGGTGTTCAGGAGTGTTATTTTTTTGTATCTATAGAACTGGCAAACTAGTCAACATAAAGATGTATGTGGCAATTTTTAGAGAAAATATTTAGGTCTACTTTGAAATGCTTCTAGACACAGTTAAGATTTTTAGTATTGCCTGCATCCAGAATTGGTTTCTGTTTAGATCGGGACCAACTTGGATTTTGTTTTTCTCAGCAATTTTACACTTTGATTTATTTTAGAGCATCTTGTAGGGTTATCTAAGCTGTCTTTATCTTTCAAGCTTGGATTAAGCAGTACTTTTTTTTTAACCCTTAGTATTTTGCATGAAATAGAGGAGGGGGGAGAAGACACCAGGTCAAAGGGCAGCTTACTGAATCAGGTTTTTCTTCCTTTCCATACTGATCTATTTTGCCAGCTCAGTTTTACATTCTTTAATTTGTTCTTGAAGTGATTGGTAGCTTAGATAACCCGAGGTGCCATCAAAATAATGTACTAATGCTCTTAGAATTTAGTAAGTAAAGGATCAAGAAACACAGTTGGGTCAGTGAATCACATAGCTGCCCTACAGTGGGATTATAGCTCAGCCTGCAGTATTTAAACAGATCTGCTAGGCATGGTGCCAAGTCACTGCAGACATGTTAGAATGTAAATTTAAAGAAAGGGGGTATTGATTCTAGTTAAGAGTTACTGTGTAGAGTGTAGTTTTCTTTCTTCTAAAATCTAAATCAGATATTTCCTTAGGTCAACTCTTCAGGCTAGTATTGGTTTAGCATTGGCAAATCCTGTGTGATCTCTGTCTCATAGATCTTCTAGGTTTGGGCTTTTGTTGTTGTTATTGTAGTGATCTATTTAGGGATTAGGTAATTAGTTACTCCCTAACTCCTCAGCTTTAAATACTTAGAGTTGATCATTGTCACAAGCATCAAAGCCAGTTCATATTTCATTGAATGGGTGATAGAGAAGGAAGAGAGTTGATTTGCTAATTAGCATATGGTATTCATGAGGGAGAATAATGGGAAACTGAAAACTTAGATTGTAGCTAAATTGGAGGAAGCCATGACTTGACTTGGTAATTAAATTTGAATGTTTATGCTTTTTGTATTGAGAGGTTTTTGTTTTGTTTTGTTTTTTAAGATTTGAAAAGAGCTGGGAAATAAACTGATTGTTGGGTTTTAGGGCTAAACTATGTAAAATAGATTTAAGGGCTCAAGATACAGATTATTTGGGTAATAACGAGAAAATAGTAATGGAACCTGAATCATATTTATGGCTAGACTGGGAATCATACAGTTGGGTATTGTTGGCTCCTTTGTGAGCTGCATGGCACTCTTTTCTGGGTGCATAGTAAACAAGGCATCTTACAAATTTGTGTATTCTTTGGAAAATTTTCCTATTTGAGAACCATATAAGAGACACAACTCAAGTGAGGGAAGGGATGGATAGAGGCATGGCCTGTGCAGAGCCTAAAGTAGAGTTGGGAGTGTCTGAAAAACTTGTAGCATGTCTGCTAGAGAATAGTGCTTTCCATGGTGAGAGTAGATAAGGAACTTTTAATGAGAAGCCATAATTAACAAAGCAATTGAGGGACTTCTATTTAGATAGAGATGACACAGAGGAGTCCAGTAACCCTTGGCTGTAAGCTGTTTTATTTAATTCTACTTCATAGCTTATAAACAGAGTTTGTATTATGATTTAAATCTTTAATGATGCCAACAACATAATTATCGTCAGAAAACCAGGTTCTCTGCTTTTAAACTGCAGAATATAGCCACATCTGCTGACACATACCTCTAATCTCAGCAGTTGGGTGGGATGGGCAGAGGCAGGAGGCTTACTGCAAGTTTGAGATCAGCTAGAGCTAAACAGCAAAATTCTGCTTCCAAAAATAAATAAGTAGAAGGCTATAGAGAAGATTGTCAGCCATTCCAGTTTTAAACAAATTGACTCAGTTATGCTGAGTGAAATAGTATGTTTTTAAAATCTGCTCTTTAACAGCTTCAGATACTTGCTTACTCATTACAGAGGGGGTGAAATTGACATTTCTCGAGAAAGTTCTAGTGAAAACAGAAGGGATGTTAACTGTGGGGACACAGGAAAGACAAGTTGCTGGGATTTTCCCCTTTTTGAAAACAATACTTTTAACTGGTGGGTCTCTGGCATAGGCCTGTAATCCCAAGGTGCCAAGAAGCTAAGGCTGGAAGATTACAAGTTCAAGCCCTCGCTGAACTGAAGACCCACCTCAAGCTCAGCTTTGGCAATTTAATCAGGCCTGGCTCAAAAAGTAAAAAACAGGTTAGGAATATAGCTCAGGTATATTCCTATCAAATATGCGGAAGGCCCTTTTCTGGTCTTGTTTTAGACTATTTTATTGATAAACTAACTTAATTTTTCCATTTTGAACAAAATTTTGTTAAATTTCTTGTGTTTAAACATGTTAAATAGGGGTGTGATAGAGAGCATATACTTTCCGAAAAGGTAATTTTGATGAATTAAATTGATTACATTTGGGTGGAAGCCTTATCTTGACATAATTGCATGTACAGCTGCTAATGGCTTAAATACTTTTAAAGATGAGTATATTGTTAGATCTGAATTTCTGTCTGTAATATTCCCAGAACCAATTTTGTGGGGGAGTGGTATGTTGGTGGTGTAGTGGTGAACATAGCTGCCTTCTAGTCTGATTGAAAACATCTAGTTCTCGAAAGCAAATCAGTGATTCTGTTAAAGACTGAACAGTATAATAGCTTCAGGTGAAGACAAAGGGCAGTTAATAAGAAGTGTGCACATGCTCATGAATGCAAGCACAGTATGTATGTTCCTGTTACCATAAGTGCCTGTGTACTTTTTGTCAGCTGACTGATAGACAAGTAGCTGGAGCTTACTTTAGTCTCTAGCTATCTCAAGCATAGGCCTTCTGCAAACTGACTGTAAGTTGAAAGAATAAAAGATCAGTTGTGAAAGGTGTTTTATCATATCTCACTGGTGGCAGTTGTATCTGTCTCTCTGTTCCCTTCACTAGCAGAATTGTTGGTGTTATATGTTGTTGGTTATATGCAGAATAACTGCAAGTAATCCCCCAGAGTTTAAGCATTGAAGAGCTTTAAGCATTAGTTCTTTGTAGTAGGTATATTTTATCTCATCATTCAATATTATAAAATTCTTCCTTTGATAGCTACTTTGGAGCATGCAAGTATAAGATTATGTTCTAAAAAACTAGAAGTTTTCTAAATGGAGGATATGGTACATTTTGTTAAGGATATTTACAGTCCAGCTGTTGCTATGAAGGCAATATAAAACAGGCTTATACACAGGGATGGTGTATGTAGTTAGGATCATGTATATAAGAGAACGGGATACAAAAGTATCTGAAGTTTATGCAAAGTATAAGTTAAACACTGTACAAAAAACTAAACTTTTACCTTTCTCATTAGTATGTTAGCAGATAAACTGAATATGACTCCAGAAGAAGCTGAAAGATGGATTGTGAATTTGATTAGAAATGCAAGGTTGGATGCCAAGATTGATTCTAAACTAGTGAGTATTATGTTAGATATGGCACATACCATAAAACAGCGGCAGACTTTTTATAACTCTGGGAATTTTTAATTAGAAATTTTATTCAGTAAACCTTATTTGAGGCAGGGTCTCACTGTGAAGCTATGGCTGCCCCGGAACTCACTGTATGTAGATGAGGCTGGCCAATTGCCTCCTATGCTGGGATTATGGACATGCACAACACACCACCTGTCTAGGAAACTTTGTTAGGCTGAGCCTGGTAATGCAGGCCTGTAATCTCCCCTACTTTGGGCTCTGAGGTAGGAGGATTGCAAGTTCAAGGCCATCCTGGGCAAAATAACAAAATACTTTCTCGAAATGGAGAAGTAAAACCAGGATGGGGGCTCTTACTCTGACAGGGTGCTTGCCTGTTCTATGTCAGCCCGTTTTTGGTACTCTATGACCCACCAAAAAATAGTTGGGTGACATTTGTTTGAAGGCTACAGTACCTCCTGTTTTTCTTGCTGGGTGAATGATACCCGTCTCTGTACAGTGTATAGGTGTACAGAAGGCATGTGACATTGCGTGGTGTCTACAATTTACTGAGACACTTCAATCATTGACTTTACTAGAATAATTTCTGTTTCATTTTAGGGTCACGTGGTAATGGGTAACAATGCAGTCTCACCCTATCAGCAGGTGATTGAAAAGACTAAAAGTCTTTCTTTTAGAAGCCAAATGTTGGCCATGAATATCGAAAAGAAACTTAATCAGAACAGTAGATCAGAGGTAAGAAGCAAACATTTTATATTCTCTTTGGGATTTAATAGTAATGTAACAACTATTACATCAACTTTGAGAACATATCAGTATTGGTTGGCTCTAATTTATATATAGTTCTTTTTAAGCTTATGAACATTTTGTTCAAGAAATTACTAAATTGAAACAAATTTGACTTAGATGTATTAAACTCATTAGTCAAAGAAACAGTAAAAAAAATTATGTTCCTAATTATAACCGGTTTTTTTTTCTTTTACTCCTCTTATGTGACTTAATTAATTTGCTTCCTCGGGGCTCTCAGCACATCATTTTGATGCTGATAGATGATAACTTACATGTGCTTGAAATGTGTGTTCTCTTTCTAACTCTGAAGAAATAGTTCTATAAAAAATACTGCTTCCTATGCTGATCTTACATAAATTTTAATTTTATCTTTTATCTGATGCTCATAATTAACTGTCCAAAAATATCCCTTTTCCCTTTTAGTAGAGAGCCCTCATTTTAGATGTTCAATGAAGTTGAGTGGCCTTAAGGCTTCGAAATTCCACAGCATCTGTAAATCCCTGCACATTGAGTGCATACAGCTAAGGGTAGAAAGAAAGTGTCATTAAGTAACTGAGAGTATTGAAGGACTCCATTGCATTGAGACTGGAGGAATGGGTTAAGTAAGAGTGCATTTACAATTGCATTTGTCAACCAAGTCTAGTGGAACTGAGCCTGAACAGTATGTTCTTGTTTGCTTTTTCCTATATATTCAGAAAAAAAAGTTGATTATTATTTTTTTTTTTTCATTTTTCTTTATCGAGAAATTTTTCTACTCCACATGCTATCCACAGGCCCCCCTCCCTCCTCACACCCTACAGCCCTCTTTCCCAAGCCACCCCACATCCCCCCAAATCAAGGTCTCCCATGGGGAGTCAGCAAAGCCCAGCACACTGAGCCTAGGCAAGTCCAGGCCCCTCCCCACTGCACCAAGGCTGTGCAAAGTGTCATACCACAGGCACTGGATTCCAGAAGCCTGCCCATAGACCAGGGACAGATCCCGATTTCCCTGCCTGGGTGCCCCCCAAACAGTTCGAGCCAGACAACCATCTTCCATATCCAGAGGGCCTAGTCCAGTCCCATGGGGGCTCCACAGCCACCAGTCCATAGATCATGGGCTTCCACTAGTGTGGCTGGTCATCTCTGTATGTCCTCCCATCATGATCTTTTTTTTTCTGGTTTTTCGAGACAGGGTTTCTCTGTGTAGCTTTGTGCCTTTCCTGGAACTCACTTTGGAGACCAGGCTGGCCTGGAACTCGCAGAAATCCACCTGCCTCTGCCTCCCGAGTGCTGGGATTAAAGGTGTGTGCCACCACCACCTGGCAAATTTGTTGATTATTGTTCCCATGTTGATGATTGATTACTATTATGCTTTATCACTGTCCAAAAGCTATACCAATGATAAGATGTTTGTACCACTTCCTTCTCTGTTAGCACTTCAAGATTTCATTTCATCTTGATGATTTCTCTCTGCATGTATTTTAGGCTCCCAACTGGGCAACCCAAGATTCTGGCTTCTATTAAAGAAATATAAAGAAAAGAAGAAAGAAAAAAAAAAAAAGAATCAAGGAAAGACACTGTAACCATTATATATAAAGGGCGACATACATTTTTAGAAACAATTGACATGTTTACTATAAATTTTGGACAATTTGAATAAAATCGGCTATGATTAATTTTTATCTTTCTTGAATTTCCTTGTGTGTGCAGATGTGTTTTATTAACTTTATTTTCAAGCAGTTCTATATTCCCAGGAAGGTGCTAAAAGGAGTGTAGAGAGGTCCATGTATAAACCCAGTTTCCCCGGGTACTGTAGAACAATACAAACCAGGGTATTGACATAAATATACATAAATGGATTTTTTTTTAATATGTGCAGATTTGTGTATCTTGTGGTTGAGGTACAGAACTGTCACTAGGTCATCTCAGTAGTTCTAACACCTGGCAACCACTAATCTGGTTTCTGTCTCTGAGAATTTTACAAAAATGAATTAGAATCAGCTTGCCATTTTGGCAGGTTTTACATCTGCAGTTCTACAGAGCAAAAATACTCAAAGAAAATTCAGCTGCCATGCAGTACAAAAGCATGTGTTTGATTAAGTGAGTGCTTATGGCTATCTTGTAATAAAATTTCATTTCTATAAACAACCAAGTGCCAGAATTGAGGTTTCTGGCTCTTGTCTTGGGATATTGGTATTGCTAAGGAATCCAGAGGTGCTCATATTTGTGAAAATGCTGAATGTTGCTCTAGCAGCTACAGATAAGTATAAAGGATTATTTGTAGTACAAAATTATCAAAGTTCATGTTGAATGCTCCAGAAAGTGATATCAGTAAGAAGATAGAAAGTGATCCTTATGTAATAGCTAATTCCACCATCAAAATTCTGATCAGTAACAAAGCCGTAGTTCATTACAAGGCTAAGTAGAATTGTATCCCCTACTAAGATGACAAGTTTTGATCTATAACTTAATCAAGACACTTTAATAGCAAATATTTCTCTGACTAAAAAGTTTATCAGATATGTCCCTAAGTGGGGTAGCAAAAGTCCAGGAAAGGGATATAGTTAATATTAAACATTTCTCTGCTGGGCTTGAAACAACCTTCGGGAAAAGGAATCTACCATATGGACACCTTAGGCAAGCTAGAAACATGGAAATGTCCATAGTACTCATATATTGGTGGCAAAGCATGTTCAGTCTAGTATATGTTAAGGTGTAGAGCCGAGAACAACTGTGTCAGTTCTGTCAGGTTGCTGAAGGTTAATCCCACAGGGTTATTAGGACCCTGGTCAGGAACAGATGTTTTAAGTGAGCACGAAAAGTATTCCATGTTCAGTTCCACCAGTGTGATCTCTGGCTACTAGTTCATATTTTCCACTTTCCTTGAAACGTCATTATTAGTACCATTTAGAAAAAAATGTATATAATGTCATTTTTGCACATTTATAACTATTCATTATTAAGATATATTCTTGGTGTGCATTTACATAAAAATTACTTAGCTGTGGATATGATCTTCAACCTTAACAACAGATAGTCTTCCAGTAAGGTACCAAGTCAAAATTTTATTTTTCATGTTTATACTTTGCTTTTTATTGTATTCCTCATTCTGTGCATTAGCAGTTTTTTTTTTTTTTTTTAAGACACATCAAGAATCCATGTATCATAAACTCTGGATATTTGCTTGTGTATTTTACATTTGTTTCTACTTGTAAACATGTATTTGCTATTTACAAGTATGAACTATATAAATATATATAGTATATATTCATATGTGTGTATAGACACACACAAACATGCAACCTGCTCAAGAAATCAAGATCTACCTAGTAACTCCTTTCTGCTCTTCTGCTTACATTTTCTTCTTCACTTCTGAAGAGTAAATACTGCAATGACTTTTGTATGAATAATTCATTTGTTTATATAAAAGTTTGGTTTTCAATGTTTCCAGTCAAATTGAAATTATGTTTGGTATTCTATAGCTTGCTTCACTCAGCAGATTGAAATTTATTAAGCTTTAATCCATAGCCTCTCTCTGCCTTTGGTATTAACTGTATGTATCATAGGTTACTCTTGCAAGTATTGTGTAACGGTTCCCTCTGATATTAAAACATTCCATCCTACAGAAAGCTTTTTAAGCAGGGAAGTAAACAACTCAAAACAACTTCAGAAAGTCCCTAAAACTGACCAGATTGATTAGCCCCTTCCCTTTCAGAGTAAACAAAAACTGAAAGTATTCCCCTGATGAGCTATAGAGAAGACATGAGACCAAGCCAGCTGTCTAAAAGGTTTCGACCTGAGATAACCTATTGAGTTACCTGCAGGCTGTGCAGCATGTTTCAGGTTCTGTGAGCTATCACCCACGTGACTTTGTAAGCTGGTGTGGGCATTAGTGTGATGAAGCTGTCTTTGAGTCATTTCTATGCTGTGGAATAATCCTTTTGTATACTGAAGATTTGTCTCTGTGATTGGTTTAATAAAGAAGCTGACTGGCCAATAGCCAAACAGGATAAAGTTAGGCAGGAAAGCCAAGTTGAGAATGCTGGGAAGGGAAAGGGTGGAGTCAGGAGTTGCCAGCCAGCAGGAGATGAATGTGTGATATTAATAATACCATGTAGCAGAATGTAAATAAGGAATATGAGTAATCTTAAAATGTAAGAGCTAGTTAGTAATAAGCCTAAGCTATTGGCCAAGCATTTATAATTAATATAAGCATAAGTGTGTTTATTTGAGAGCAGCTGTGGGATAGGAAAACTCAACCTACATTTCTGTTCCTGTAAGTAACCCCTTACCCATACTCTTGTAAATAGCACCAATAAACCTCATTGTCAGTTCCACTATTTCCCCTGTACTAGATGAGCAGTCCAGTGCTGCATTTCTGTTCTTAGAATGGTTATCCTAGAAAATCTGACAAACATGATTTTACTTGTAACATAAAGTTACTATCTGTACCATCCAGATACATGGAATGTTACACTGAATGAAATTCTCATTTTATATGCATTATGTTCATATTGTAACCTCCAAACAATGTTTTGCCACTGTTTAAGACTTGTTTAAGACTGATGTTGCAAATTTTAGTTATACTAAATGGGATTGTGACTGCTGATTGGAGGATAGGGTTTGTACTGTTCTCTTGATAGAAAGATGGCTCTTTGGATATTTCTTTCCTGAAATTCTGAGGTTTGTTTCCTCAAATTATCTGATGAGGGTAGGGGAATGTCTTTGTGTGATATTTGCCAATTTTTTTTTAAATGTGTCTTCTGGCTCTCTATTGGTCTTTTAACCTAGTTTGCTCATGAATATCTGTTGAATTTCTCACTTTGGTGATTTTTCCCTATTTTTTGTGGTCAGTTTTTAAAATCTTTTTACACCTAGATGAAGGGTGATCAAGCACTCAAGTGCTTGTCAAGTCTCAAACTGCACATCTTAATGAAAATCTACAGTTAGTTAGAATGGCCGTTCTCAAGCTGTGGAGCTTTGCCTGGGGTTTTACACTTTCAATTATATTTTTATACACTTACCCACTATATGCACAGACAAGCATATGTGCAGAAAATAATTAAAACCAGAGAAGAATTAACTTATTTTAAATGTATTCTGTGTTGTTTAAACTTTACATTTTGTGTGCTGAATATACTCTGCTACCTTCCTTGTCCAAGTTGTCACCAGTTACTTCCATGAATATTATAGCTTTGGTTAATTTTCCATTTTGTTTTTCTAGACTAAAGAATGGGTATTCCTAAAACACCATTTTATGCCAACCATAAGCCTTGCTGTTTTCAAACTATTTTGATGGCTGTTGAAAAAAGCATTTTAAACTGTCCTAGACTCGTGTGTGTGTGTGTGTGTGTGTGTGTGTGTGTGTGTGTGTGTGTGTGTGTGTGTGCGCGCGCATCCTATGTACATACTAGTAATTGTGTCCTTAATTGAGAACCTGCTAATTGGTACTAATCTACCTTACAGAAACAAACATTGCTCTGTTGTTCAGGCTCCAGTCCTCTGGGAATGAATTTTGTTCCTCTATAGCCTCACTACTTATGAATATACTTCTAATTTGCATTTTACTTTTTTCTCTGGAACTCAATTCTCAAATCAGGGAAAATTTTCGTTCTCACAAAGCAGTTACAGAATGTCTCGTGTATTATACTTGCAATTATGCTGTTTTTGTTCTTTGTTCCAGAATAACACTGATTTGTTTCAGTGATACCTTTTTTTACTGTGCCTCGCTAATGTCTGGTATATATTAATTAGGCTTCAGTAAATTGTTGAATCAAAGAATAATATTCAGAAGGTTCTGAGAGAAAAAGAAATGTTGATTTGAAGTTCTAAAGCTGAAAACTAAGCCTACTAATCAGAAAACTTACTTGTGTTGTTGTGTAATCTTGTGATATGGCTTTCTTTGTGTGCTTGAAGTAAGCACTCCCGTAAGTAAGTAGTTGAATTTCGTGACAGAGACCTTTAATCTCAGATACTCAGAGTGCTGAAGCAGGAAGATTCAAAGTTTACAACCCACCTGGGCTTTAGAGGAAGCTCAGGGCTGGGCCTGAATTGTGCCAAAGGAGCAATGTGAGAACCTCTAGGTTTTCAAAATGCCTGGGGAGATGCTCTAGCCAGGCCTAGTGTTTTGTCTGCTCCTGCTACCTGCAGATCCAGATGTAGAACTCTCAGCCCCTTCTCCAGTACCATGTCTGCCTGCACGCTGCCATGCTTTCCACCATGACAAAAAATGGACTAAACCTCTGAACTGTAAGCCAGCCCCAATTAAATGTTTTTCTTTATAAGATTTAAAAAAAAAAAAAAGCCTGGGTATATAGACAACCAGTTAGGTGCTTGCTGAGCATATGCAAGGCTCCAAACTCAAACCCCAAGGCTATGTCAAATATGTATCATTGGAGCCCTGATTTAAAGTAAATTGAAAGAATCGTTTAGACTTACAGAGTATTGCTGATGGGTGTTTTTGTTATGTTGGGGCAGAGGGGTTAATTGCATGAAGACTTGTTTCTTGGCATTGTATTTTATGAAAAGATTTAAAACACTTTTTTTTAAAGTCTTTTTCTTGGTAATGGTGAAAATTAGAGTGGAAAGGTCTTTCCTCTTAGCTTTCCAGTGTCCGTGAAATAGCTGGGCAGTATATACAACTACTGAGTGATATTTCTTGGCCTCCTGCTGATCTCCAAGCATGATCCGCTGTAGTGTAGGTATGTGAACAGAAAGGGTGTTGCTACCTTAGAGATCTTCTTCCCTGCTTGCTTTTAAAGAGGCAGGCCACTGGGAAGTAACCCTCATGGTTCCTCTTGGGTGGTTGTTCCAGAATAACACTGATTTGTTTGAGTGATACCTTTTATATGGTGAATCCCTAATGTTTGGCATATTTTAGGCTTCAGTAAATTGTTGAATCAAAGAATAATTTTCAAAAGGATCTGAGAGAAAAAAAGCTCAGAGGAGGAACTAACGCAGGAGCCATTGAAAGCGACAGCAAGTCAGCAGTAAAGGCCACTAGTAAAGCTGAACTATAAAGACCAGCAATAAGAAAAGTAGTCAAGGCCAGGGCCAGACTATCAGTGAAATGTTTGAAGCTTCCAGTGAGACTGGAATTACTCTTAAAAATAGCCCACTGTTAAACTGTTTTTGTGTTTCTCGTATATAATTTACTCTGATGCATCTTAAATTCTGAGATCAAGGATCCTCTGGGAAAAGGCTCTAACTTCCTGGAGAAGGAGCACAAACAATGCTCTGTTCTGCCCATTTTTCATTTGCTGTATTTAATAAACTATTTGGCTGTTAGAATCTACACAAAAGAACATTAATGCATTTCCTATTTTGGTTCTAAAACTGACTTTTGTGCTGCCTTCCATTTAGTCTCATGAGTTTGGAGGGAGATGCCAGGATTGGTTCATTTTGTTTTTAAGTGTTATGAAGACAGTGAAAAGATGAAGGTAATATTATTTGAAGATGACATTTTGAACAGACAACGGCTTGGCCACTTTTAGACATCATTCCAGGTAAATAAGCTGTGTGTGCGTGCGCACATGTGTCTGTGTCTGTTTATCTGTCTAAAGATATACTTCTAAGATGTGGATTAGTGCTAGAAGAGATTGAAGGCCATAGTTGTCGTAAATGGACAAATGACAGTGTAATATGATCACGGAAAACTTTCTTTTTTCATCAGGATTACAAATGAAGTTCTATAGGAATAAAATACCGAGGTGTACTTTTTAGGGACATTTTTAAGTGTTACTTCTACATTGCCCTTTTAGTAAAGGGACTGTCATTTGCTCATAGATACGTGGTAGGTATTTACTTGTTCACCATAAGAAGGTGTTGTTTGTAAACATAAAAGCAGCCGTCTGACAAAAAAAATGGTGTCATTCTCTGGTTTTGTCTTCTGAAACGTTGAGTTCCTCCTTTTTCTTTAATGGCAAGGGATCCACAGAAAAGAAGCAACTGCTTAATTTTGCTTTGTTGCCTAGTCAGGTCAGGGCTGTTGGCCCATCTCTGCATAAGTCATTCAGGGATTTTTTTCCTTTCCCACTGACTCTTTTCCCACTTTGAATCTTTTCCAGCTATTCCTAATTGCTTGTTGTTGGAGACCAACAATAAATAGTCCAAATAGATCATCAGCTTTAAATCACTACTTTTAAAACAAGAAAGCATGAAGCACAAACCATTTAAAGACCAGTCATTTTCTGTGTTTTTAGAGGTCAACACATTGGTATCACTTGTGCTGCTGTCCGGATGGATGGATGGATGGATGGATGGTGGACTGATTGGTGAATGGGTGGGTGGATGGATGGATTGGTTGATGGATGGAATGATAGGAGTGGGGGTGGGGATGGTGCATAAGATGCTCTGGATTGAGCCTAGGGCCTGATGTGTTGCCCAGGTTAGCCATAAACTTGTAATCTGGCCACAGCCACTCTAGTAACTAGGATGGCAAGTGTGTCCATGCCCTTCTAATTAGAGCAACACATCATCAGTTCTGACAGACCTCAATATTGGGACTTTGTTTTGTTTGTTTGTTTGTTTGTTTGTTTGGGGTTTGTTTATTTGTATTTCCAGTAATTCCTTACTGGAAAATCCATGCTGCCCTGCAACTCTTGGTAGTCCTCAGTGCTGGGATCACAGATATGAGTCACCATGCCTGGCAGTATTAGAATTATTTATTTATATTTTCGTGTGTGTGTGTGTGTGTGTGTGTGTGTGTGTGTGTGTGTGAGTGAGTGTACAAGAATTTGGTCATAGGACAACTTGTGGGAGTGGATTTTTCTTAACTATATAGTGTCAGGGTTCAAACTGGTTATAATATTTAGTGGCAAATGCCTTTGACCCATGGACCATCCTACCAGCCCCAGCACTGGAACTTGTTTTCCTTATGTTAAAATGGTAACAAAGTCCCTTTCTGCTAGTGAGTCAGTTAACACACCCTAGAGAGATAAAGGGTAGAATGTGAATAATTTTGTTGAATGAGAAATATCTCTGCGATTCTGTTCAACCATATGCCTCCTGCTTTGGTGGATGACATTATCAGAAAGTGTTAAGTGTTCAACAACACTTTCCTTACACTGGGGTTTGTGCCTGATTTTTTGGTAATTTGTAGGTCTCATGAATTTCACTAATAATCATTAATGTTCATTTAGTTTATTTTCAATTATTTAACATTTACTTATAATCATTTGTATTACATAAGGTCAACTTTAAATAAGTTGCTTATTGGCTATTATCCTTCAGACTTACTAGCTGGTCATTGGCTCTTTCCTTATTAGGTCACTAATGAATTAAGGGGGGATACAGTTAACTGTGAAGGGGTAAAAATTAAAGTCTCTATTACTTTTATTCATTGGTGAGAGAGAAAGCAATGAAATTTTAGATGCAATATTATTCTTTAAGAGAAAAGAGGAAAACAAATAGATTGCCCCTTTCCAGAGCAGTGGAGGAAAGATGTTAAATCAATAACTGACATTAACACTCTTCCATCAATGAGTATTTGAATAGACAACGAGGAAGGATAGTATTTTTGTTTTCAGCTAAATTATTCTAAGAACAGTCTACTCCAAAATAGGAATGCCAATAAAGCAAATGATGGTAGTGCAAGATGTACTGGGAGACTGCAGGGGAGTGGGGCTGTGTTTGAAACACATATTCAGCTATGATGGCTAAACTGTAGAGAAGCTAAGCTAAAGTGGACATACTATTTTATAATATCCTGTGTTTGTTTTAGGAGTGAGCAAACTCGTTTTGTTTGTTCTGAAGCATTTAGTCTTAAATATTTATAAAACAATATAGAATGCTTGTTAAAAGTCATCCATGTTTAATTACTGCATTTCTTCAAAGTAAAATTGCCAACAACATGAAGGTATCAAGCAGTATGTAAGAGAAAAGAAGATAAAACCAAAACTGACACATTGGAATTGGACAAAACAAACAGAAGGAAAAGAGCCCGTGAGAAGGCACAATAAACTGAGGCCCACTCATTCTCACACTCAGAAATCTCATTAAAACACTCAACTAGAAGCCATAAAATGGGGGGTGGGCTGGGGGGGAGGGGAGGGGAGCAGGAAGGGAGAGAACAAGGGAATCTGTGGCTGTTATGTAGAACTGAATAGTATTGTAAAATAAAATAAAATAAAATAAAAAGCCATAAAATATATGCAAAGGACCTGGTGCAGACCCGTGCAGGCCCTGTGCATGAGGCCTCAATCTCTGTGAGGTCATTTGAACTTTGATAATGTTGATTTAGAGGGCCTTGTTTTCTTGGTGTTCTCTATCCCTTCTGGCTCTTATACTCTTCCTACCACTGCCATGGGGTTCCCTGAGCCTTGAGGGGAGGGATTTGTTGGAGACATCCCAGTTAGTGCTGAGTGTTCCAAGGTCTCTCATTTTAGGCATAATGTCTTGTTGTGGAGCTCTGTATTTGTTTTCATCTACAGGGGAAGCTTTCCTGATAATGGTTGACAGCAAGGCACTAATCTATGCGTATAGCAGAATGCCATTATTCATTTTATTGCTGCATTCCTTTAGCAGAAAAGTAGTATTTAGTTTTACCCTAGGTCCCTGGGCTGTCTATTCTCAGGTTCTTGGTCATCCAAACAGGTTGAGTGTGGAGTCCATCTCATGGAGTGGGCCTTCCGTCAAGTCAGATGCTGGTTGGTTACTCCCACAAACTCTGTGCCACCATTGCAGTAGCCTACTTTGAACACAGGACACCATTGTTGATCCAAGGTTTTGTGAGAACATTTCTCTCTTGGTCGAATGCTAAGTACTATCCTGTACTAAAGACAATCGAGTGTAGGGGTGAAGGCTGTGTGTAGGCAGCAGCTCGACTTCTCCGCATTCAACCCTGTAGGTGGTGTCTTCAGCAGTGGGGCCTTGCTGCCATTCTGTGGAGAGTAACCTATACTCTTAGCAACAGCCTGGGTTGTTTGGGGATTCCCATGGGACTCCTTTGGCCAACAAACTCAATCAGATGTACCCCTAATCCTGGGACTGGAAACTTGGTTTGATGAGAAGAGATGGCCTGTCTCCCCCATTATTTGGTGATTTCAATTAGATTGCCTTCACATATGTATTTATTTTAGGAAGCTGCTACTGTATTTGGTTTCTATACTATATTCTTTAAATCAACTTTAATTTTACCTGTCTCTTCCCTATTCTCTCCCTTGGCCCCCTCTTTCCTTTCTTGCTCCACTCGACCCTCTGATTCCAACCTTCCCACCCATTCATAACTTTTCTATTTTCCTTTCCTCAGGAGATCTGTCTGTCCATCATCTAATCCCTTACTCTATACCTAAGCTCTGTGGGTCTATGGATTGTGGCTTGTTCATCATTGATTTAACAGTTTATAATCTCGTGTAAGTGAATCACATGACAGTATGTATACTGTCAGAACACAAGCCAAGAATGGAGTCATATGAGAATAGTGAATGCTTGTGAAAAAGTTCCAAGAAAATAAGACAAGATCTTGTGACCTCATTGTCTTCAAAACACAGAATGTGGGGGCTGGTGAGGTGGCTCAGAGGTTAAGAGCACTGGCTGCTCTTCCAGAGGTCCTGAGTTTAATTCCCAGCAACCACATGGTGGCTCACAACCATCTATAATGATATCTGGTGCCCTCTCCTGGTATGCAGGTATATATGTAGACAGAGCATTGTATACCTAATAAATTTCAAAAAGTTTCTATTAAAAGCAAACAAACAAACAAAAACCCCAGAATGTGTTTTCATGCTCCTCCCAGGTGTAGAGGACAGTGTGTTTACTTCAGATTATTCATTATAACTGGCTGTTGTTTGTTTATATTCCTCTATGGAAAAACATGTTTTGCCTCATGTGGCTTACCTGCTACTTTCAGCTTGCCCCTGTGGTTGTCCACTTTACTCATGTGACTCCTCTTCACCCTCAGAGTATAAACTGTCTGATGCTCTGAATAAAGGTGGCTATTTCGTGATTCTTTAGTCTATCCCATTTGTCAGCTCCACACTCCCAGGTCCCACCACCTGTAGAGTGGTAAACACATAAATATTTGTCTTTCTGGGTCTGGTATACCTTACTCAGGATGATATTCTTCTAGAATATCTAGAAGATTCATGACTTATTGTTTTTAACAGCTGAGTAATATTCCATTGTATAAATGTACCACGTTTTCTTTATCCATTCTTTGGTTGAGAGACATATAAGTTGTTTCCAATTTCTGGCTATTATGAACAGAGCAGCAATGCATATGCTTGAACAAATGTCTCTGTGGTAGGATAAGGCATTCTTCGGATATATGCCCAAGTGTAGTATAGCTGGATCTTGAAGTAGATCGATTTCTATTTTCCTAAGGAACTGCCACACTGATTTACATACTGGCTGTACAAGTTTACACTCCCACCACAGTGTATGAGTGTTCCTCTTATTCCACATCCTTACCAGCATGAGCTGTCACTTGTTTTATTGATCTTAGCCAATCTCATAGATAGAGATAAAGCTTCAAAGTAGTTTTGATTTGTATGTCCCTAATGGCTAAGAATATTGAACATTTATTTCTTAATCATTTGAGATTCCCCTTCTGAGAATTCTGTTTAAACCTGTAATCGATTCTTACTTGGGTTATTTGTTTTCTTGATACCTAGTTTCTGAGTTCTGAGTTTGGATGTTAGTCCTCTATCGGTGAAGTTGGTAAAAAGAACTCCTGTAGGTTGCTGCTTTGTCCGAATGACAGCGTCATTTGTCACGCAGAAGCTTTTCAGTTTCATGTGATCCTACCACTTATTAATTGTTGTTCTTAATGCCTGTATTGTCAGTGTTCTGCTTCGGAAGTCTTTTTCTATGCCAATGAATTCAAGGTTATTTCCCACTTTCTTTTATACCAGATTTAGTGTAGCTGGTTTTATGTTGAGATGTTTGATCCATTTGGAGGTAAGTTTTGTGCAGGATGAAAGTATGGAATGATTTGTATTTTTCTAAATGTAGCTACCCAGTTCAACAAACACCATTTGTTGAAGATGCTGTCTTTTTTCAAGTGTTGTGTTTCTGGCTTCTTTTCAAAAATCAGATGTTCATAGATGTGTGGACTTATGGCTGGTTTTTCAGTTCAATTCCATTGATCATCATAATTGTTTTTATGTCAATATGATGCTATTTTTTATTATTATAGCTTTGAAGTACATCTTAAAATTGGGGATAGGATACCTCCCTCAGTTCTTTTATTATTCAGTATTGTTTTAGCTCTCCTGGATTTTTTTGTATTTCCATATGAAGCTTAGAATTATCCTTTCAAGATCTGGGAAGAATTGTGTTGGAATTTTGAAAGGGCATGCATTGATCCATAAGCAGGGAGATCTTTCTATCTTCTGATATGTTCTTCATTTTTTTTCTTCAAAGACTATGAAGTTTATATCAAGTATAACTCTTCAACTTGTTTGGTTCAAGTTATCCCAAGATATTTGATATTATTTGATGCCGTTGTGAGAAATGTTTCCTTGATTTCTTTCCCAGTCTTTTTGTCATTAGTATATAGGTGGGCTACTGATTTAATTTTTACTAATAATTTTTTTATTCATTTTACATTCCAATCACAGATCCTCCTCTCTTCCCTTCCTCCCTTCCTTCGCCTCTCAACCCATCCTCCATTCCCTCCTCTAAAAAGGTAAGACCACCATTGGGGAGTCATCAGAGCCTGGTACATTCAATTGAGGAAGGTATAAGCCCCTTCCCCTGCATCAAGACTGTGCAAGGTGTCCCACCATGGGTAATAGACTCCAAAAACCCAGCTCATGCACCAGGAATGGATCCTGGTCCTATTGCCAGGGGGCCCCTTGAGCAGATCAAGCTACACAACTCTCATGCTTATGTGGAGAGCCTAGTTCAGTCCCATGGAAGCTCTACAGCTGTTGGTCTAAGGTTCATGAATTACCACTAGCTTGGCTTGGTTGTCTCTGTAGGTTTCCCCATCATAATCTTGATGCCCCTTGCTCATAGAATCCCTCTTCCCTCTCTGCAACTGGACTCCTAGAGCTCATGGTGCTTGACTGTGGATCTCTACATCTGCTTCCATCAGTTACTGGATAAAGGCTCTTTGATGACAATTAGGGTATTCATCAATCTGATTACTGGGGTAAGCCAGATCAGGCACCCTCTCCACTACTGCTAGTAGTCTAAGCTGGGGTCATCCTTGTGGATTCCTGGGAACTTCCCTTAGCACCCGGTTTCTCCCTATCCTTATGATGTCTCCTTCTATCAAAGTATCTCTTTCATTGCTCTCCCACTCCATCCCTGTTCCAGCTCAACATCCCATTCCCTTATGTCCTTATCCCTTATCCCCTGTCCTCTATTGCCCCCTGTCATCCTTAGTTTACTCATGGAAATCTCATCTATTTCCCCTTCTCAGAGCAATCCATACATCCCTCTTAGGGTACTCCTTGTTAGCTAGCTTCTCTGTGGATTGTAGTCTGGTTATCCTTTGATTTACATCTAGAATGCACTTATGAGTGAGTACATACCATGTTTGTCCTTCTGATTTTTGATTACCTCACTCAGGATGATATTTTCTAGTTCTATCCGTTTGCCCGCAAGTTTCATGTCATTGTTTTTTACTGCTGAGTAGTATTCCATTGTGTATATGTGATACATTTTCTTTATCTATTCTTTGGTGGAGGGGCATCTAGGTTGATTTCAGGTTCTGGCTATTATGAATAATGCTGCTGTGAACATAGTTGAGCATGTGTCTTTGTGGTAAGA
This sequence comes from Peromyscus leucopus, assembly GCF_004664715.2. Classification (NCBI taxonomy): domain Eukaryota; kingdom Metazoa; phylum Chordata; class Mammalia; order Rodentia; family Cricetidae; genus Peromyscus; species Peromyscus leucopus. The sequence continues at coordinate 50,540,265 of NC_051080.1, read as the reverse complement.
TTGAGCATTCCGTATAGTTGAGTCTTAAGGAAGACTTACTCCCAATTTTCTGAGAAACTGCCATATTGATTTCCAGAGTGGCTGTACAAGTTTGCATTGCCACCAACAGTGGAGGAGTGATCCCCTTGCTCTGCATCCTCTCCAACATAAGCTGCCATCAGTGTTTTTGATCTTAGCCATTCGAACAGGTGTAAGATGGTATCTCAGAGTCATTTTGATTTGCATTTCCCTGATGACTAAGGATGTTGAGCAATTCCTTAAATATCTTTTGGCTAGTTGAGATTTCTCGATTGATAATTGTTTATAGCTCTATAGCCCATTTTTAAATTGGATTGCTTGGTACTTTGATGTCTAATTTCTTGAGTTCTTTATATATTTTGGAGATCAGCCCTCTATCGGATGTGGGGTTGGTGAAAATCTTTTCCTACTCTGTAGGCTGCCATTTTATCTTATTTATCATGTCCTTTCCCTTACAGATGCTTCTCAGTTTCAGGAGGTCCCATTTATTAATTGTTGCTCTCAGTGTCTGTGCTACTGGTGTTATATTTAGGAAGTAGTCTCCTGTGCCAATGCATTCAAGGCAGATTAATGTCAGGATCTTCAGTTTGATTCCATTAGTCCACATGTTGGTTTTTATGCCAATATCAAGCTGTTTTAATACTATAGCTCTATAGTAGAGCTTAAGGTCAGAGATGGTGATACATCCAGAAGTTGCTTCATTGTATGGGATTGTTTTAGCTGTCCTGTTTGTTTTTTTTTTTTTTTTCCCATGTGAAGTTGAGTATTGATTATTCTTTCTAGGATTGTGAAGAATTGTGTTGGGATTTCGATGGGGGTTGCACTAAATTTGTAGATTGCTTTTGATAAGATTGGATTGACATTTTTACTATCTTAATCCTACCTATCCATGAGTATGGGAGACCTTTCCATTTCTGATATCTTCTTCAATTTCTTTCTTCAGAGACTTAAAGTTCTTGTCATACATGTCTTTCACTTGCTTAGTTAGAGTTTCCTCAATGTATTTTATATTATTTCTGGCTATTGTAAAGGGTAATGTTTTTTTCTGATTTCTTTCTCAGTCCATTTATCATTTGTATATAGGAGAGCTACTGATTTTTTTAGTTAACCTTGTATCCCACCACATTACTGAAGGTGTTTTTCAGCTGTATGAGTTCCCTGGTAGAATTTTTGGGGTCATTTATATATACTATCATATCATCTGCAAATAGTGAAAGTTTGACTTTTCCTTTCTAATTTGTATCCCCTTGACCTCCTTTTTTTTTTTTTTTTTTTTTTTGTCTTATTGCTATAACTAGAACTTCAAGTACTATATTGAATAAATATGGGGAGAGTGGACAGCTTTGTCTTATTCCTGATTTTAGTGGAATCACTTTGAATTTTTCTCCATTTAATTTGATGGTGGCTGCCAGCTTGCTGTAAATTGCCTTTATTATGTTTAGGAATGTTCCTTATATTCCTGATCTCTTCAAGACCTTTATCATGAAGGGGTGTTGGATTTTGTCAATGGTCTTTCAACATCTAATGAGATAATCATGTTTTTTTTTTTTCTTTCAGTTTGTTTATATGGTGGATTAGATTGACAGATTTTCTATTTATTTATTTATTTATTTATTTATTTATTTATTTATTTATTTATTTATTTATTTATTTATTTATTGGTTTTTTGAGACAGGGTTTCTCTGTGTAGCTTTGTGCCTTTCCTGGATCTTGCTCTGTAGACCAGGCTGTCCTCGAACTCACAAAGATCCGCCTGCCTCTGCCTCCCGAGTACTGGGATTAAAGGCATTCACCGCCACCACCCGGCTCAGATTTTCTTATGTTGAACCATCCTTGCATCTCTGGGATGAAGCCTACTTGATCATGATGGATTTTTTTTTGTGTGTGTGTGTGTGTTCTTGGATTTGGTTTGTGAGTATTTTATTGAGTATTTTTGCAACAATGTTCATGAGGGAGACTGGTCTGTAATTCTCTTTCTTTGTTGCATCTTTGTGTGGTTTGGGTATCAGGGTAACTGTAGCCTCATAAAAAGAGTTTGGCAATGTTCCTTTTGTTTCTACTGTGTGGAACAATTTGAAGAATATTGATATTAGCTCTTATTTGAAAATCTGGTAAAATTCTGCACTGAAACCATCTGGTCCTGTGGGTTTTGTTTTGTTTTGTTTTGTTTTTTTGAGACTTTTATCGACTGTTTCTATTTCCTTAGGGGTTATAAGTCTATTTAAATTACTTATATGGTCTTGATTTAATTTTGGTGTGTGGTATCTATCCAGAAAATTGTCCATTTCTTTTAGATTTTACAATTTTGTTTAGTACAGGTTTTTGAAGTATGACTTGATGATTCTCTGGATTTCCTTGTTGTCTATTGTTATCTCTCCCTTTTCATTTCTGATTTTGTTAATTTGAATGTTCTCGCTCTGCCTTTTGGTAAGTTTGGATAAGTTTGTCTATCTTGTTGATTTTCTCAAAGAACCAACTCTTTGTTTCATTGATTCTTGCATCATTCTCTTTGTTTTTCTTATTGATTTCAGTCCTCAATTTGATTATTTCCTGGCATCTATTCCTCCTGGGTGAGTTTGCTTCTTTTTATTGTAGAGCTTTTAAGTATGCTGTTAAGTTGCTAGTGTGAGATTTCTCCATCTTCTTTATGAGGGCATTTAGTGCTATGAATTTTCCTCTTAGCACTGCTTTCATAGTGTCCCATAAGTTTGGATATGTTGTGCATTCATTTTCATTGAATTCTAGAAAGTCTTTAATTTCTTTATTTTGCTGTTAATCCATTGGTGATTCAGTTGATCATTATTCAGTTTCCATGAGATTGTAGGCTTTCTATAATTTTTGTTGTTGTTGAAATCTAATGTTAAGCCATGGTGGTCCAATAAAATACAGGAGGTTATTCCATTTTTTTTTTTTTTTTTGTATCTGTTGAGATTTGCTTTGTGACTGAGTATGTGATCAATTTTAGAGAAGGATCCATGGGGTGCTGAGAAAAAGGTAGATTCTTTTGTGTTAGGGTGGAATGTTCTGTAGATATCTATTAAGTCCATTTGAGTCATAGCATCTGTTAGATCCCTTATTTCTCTGTTAAGTTTCTGTCGGCAGACCTAGCCATTGGTGAGAGTGGGGTGCTGAAGTCTCCCACTATTAGTGTGTGGGGTTTGATGTACAGTTTAAGCTTTAGTATTGTTTCTTTTACATATGTGGGTACCCTAGAATTTGGGGCATAATTGTTCAGAATTGAGACTTCATCTTGGTGGATTTTTCCTGTGATGAATATGTAATGTCCTTCCCAATCTCTTTTGATTGATTTTAGTTTGAAGTCTATTTTGTTAGATATTAGGATAGCTACACCAGCTTGCTTCTTAAATCCATTGATTGGAAAGTCTTTTCCCAACCTTTTACTCTGAGATAATGTCTGTCTTTGAAGTTTAAGTGTGTTTCTTATATGCAGTAGAAAGATGGATCCTGTTTTTGTATCCATTCTGTTAGCCTCTGTATTTTTATAGGTGAATTGACTCCGTTGATATTAAGATATATTAATGACCAGTGATTGCTAATTCCTGTTATCTTTTGGTGGTAGTGTATTTGTATTTCCCTTCTTTGGGACTTGCTGTTGTGGGGTTATCTTTTGCCTCTGTTTTCATGGGTACATTTAACTTCCTTCAGGTGGAGTTTCCTTCTAGTCCTTTCTGTGGAGTTGGATTTGTGGATAGGTGTTGTTTAAATCTGGTTTTGTCTTGAAATATTTTGTGTACTCTGTCTATGTAATTGAAAGATTTACTGGGTATAGTAGTCTGGATTAGCATTTGTGGTCGCTTAGTATCTGCAAAATGTCTGTCTAGGACCTTCTGGCTTTCAGAGTCTCTATTGAGAAGTTTGGTGTTAATCTGATGGGTCTGTCTTTGTAAATCACGTGACCTTTTCCCTTTGCTACTCTTAATATTCTTCCTTTATTCTGTATGTTTAATGGTTTGATTATGATGTGGCAAGGGGACTTTTGGGGGAGGATCTAATCTATTTGATGTTCTGTAAGCTTCTTGTATCTTCATAGGTATTTCCTTCTTTAAGCTGGGAAAGGTTCCTTCTATGATTTTTTTGAATATATTTTCTGTCCCCTTGAGTTGGTATTCTACTTTTTCTTCTTCTATCCCCATTATTCTTTGGTTTGGTCTTTTAATGGTGTCCCAGATTTCCTAGACGTTTTGTGTTAGGACTTTTTTGACTTTAGTGTTTTCTTTGACTGATGAATCTTTTTCCTCTATGGTATCCTCCACACCAGAGATTCTCTCTTCCATCTTTTGTATTGTTGGTTATGTTTGCATCTGTAGTTCCTATTTGTTTACTCAGATTATCTCTTTCCAGCATTCCCTTGGTTTGTGTCTTCTTCATTGCTTCTATTTCAATTTTCAGATCTTGAACTGTTTCCTTTACCTGTTTAATTGCCTTTTCTTGGTTGTTCTTGGATTTATTGATTTCTTCCAATAATTTTTTTGTTTGTCTTTTCCTCAATTTCTTTAAGGGAACTTTTCATTTCCTCTTTAAAGACCTCTATCATCTTTATAAAGTTATTTTTAAGGTCGCTTTCTTCTCCTTCTACATTGTGATGTTCAGGTCTTGCTGTTGTCCTAGGTTCTGGTGGTGCCATATTGCTCTTTATGTTGTTGTATGTATTTTTGCACTGGTGTCTACCCATCTCTTCCTCCAATAAATGCAAGAGGTGTCTGTGTCTGAGGGAGATGCTCTTGGTCCAATCTGTGCTTGCTGTGTCTATGTCTCAGAGGACCACTCTTTGTCCAGTTAGAGCTCTTGGTTTAATTGGAGCTGGCAGATTCCATGTCTCAGGGAGCTGCTCTTGGTCCATTTAGATCTGGCAGATTCTGTGTCTCAGGGAGCCCCTGAAGTCTCAGGGGAATGGGTGGGCTTGGGGTAGGGAGAGGGTCTTGTAGATTGCAGAGTCTGATGGGGGGTGTTGGTGGGGAGGCATGCCCACTGGAGTCTTCCCTGCTGGCCTGCACCTGGGGCAAAGATGGGTAAGGGTAGGTGAGCATGGATTGTGCCCCATGGCCTAGGGCCTTGAGGCAGGACTCTCTGGGTGGGAGAACAGTCGCTCATTTCTTGGTCCAATCAGAGCTGGCAGATTCTGTGTCTCAGGGAGCTGCTGAGGTCACAGGGAGATAGGTGGGTTTGGGGTAGGGAGAGGGTCTTGCAGATTGCAGGGTCTGATAGGGGATGTTGGTGGGGAGGCATGTCCACGGGAGGCTTCCCTGCTGGCCTGCAAATGGGGTAGAGATGGGTGAGGATGGAGGGCATGGATTATGTCCCAGGGCCTAAGTTTTAGAGGCAGGACTCTGCGTGGGAGAAGAGTCACTCAACTCTTGGTCCATTCCCAAGATATTTGATATTATTTGAGGCTATTGTGAGAAGTATTGTTTATCTGACTTCTTTCTCAGTCTGTTTGTCATTAGTATATAGGAGGATTATCGACTTTTGTGGGTTAATCTTATATCCAGCTACTTTGGAGTTTCCCAGTGGAATGTTTAAGCTCACTTATGTATACTATCATATCGTCTGCAAATAAAGATATTTTGACTAAGAAGAGTAAGCTTTTGAAACAGAATCAAATGCCTATACAATGTCTTGTTCCTTGCCAGTTCTATTGCTATTACCAGAAAATATTTGAGTAATAAGTTGATAAAAATCCAGTGGTTTTATGGCTGATTTTTTCCTGTTCTGTTTATTGCATCCCATGAAAGATGGGCTAAAACTTAAAAAGAAATAGTTCTTACGTTTATCATTATGGGGGTGGTGTGGTTTATTGGTGTATACCATCAGAGGGATTTGGGAGTTCAAGGCAGACTGGCCTATATCATAGTAAGTTCTCGTTCAACCTGGACTATAGAAGACCCTATCTGAAAAAAAAATCACCCTACCCCACCCCCACAAACACATATATCATTACTATAAGAATGGGAATGCATGATTCTTGCCCTCCCCCAGACTGGTAGAAAACTATATTTTTGTATCAGAAATATGAATGTTGTGCAATCCAGAATGTGCTGTTGTGCAATAATTAAAGAATTTTTAAACTGAAGATTAAATTGGAATGTTGTTATAAACATAAGGGAATGGCCAACATTTTTCTTTGTATTAAAAGAAAACTCATTTCTAAAAATATGCAACCCCTTTGTGATGAGTCTTTAAAATAAGTTTAAGTGGTTCCATCCACAGTTTAGCTTTTGGGTCTGCAGCACTTTGCAAGGAATAGTCTGTGCTTTGATCTTATAGCCTTTGTTGAGATGTGCATCAACAAGAAGGAAGCGTGGGCACAGTATTGGCATCAACTGGTCTCTGCATCTCCTGGAAGGAACATGGCATAGTAAAGATATGCTTCTAGGAAGGGGCAGGTTTCCTTTGGCATGTGAACTTAAGGAATAGTAAAGTCATTCCCTGGTTTTATATTGTTTTATTAATTTGAGGCAACTGTGGGCTTTTCTAAAGTTATTAAATTTAAAATTGTTGACTTTGTTACAAAAAAAGTGGTTCATTAGCTCCCATTTTTATCTTTCCTAGAAATCAGAGTTAGGTAAATGGAAAGGTTAGGAATGTTACCTACTCTTTTAAGTGTAGTTAGTTATGTTTAACATTCAGTAATGCATAATTATTTAGTATAACCTCTACATGTTGATTTTGTTTTACTTACCAGTCTTGAATGGCTAAACAAAAGCAAATTCTTTTCAGTTTACCTTTCATCCTGTCCTCACTGAAACTTGAATTTCTCATCACTGCTGATTTTGTCACTCACGGAGGCCACACCTTGGTCCTTCCTCTTGTTCTTTTGCTCTGTCTGTTTGCTCTCACTGTTTTTCTTCACTTTGCCTTTGTTTTCCAGCGATAATCTACTGATAAAGAACTAGACTTATCCTTGGGAAGTTAACCTCTGAAAACTATTTTCAGTACCTACCTTATGGGCCTTGACTTAAAATAATTATCATAGTACTCGCCCACAAGACCTGTTGGCCAGTACTCAGTTTCCCTTCACTGTTCCCACATTCTCCTTTCCCCACCTCCACTCCCAGTTTATGCTTGTCATGAGGAAAGCATCAATGAGTTGACAGTTTTCCTCTTTGTAAAATTCCCTCCTTGCCATTCATCAAAGCTTGCCCATTTTCTCCACTACAACACTCCGTTTAACTGATCTAGCTACTCTGTTTTTCTACCCACTACACTTCTATATCTATTGACTTATGTTGATAAAATTATAGTTTAAGAATAAAATCAATAGTACATGTGAATGCTTTTGTCATTTTTTTTTAAATTTGGCTAAGTCATTCAGTTTGAGAATCAGTGATTATTTATTAGATGCCTTTTCTTTAACCAATGTTATTTTCATGCTCAGAAATGTGAAAAAGTGATATTTTAGTACCAATCCAATGGTCATATTTGTTCTCATGACATAGCATGGAGGTTTATTAATACACTCCTTTGTTTTTCTTTGCCAAAGAAAAAACCACTCTGGTAAAAAAAAAAAAAAAAAGAATAAAATCATTGATTTGGGACTGGGAAATTGAACATTACAAAAGATTGCTATCAATAACTGTTACTCTTTATCTTTGTAATTTTTCCCATTATTCCTCATAAATAAACATATTTTGAAACAAATCTTTAAATAACTTTGTAAATATATATATATATAAAGACTTTATCATGTACCAGGCATGGTGCTTTTCCTATGCTATCCTATTTAAGTCCTACTACCTTGTAATTCTAGGTCAGGGGATTTAACATCCTTATGAAACACCTGCATGCGCGTGCGCATACACACACACACACACACACACACACACACACACACACACACTAAATAAAAGTAAATTTTTAAAAGGTTGCTAAGGATCCTTAAAAAAAAAAAAAAAACCTTCAGTTTTTGGTACATTTCCAGACTAACATCATCTAAATTTCATTAGTTGTAATATTCAGGTCATCTACTCTTTGTTTCTTTCTTATTAAATAAATATACCAGTTACTGAAAGTCTTGAGTTAATTTTTCCTTTATTTATTGGCCAACGTGGTCCCATACCTGATCCCCAAATGTTATAGGCTGTTTCCAGTGCTATTGGTTACCTTCCACAACCTGACAATAAGATGGTATTGATGACGACACCACTTAACTTGCGTCATTGAATATGGGAAAATCAAGCTGGTGCCCAACTAGAAGCTTCTGACAAGCATTCATGATGCTGGAAAGTACTATGCATGGTCCTGGAGGAGAAAAGTAATCATCAGTCTCACCCAGCAGCAACCTACATGCAAGATGATGTCGTGAAATAGTGGTACAGATGTTATAGGAGTGACCAACCACTTTTTGTTGTTTTTTGACATAAGACCCACTCCGAAAGATGGAACCAGTACCTGGCACTGTTAAGTAACTATGAACCTGAGACTAGATAGGTGATGGGCCGTGGGGGAAAACCTACTCCTATTACTCTGTTAAATGAGCATAGCAACAAAACGACTCCTAATGACATATTGCTCTCATAGATCAGTGTATCATTCAGTCCTCATCAGAGAAACTGCTTCTTGCAGTAGATGGTTAAGAGACCCGCAGCTGGATAATGTGCATAAACTGTGAGATTTTGGAGCATGTAGCTGTAAATGGGATGTCTTTATCAAAACCTTTCCCTCAAGGCTCAGGAATATATGCAGAAGAGGAGGCCAAAAGATTGCAGGAGCCAGAGGTGATAGATGACCCCAAGGAAACAGCATCTTCTAACATAACAGATGATGTACACATGAACTCACCTAGACCATAACACATCAGTTCAAGCCAGACAAAATCCCAACATGGAGAGGAAGTGGGCACAGAGTTCCACCCCTAATCAAGAGGTTCCTTGTGATTGATACCTGCTGGGCAAGGGAAAATCATATTTCTCCAATGGACTGATACTGTGTATTTCAATCATACTTCAGGGTGAGCTCCACACCCAGGAGTAGTTAGCCAACACAAAAGTGGATATCTATGGTTTGGTGTTTTTGACTTTTGGAGTCTTTTTGTCTTTTGTTTGAATTTTTTGTTGTTGATGAGCAAGAACATGAAGTTGAATATGGGTAAAGAGATGTGGAGGTTCTGGGGGAGATGGGGGAGAAAAAGATAAGATCAAAATATATTATATATGGAATTTAAAATTTTTCCTTTATTATATCTTATTTGTCTCTTCATAATAACTATCACATTGTTACATTGTACATTATGATGCTGTGTTGTTGGGAATATAAAAGTTGAGTTGCTAACTTCTTGTTTATTACTATATAGTGAACTTTATTTAATAATTCCTTTTACCATAAAATCCATTGTATCTATTAACATTGACCTCAGATTTCTTTTAGTTGGTTTTTCCAAATATATTTTTCTAATTTTTATTTTTAAACTTTTATAGTCTTATGTTTTATATGTATCATTTTAAGTTTATGATGATTTTTGACTTTAGTAGCAGCATTTTATTCGATTTAATTTTAGTTACTGTGGCATAGAAGTATAGTTATTGTGTATATGCATATTATTAAATATATGATATAATTAAGTATTAATATCTGTTTATATAAATAAATATTTTCAATAACTATATACCTATTTGGATATTTTTTTCTCAAACTCATTGTGTTCTACCTTTTCTGACCTTTCTTTCTTTCTTTCTTTCTTTCTTTCTTTCTTTCTTTCTTTCTTTCTTTCTTTCTTTCTTTCTTTCTTTCTTTCTTTTTTTCTTTGAGACAGGGTTTCTCTGTGTAGTTTTTGTGCCTGTCCTGGATCTTACTCTCTAGACCAGGCTGGCCTCGAACTCACAGAGATCCACCTGGCTCTGCCTCCCGAGTGCTGGGGTTAAAGGTGTGTGCCACCACCGCCCAGTGTTTCCCGTCCTTTCTTAACTATTATCTCTTCAGTGGTATTTTTCTATACTATTCTGGATCATTCTTATTAAAAGCTACTAAAGCTTTCACATAATTAAAACATATTTTTCCAGGAATTTTTGTGGGTCTTTAGTTAATTAGCTAAAATGTTCTAAACAACACATAATTCTTACACAGTTGACTTTGGTCACTAGCTCCACATGTATGTACTACAAGTATGCTTTAATTCAAGCTTCTTTTTATTTGAATTCACAAGGATACTAATGTTGTATACTATCATTGTTTTCTGAATTTATCTGTAAAACCTTGTCTTTCTAGTAGGGGGTAAGGTCTCCCTATGAGGAATGGATGGGGATGTGGTGTGGGCAGAGGTGAGGAGAAGTGGGAGAAAGAGAGATAGGGGAACTGTGGTTGGTATGTAGAATGAAAAGAAATTTAAGATTTCTTTTTTGTTGTTTTTTGTTCGTTTGTTTTTCTTTTTGGTTTTTCGAGACAGGGTTTCTCTGTGTAGCTTTGTGCCTTTCCTGGAACTCACTTTGTAGACCAGGCTGGCCTCGAACTCACAGAGATCCACCTGCCTCTGCTTCCCGAGTACTGGGATTAAAGGCGTGTGCTACCACCACTTGGCCTTTTTAAGATTACTTTTTTTCTTTTTCTTTTTTCTTTTTTATAAGGGCTGGAGAGATGGCTCAGAGGTTAAGAGCACAGACTTCTCTCCCAGAGGGCCTGAGTTCAATTCCCAGCACCCACATGGTGGCTCACCAACCATCTGTGATGAGATCTGGTGCCATCTTCTGACCTGCAGGGATACAAGCAGGCAGGACACTGTATATATAATAAATAAATAAATCTTAAAATAAAAAGAAAAGAAATTTAAATAAGAAAATTTAAATAATAAAAAACCCTTGTCTTTCTGTAATTTAAACTCTCCTGTAAAGATCACATTCCAGATACCTAAAGCAGATATTTTTGATTTTTTTCCAAAATATTTAGTTGTTAACAAATTTACTGTTTTTAATTCTCCAAACACATTTTTGTTTTACCCTCATTTTCCTTATATTTAAAATATTTTTCATTGGCATATATTTATTATGCTTGGTACTAGGCTTCATAAGGACATTTTCTCAAATATTTCACCAGTCCATTCACTCATTAGATTGATTTCTTGTTGCTTGATTTTTGTAGTTCTTTGGTTAGTTAGGACTAATCCTCTGTCATATGTTGGTTAAGCGGTGGTGCTCGTGGCTGGATGTTGCGGGGGCGGAAGAATCATGAGCCATGGTTACCTTTCTAGAGCTTTATTGGGAGGTGGGGGAGAAAGAGAAACCAAAGAGCGGAGAGAATACGGAAGGAGAGAGTGTGGAAAGAGAGGGCACATCTGCTTTTTAGGCTGGGACACCGTCGCAGGCTGGTGACATAATTAAGGACATAATCCTTACAATATGTTTAATCCAGAAAGATTTTTCTCCCATTCTAAAAAGTTTTCTTCCCTAGATTCCTTCCGTTGCTGTGAAGAAGCATTTAAATTGCTTGAAATCCCATTTGGAGCTGTTTTCAGAAAGTCCTTGCCTATACCAATATCACAAAGTATTTCATCTGCTTTTTCCTGTAACACTTTCTGAGTTTCAGGACATATATTAAGATCTTTGACTTACTTGGAGTTAAGTCTTGTGCAATAAGAGGTGTCTAGTTTCATTCTTAGGTGGACATTAATTGTTCAGGAACCATTTGTTACAGAGGCCAGCAGTACCCAATGTGCATTTTTGGCATCTTCGTTAAAATTCAAGTGGCTATACTTATTAACTCGTCATGTTTATTTTCAATAACTTTTGGGTAGTATATTTCTACGTATAGACTTTTGGTTGATAGTTCCTTTCTCTAAGCAAAATGAAGCACATTTTGTGAACTTGTAGCTTCCATTGTGGGGATGAAAAACTGCTGTGGGTGTGCCTTTCCGTTCTTGGAAGAAGTTTTATCTTTGTTTCTTAGGTCTCTGAATGTCTTCCTTCAGTCTTTGATGCTCTGCAGTTTTGTTCTGATGCTTTGATCGGCTTACTTTCTTTCAGCTTTACTTAGAATTCATCGAGATTTCATCATATTCAAACCAGCAGAAAATCACTTTTTTGTCTTCTATGGCTGTGCTTCAAGGTCTGTCACATCCAACAACACAGAACACTATCAGTAGCTTCTGAACGTAGGCAGGGCCTTCTTGCGGCTCTCTCCATTGAGCAGCTTCCGTGTCCTCCAATCACAGCTGCAGAGGGCCTCTCGGATTCCTGTGGAACAAATCACCTTTTCCTTACAGTAGGCGTGGCAACAGAGACTTCTGGTCTGTTGCTACTCACTTCTGTAGACCTTTGTGAATGTTTTCTCCTACCTCATTGCCTTTTCTAGTCTATGTTTTTTCCAGAGACCAAGGTAAAACCTTTTGTAACCTGTGTTGCTGGAGGGCTTCTCTCCAGGTTCCCCAAGCCCCGCAGTCCCATAATCCACTTATAAAATAATCACTCAGACGCTTATATCACTTATAAACTGTATGGCCGTGGCAGGCTTCTTGCTAACTGTTCTTTTATCTTAAATTAACCCATTTTTATAAATCTATACCTTGCCACGTGGCTGGTGTTTTATTTATATAGTGTTTTATTTATATAGAGCAATATCCACAGCAAACCTGGTTTCCGGACACACAGAATCCCTCTGCTATATTCCTTAGTAAAGACAGTGAGTGACAGAGACCATCTGGTTCAAGTTTCTTTTTCCCTTCCTTTCCATCCTCCTCCTTCCGTTTTCTCCTTTTTCCCTCCCCCTTCCTCTCTTCCTCTCTGCTCTTCCCTTTCCTTTCCATCCTTCCTTCTCTCCTCTCTCTATTTTCTTTCCCTTCCTCTCTCCCCTTCCTTTCCTCTTCTCTTTCCTCTCCTCCACCCTTTCTCCCTCCCTTCTTCCCTTTTATCTTCTCTCTTCCCGTATCATTTTCCTCCCCTCCTCTTTCTTCTCTCCTCCCCTACTTCTCCTTCCCCTCCTTTCCCTTGATTCTTAGATGATTATTTAATTTTCCTAAAAAAAAAAAATCTTCCTGTTTCATTCATAAAGCAAGTTTGCATGAGGTGAATTGTTTTGGTATTTTATATAAGAAAATACCATTCAATTTCTCTAATATTTGTTTTTGGTTTTTAATTGTTTTCTTAGTCATATTTCATTTACTAGATAAATAGTGAATAAAACTATGGGTATGAAGGGAATTACCTACTGATAAATTCATTAAAAGGGATTCCCCCCCTAACATTCCAATAGTTTATTGTTTGATAGAGAAGAAAACTATTTTTGGAGCTTCATGAATTGAATGTTAGTCCGTTCATTCTTACACTTTTTTTTAATTAATTAAAGTTGTGGCTTTGAGTCTTTTTATCAGAAGTATGCTAAATTTGACTGTATCTCATACTATGACTCAATAGAACTTGAATTTGAAGCAGCTTTTAAATTAACTTTTTATTATTAATGTGTGTTTATCTCTGTTACATGGTAATTTAGAAGTTATTTTTCTAAAACTTAGTTTTGCAGAATGTATTTCTATTTCCTTTTTGTCTTATGAAAGCTAGAATATTAAATGATTAAGATATTTTAGAAATGGCCTGAAGTGTTTTCATAGACAACTGAGTAGAATTGCATTTTTGCGAAAGGGTCTCACGTGGCCCATGTTGGCCTAGAGAACTCACTATGTAGTGGTAGCCAAGGATGACTTTAAACTTATGCTCCTCTTGCTTCTGCCTCTCTACTGGGATGACAGGCTCATACCACTATATAAGATTTAATGCAATGATGGGAATCAAACATGGGGCTTCATGCATGCTACATAAACATCTACCAATGGAACTATAGCCCCATTCCCAACATTATGTTTTGATGTATATATTATAAATTATAATTATAGTCTAGCTAATAAACATGTCAACCTCTTTGCATAGTTTGGGAACAGTGGTGAGAACATTTAAGATTATACGCGGCTATTGTCAAGTACCTGTACAATATATTAAATAGCTATTGCCCCTGTGATGTATGTACTATAGATGTACAGAAAATTTGTGCATTTTGGAACATTCCACATTTCTCCTCAACCTCTATTAACCACTCTTCTATTTTCTCTATGAATCTGACTGTTTTAAAAGTATACCTAGAAGTGTTTGTTCAGATTCCTGTGTTCTTTTTTCCTCGTGATATATGTAGAAATTATACTAGCCTGTTAAGATTGTCTGTCTATGTTATATTCTTATACATTTCTCATACATATTAACACTTTTTGCTTTTCACATTTGGATGCTGTATAATTTCATACAGACACCACTGTTGTTATTTGTTTTTATCATGTGTTCTACCCCAGCGTGGGGAACTCCGAATCCTGCAGCTGTTATGTCCAGTGTCAACAGGCTTTGCTGGCTCTGTTTGCCCAGCATTGCTGTCTGCAGCCTTCTTCTCTAGTGCTGGTGTCACTCCTCATATGCAGGTCGATATCCATAGCTCGGGCATCTCTAGCATCCTAAGGGGCTCTAATGCAACTCAAGTTCCACTTCCAGAGCTTCATGGAATGGCCTTAAGGCCTTCATTCAGGCATTGTCATGCTACACATTGCCTGGCCCCAGCAGCTCTCCTTAACTATGGAAAAAGTTTCTACAACCCTATTATTTATGTGGTCTCCATTACTCTAAAGCCAGAACTATGTTGACAACATGTACAAGTTCAGCTGCCAATCTGGGGTGGAGCCCTGGTCTCTTGAATCATATTTGCTGCAGTTTTCATTTGTTGTTTTTTTAGGAGCACAAAACTCCTTAGGCCCACTCACAGGTTGGAAGTTAAGCTAGATGGGGTCTTGCTGTGAGGGCACTCTTCCCTTTATTCCAGTGTACTAATCTCCTTATCAGTTACAGCCTCTCTTCCAACAAAACACTTGTCTATAATATTTAGCTTGCCAATGTCCTTTTCCTCTCCAAGCTATATGTTTTGTATTTCTCTCTGCCCCATTTTTTTTTAAATCATTGTAGGCCTGCAAAAGGTTGATCACTAATTACCACCAATATTAGGTGGTCTTGAAATCTCTTCCACCAAAGAAAGTAGTCTTCTACTTTTAAATTTAGCCTCAGACAAATTCTTAGGGCAAGGGCAAAAAGTAGCCACATTCTTTGCTAAAACATTGTAAGAATGGTCTCTCTTGAGTTGGGCCTCCACAGTCTGCATAGCTCTCAGTTCTACTGTCTTCCAAGCTCTTTCTAGGATGGATCATTAAGCTCTGCTCATGCTGTCCCACTACTTCTCTAGTCCAAAGTTCCAAAGCCTTCCACATTCCTCAAAAACTCATAGAGTTAAGTCAGCCACAGCAGTATCCCAGTCTCTGGTACCAACTTCTTTCTTAGTTATTTTTCTATTGCTGTGATAAAACATCACGACCATGGCAATTTAGGGAAGGAGGGGAGTGTTTCTAGCTTGTAGTTCCAGAGGGATATGAGTCTACCCTCACAGCAGGGAGTAGAGCAGCAGCTGAGAGATCAAAACTTGATCCACACACATGAAGCGGAACTGGGATCTTCTTTAAGGACTGCCTTCAGAGCTCAAAGCAAAGCATTCTCATTATTTTCCCTAATGGCAGTCTCACTACTGAGAACAGATTTCATTTTAGAAATAGAAATCTTATGTGATCCTTACTTATGGCTTGTGTAGAATAAATTGGCTAATACTGCCTGTAATGAAAATCTTATGTGTCTACCAGCATGAGGCAGTATATTGGCACTTCTATCAGATTTCAAGCTCATTGTGTTGGTTAGTTTTATGTCAACTCGACACAAGGTAGAGTCATCTAAAAGGAGGGAACTTCCATTGAGAAAATGCCTTCACCATATCTGGCTGTACAAATATTAAGGAGAGAGAGAACCCAGGTTGGAGCTTTCCATTGGGTCCCTCCCCTTGGAGCCTGGGAACCCTGTAGGGGCTGGGGAATGTGGGAGCCAGAGGGGTTGAGGACCAGGAGAACACAGTCTGAGGAATCAACTAATCAAGGCTCATGGGGGTTCATAGAAACTGAAGCAGCAATTTTGGAGCCTGCATGGGTCTGCTGTAGGTCTTCTGCATATATTATGGTTGTTGACTTGATGTTGTTTGCTTGATTGTTGGCATGGGGGGGGGCTCCTCATAGTGGGAGTGGGAATGTCTCTGACTCCTTTGCCTGCTTTGGGGACCCTTTTTATCCTTCTGGGTTTCCTCACTTAAAGGTTTATGCCTGGTCTTATTGTATCCTGTTGTGCCATTTTCTGTTGATGCCCCATGGGAGGTCTGTTCTTTTTTTGTGGTGGGCAGGGGACAGGCTCTAGGGGAGAAGGGAGGTTGCGGGGACTGGGAGGGTGGAGAGAGGAGAAGCTGCAGTCAGGATGTGTTTTTATGAAAAAAGAACTTTAAAAAAGAGAGAGACCCAGCTATAGGGCATTTTCTTCATTAGTATTGATTTAGGGAGGGCTCAATCCATTGTGTGTGGGAAGGCCCCTGGGCTGCTGGTCCTGGGTTCTATAAGAAAGCAGGCTGAGCAAGCCATAGTGAACAAGTCAGTAAGCAGCATCCTTCTATAGCCTCTGCATCAGCTCCTGCCTCCACGATGCTGCCCTGTTTGAGTTCCTATCTTGACTTCCTTTGATGATGAGCAGTGGAAGTGTAAGGCAAGTAAACCCTTTTCTCCCCAAGTGGCTTTGGTTATGGTGTTTGTCACAGCAATAGTAACCCTAACTAAGACACCCATGTACTTCACCGCTAGTCTTATAGCCAACAAATAAATATTCATTGACTACCCATTGAATTCTGGGCCCTGTGCTGGGGACCCAGGAA
Organism: Peromyscus leucopus; assembly: GCF_004664715.2. Taxonomy (NCBI): domain Eukaryota; kingdom Metazoa; phylum Chordata; class Mammalia; order Rodentia; family Cricetidae; genus Peromyscus; species Peromyscus leucopus. The sequence goes on along the minus strand of NC_051080.1, from coordinate 50,523,486 downwards.
AAAATAAGGGGCAAATATGTGCTTTTGACTCTTCTTCTGATAAAAACCTAGATTTTAAGGGGCATTCTTCTATATTTTAATTTTTAAGTAGAAAGGAGTGACTTTTTACCTTGTAGCTGCTGTGAGTTTATTGTTACTTGGTTAGTACTGATCTAATGAATGATTTTATATTATTTTGACTCAAGCTCTTTTTACATAGCCTAAGAATATAGTTCACCTTCTAAGCTGAAACCTATCATTTCTTTAATTCTAGGTAGTACATTAGAGAAAGGGTTTTTAAAGGGCAGCATATGTTTGCTTTGTGAATTCTTAAAAGGCAGTAAGATGATAAGATGATGAATCTGATTTTAGATGATATTGTGGTAATTTTCTGTTTGTGAAAAACATGGAACAAAAAGTCGTTTAACAGCTCTATCTGAACACTTTATATATTATCATCTTTATTAAGTCAGAGTTGGATAGTTACAGGCATAGCTTAAAATACAAATTAATGTTTTAGAATCCAGTACATTGATGGCATAGCATTCGGTATTACGGAAAGAGCGGAAATCTGCCCTAGCCTTACAGAAATAACCTCGTCATAAATCTTGGAACCTCTGTAAAGAGGATGAACATTGGCATCTTTCCAGTTCATTTATCTTGGCATTTAGCACACTTGGGTCAATGGGCAAATTAATTTTAATACTGTAGGTACTTGAATCATTTATTGAACCCTATTTTGTTATTCTCAAGACAGTGTGAGTATATGAATCCATCATCAATATTAAAGGACATCTGGACAAAAAGGTTGATATCTTTGGTAATTTCCATAGTTTTATGAACCAAAATAACTTTATTTAATTAAAGAATAATAAGCTATTCAGTGTGTGATTGAGAAATGTCTGATAACTATTTCAAATGCAAATAGAGATTTATAAAGATATGTTTGGACAATGTGAAAAGTGCACTATTTACTCATTTGAAATAGCTAATGAGTTTCTGAAACAGCCAAAATTTGAATAAAATAATTTTGTTAGCATAGAAACATGATACTATAGATGAAAAGATGTGTTTGAGTTAAGCAAACCATAAGAGATGTATTCAAACCTAAATCTTTTTTTTTTTTTTTTTTTTTTGGTTTTTCAGGACAGGGTTTCTCTGTAGCTCTGAAGCCTATCCTGGAACTCAGTCTGTAGACCAGGCTGGCCTCGAACTCACAGGGATCCACCTATCTCTGCCTCCCGAGTGCTGAGATTAAAGGAGTGTGCCACCACCGCCTGGCTCAAACCCAAATCTTATATCAAATTTGCTACCTCCAACTGATACTGAGTACTTTTGTGTGATATAAGTTGTATCTCCTGAAAAACTTATCTAAAAGTGATCTGTGTATAAAATATGTCATCCCAGTGGACCCCAGGGTTGACTAGGCTTATCTGCATGGCTAGGCAGGTGCCCACTCCCTCCCCAGCACTCCATGTGTATCTCCTTGAACAAGTATGTTGGTCTAGTAATGTCATATCACATCTTTGGGGGTTCTTGTTTGAAATGCACCCAGTTAGCAAACATTGAGAGAGGGGAGAGAGAGAAAGAGAGAAAGAGAGAGAGAGAGAGAGAGAGAGAGAGAGAGAGAGAGAGAGAGAGAGAGAGAATATAAAATTATCAGCATTTATTCCTGAATAAAAGGGAAATGTCTCTATAATCCTGAAGACTAATAATGCAATCAGCCTCTTCTTACAAAGCTATTTTATTACTATTTATGTGTTTTCACGTGTGGTTTGAGTGTAATGAGTATACATGTCCTTGGAGGATAGAAGACAGAATTTCATTCCATGGACCTGAAGTTAAATGACTGTGAGTTGCTGAACCTGGGTGCTGGGAACAGAAGTCGAGTCCCTTAGAAGAGCATCAAGCACTCTTAACCACTGAGTCATCTCTTCAGCCCCTGCAATAAACATACTTAAACTTATAAATTATATGACTTAAAATAAATCCACAAACTCCCTGAAAGCCACAAATCACCAAAACTCATTTAGAAAAATGTAAACAGTGTTAGCATGAATTGTCTTATTCATGAACTTATTAAGGAAGTTGCATTATATGTTGAAAGCCTATAAACAAATAAAACTATAGTTCTATTAAAAATTGAAAAATAAATCAAATGAAGAATTAGCATGAATTCTTCAAAACCCACTCCAGACAATACAAGTAGAAAATGTACTTAGAGACTTGTTGATGCTGTCAGTATCATTTTAATATCAAGATGAGATAAATTTTTTTACAAGAAAAAAATAGTGACCATATTTCTCAAACATGATTATAAAAATTCTCAACAGTGTATTACTAAATCAAGTACAGCAACACATATAAAGATAAAACAAGCCAGGTGTGGTAGTGCACACCTGTAATTGTAAGACTTAGTAGGCTGGGAGAGGAGGATAACATTTGGGGCTAAGCTGGGCTACATAGCAAGACAAAAGCCAAAATGAAAATATGTTATAACCACTTATGGTTTGTTCTAGGAATAGATTGGTGAAATAATCGATATAATTCACAATAGGATGGAGGGGGAAAAATCGCATGACTCTCAGAAGATGTTTGAGAAAGTCCAAGAAAATTCAGCAGCTTTTTATAATATTTCACAAAAAGTAGGGTAGAAGGAGCTCTTCTAAAATTAGAGAGCAGATACGAGAACATTACAGCTAGCATCATGGCAAGAGACTGAGCACTTTCCTTTTAAGGCTTGAACAAATAAGGATATCTACTCCCATCAATACTACTCAGAATTATTCTGGAAGACTCTGACAATGCAGTGAGAAAAGTAAAAGGAAAACTGGATCCATCTTAAGAAGAAATATGTACCATCCTATGTTGGAAGTGTGTATCTTCTCTTTTATTTAACAAGGCTTTAAAATTAAAGATATTGCCTTAAGTCTAAGAAGAGAACTTGGACTTTTAAAAGGTATTGAGACCATGAAAGATTGTGGGGACTTTTGTTGTTTGACTAAATGTATTTTGCATGATGATATGGCTACAAGCCTATGGGGTCAGGGAGTGGACTGTGGTGACTGTCAGGCTCATGTACTTGGTGCCCACTTGGTGGAATTGTTTGGAAAAGATTAGGAAGTGTGGGCCTTGCTGGAGGTGTGTCTGAGTTCAGGGTCTGGGGCTTCAAAAGCCTCCCACTATTCCCTGCTCCCTCTCTCCATCTATGTCTCTGTCTCTCTCTGTCTCTGTCTCTCTCTGTCTCTCTCTCCCTCTCTCTCTCTCTCACTCTCCCTCTTTCCCTCTCTCCCTCCCTCCCTCCTTCTCTCCCTCTTTCATGGATAGAGATACGCCCTCCCCTACTGTTCAGCACCATCCTGCCATCTGCTGCCCTGGTCTTCACCATGATAGTCATGAGCTCTAACTCTCTGGAACCATGAACCCCAAATTAAATGTTTTCTTTTATAGTTGCCTTGGTCATAGTGTTTTTTTTTCTCATAACAATTGAAAGGTAAGTAAGCAAAAAGAAACTATACCAATTCTTTCCAGATTGACTTAGAGATTTAATGTTATTTAAGTCTAAATCCTAACAGAATATTTTTATGTATTAGCAAAATGATTCTAACATGTGTATGTGAAGGTAAAGATTCTAATAGACAATTTTCAAAAAGAAAAGCAATGTTGGAAGACTAAAATTATCTGAGTTTAAGGCTTACTTTAAAGATGAAGCACTTAAAGAAGTGAGGGATTTGTGAAGGTCATGCCTGTCTCTGGATCAGTGTATCAGAGCAGGCCCCTGAGTAACATACATATGTTATTTTTGCTGAAAGTGTGAATACAGAAAACATAATCTTCCTCATCCTCTTCTGGAAGTGTAGCAAACCTAGGGCTTTACACATGTCTTTATGACTGAGCTACCTCCCTAGGCAACCTGACCCCATTTTGGGGGTCAGGATCTCACTTTGTAGCCTAGGCTGGCCTTGAACTTAGACCAGGCTGGTCTCAAACTCACTATTCTGCTTCAACTTCCCACGTGTTGGTATTATTGCTATGCACTACTTTATTAGTTAGGGATCTCTGGATGAACCGAAATGATAGAGTGAATATCTATTATATATTATATATATAATATATTATTCATATTATTATATGTGTGCATATGTATGTATATATGGGATTTATTAAAGTGACTTATTACAGGCTATGCTCCAGCTAGTCCAACAATGGCTATTTTCTGATAGAAAGTCCAAGCATCCAGTAGTCATTTAGTCTACAAAGCGGGGTGTCTCACCTGGTCTTCAGTGTATGCAGGAATCCTGAAGACGTAGACTCTAATACTAGTGAAGCCATTGTCTTAGCAGCAGGATTTATGAACTCACCAGTGAGAGTGAAGGCAAACAGGCAAAAAGCAAAGACTTCTTTCTCCATGCTCTTCATAGGCGGCCATGAAGTGAGGCCCAGATTTAGGGTGGGCATTCCAATCTCAAAGGATCTAGATTTTAAGATGAGTCTTCCTACCTCAAATGATCCCATTAACTAATAGTCCCTCACAAGTGTGCCCAGCTGTTTAGATTTTTAGGTAATTCCAGTTGTAGTTATGTTGACAACCAAGAATAGCCATCACAATCACCTTGTTGTAGTTAATGGATATTCTTGGATAACGATGATCTTAATGTAACATGTTGTAATAACCATGTGTAAAAATAATGTTCCCATTTACCTGTACCCCAGTTTGGTGTCAATTTTACCTGAAAATGTTTGAAATATATGTAATGTAAAAGTTTTGGAACATGAGAAAAACTTTGTGACCAAAAGTTAGGACAGAATTGCTTAGACTAAACACCCAAAAAATAATTTGTAAAAAAGAGCACATTTACAGGTTAAAATTCATCAATATTAAATATTTTCACTGTGCAAATAATACTTTTAGTAAACAAAACAAAAGCTTTAGACTTCAAGAAAATGTTGGGAGTGTCAGAACATACTTAACCTAAATGTCAAAAATAAGACACAGTCCCCACAACTGTTATTATTATTATTATTATTATTGTTGTTGTTGTTGTTTGAATACTATGGTGCACATATGGAGGTCAGTGGGCAACTTTGTGGTGTTGGCTTTTCTCTTAGTGTCTGTCCTCTTGTTGTGACAAAGACAACTCTTATAAAGGAAACTGTTCAATTAAAGGAAATTTAATATAAAGGAAGGCACAGACAGCAGTGGGGCAGCTGGAACTCTTATTTATGGCTGGTGAGAGAGCTTACTATTGGCTGGAAAACAATTTAGCAGTTATCTATAAAGTTAAGCATACGGTTGCATTGCCGCCCCACATCCCAAAACATATGCAAGTATTAACTAAGAAGTGAAAACATATGTTGGTTTTGTTTTATAACATTTTGAGCTGGGTGGTGGTGGCGCATGCCTTTAATCCCAGCACTCAGGAGGCAGAGGCAGGTGAATCTCTGTGAGTTCGAGGCCAGCCTGGACTACAGAGTGAGTTCCAGGAAAGGTGCAAAGCTACACAGAGAAGCCCTGTCTTGAAAAACAAAAAACAAACAAACAAAAAAAAAAAAACAAACCAAAAACCACAACAACAAAAAAAACTTTTTGAGACTGGTTCTCATGTAGTCACAACTAGCCTTGAGCTCACTATGTGTCTGAGGCTGGCCTTGAGGATGTGACATTCTCCCCCCCCCCCAACTCTAAGGAATGAAATTTGTAGTACTATACACCATGGTTGGTTTAAACATCTAGATTTACAAGAAAAAAAAAAAACAATCTTCCGTTCTCTCTTGTCTTTCTTCTCTCCTTCCTTCTCACTCTCTTTTTCATGACTACCATAATTTCAACTTTTTGAACTGTATTCCATTATTTCCCCTTAAACCATGATCTGAAATAAATGTCATTACTTAAGTTGCTTTTCTTTCTTTCTTTCTTCTTTGTTTTGTTGGCCTCGAACTTACAGAGATCTGCCTGCTTCTGCCTCCTGAGTGCCGGGATTAAAGGCATGTACCACCACTGCACTTCTTAAAAAAAAACATTAAGAATCACCAAAAACAAATCTGCATGAGACTATGTCATAGCTTTTTTCCTAGTGGTGAACAACTAAAAATAATCCAAATGCCCCACAAATGGGACAAACAAACCAGAGTGGCCACACAATGGAATATTATTCACTAATAAAAACTAATGAATGATATATATATATATATATATATATATATATATATATATATATAATGAATTAACCTCCAATTCTTTTTAGTAAATGAAAGAAGTCAGATTCAAAATGTACAATTAATTCCTGAATACTGTGTATTTTGGAAAAACAAAATATAAAGATTTTAGAACAGAAGAGTAGAAACCAGGTTGTGGGTGGGATGCGTTACCCAAAGTGGTAACCCAACACAGTTTTAAAGAGATGATAGACTCATTTCCCACTTTGTTTATACTGGCATTACAACAACAGCTCTGCTCATTGGTTAATTCATAGAATTGCATGCTGAAGGCAGTGAGATTTAAAGTTTCTAAATTAAAGTAAAATTTTTTTCCCTTTGTAGGGATAGCACCAGGTTTTAAACTTAGGGTCTCGTGTATGCTAGCTAAGAGCTCTACTGAGTTATATCTACAACCTGGCTTTTCTTTTTCCTTAGGAACTTTCAAGTTCTTCCCTGGCTGATACGCAGAGGGGCCTTTCTAGAGTCACTTCCACACTTTCCAGTTTGCAAATGACTTTGCAGTGATGTAACCAGAGAGGATAGCCAAATGTCACTTTGAATAATGAGGTTGACTCTCTTTAAGTTTCTTTTCTCTATTCTGCTTTAACACATAAAAGGTATGTGAGTTTGGGCACATTCCATAATTACACTGGCCTCAGTTGTCTGATCTATAAAATTAAGATAAATATAGAATTATCTATTTCATGGTGTTGCTGTGAGAATAAATGCATTCATACTTCTAGAATCCCTACAGCAGTACTCAGTAGGAGGCGTGCAATGTTAGGTGTTATCGTCAACTATATATTAGCAAGGCTAATTGAAAACTGTCGTGGGTTCAACATTGTTAATTCAAGAAAAGATTTGTGAGCTATACTTAACATTATACTGGAGAGTATCAGGTTTAAATTCCTATCCTTGAGTATTCAAAGCATCTCATTGATTAATGAAGATATACATTAGTATTTCAAAGAATGGCAAGAATTGTGAAGGATAATGGTGAATATTTGGGAAGAACTTAATACACATGAAAAAGAAAAAGGGCAGTCTCACGAGCTAGGACAAGGCCAGCAAAGTGACTATGGAGAAACAAACGTCTACAAACTATAGTCTACAGACACTTGCAGTGTAGTAAAGTGGTACAATGGATTGCTAGACAGTGGAGCACACTCACTCATTTTGCCTTTACATTGATGTCGGTGACTATCACAAACAGAATATGGAGAGAAGTAAGTAAGCAGTCCCCAAAATAAAAACTTAAATTATTCTATTCCTATGAAATTCAAAGGCAGACAAAACTAAATTAGGTTATTAATGGATAATATACATGTATAAAAATGATAAAGTCATTATATCATAGAGTCAGTGAATGGTAAAGCAGAGTCAGCCTGAAGGTATTAACCATGTTGTATTATTTTGCAATGTGTATGTATGTGAAGGCAGAGAAAAGAGAAGTGTGACTTGGATATTAGTGTTATCACTCATATTTAAAAATTATAAAACCACTAAAAATGTGAGTGGGGTCTAGGAAGCCATCTAACTCCAGTAGAAGGTCCTCTGTGTTGTGGATAACAGTAATTAAAACTAATAAGTTGGTGCTCAGTCTACTTTTTGGACACTGAATGGTATCAGGCTGGCTTTTGCCCCTTCCTATAAGCTTAAAAATCTCACCTTCCTCCGTAGACAAAGATAAATAATGAAAGTCACAAGGTACAGACAAAAGATCACCAGGGAAGGTATTGAATCCTCCCAGAGGAATGTTACCTCTGACACCTAGCTACCTGGGCTGCAGGATCAGGCACAAGGGAAGAGTTTGGTGTTGGTAACCAGGAGTTGTCTATCAATAGTAAAGGCTTTCTTCTCACAATTGAAGCCCTTATTACAGTTGACAAATGACACCGACTGAAAAGGAGGAAGGAATTCATTCCACGATCCAGGATATGGCTGGAATAGAGTTTGGTCGGTCATCAGTGGGGAAATGGAAGCGATGGAGTGAGGATAAACCAAAGGAATGTACTTTATGAAGATCAGAATGAGATACAGGCTGATATATTGCAAGTTTAGACACATGGAGTTTATCTCCCGTGTCTGAAATCTGCCCCAGACATTCCATTGCTTGTTGCTTTCTTTTAAAACTGCTGTCAAGGAAATAAAATGCCAGCCGAGTAAGGGCAAGTGAGAATGAAGAAGTTTAATATTCTATTTGAATGCTTCTAGAATGTATGCAGCAAGGAGGAGACTCACTCTAAGTTCTTTATATTTAATTTTTTTTTAAAAAAAAAATCTAACCACCCAAGGATGCTAGGGATGAGGTAAAGGTCCAAGGCTAAATCAGAGGAATACTAAATACTATAGCAGATAAATCTTGACCCTCAACAGCTTTGTGAAACTGACTTTAAAAAATTGAGAAGTTTAAATAATTTGGTCAAGAACATATAGGGGGGCTTCTGTCTGAACACAAACTAGAAGTGACAGGTAAGAAGGATGTTCTGAGAAAGATGAGGTGTCATTAAAGGCTCCTACCAGAGCTAGTCAGCAAAGATTGCTATTATCTAGGGAAGCACTTTCTAGACTAAGGAGAGAGAGGGAGGGAAGGCTGTTCACTAGTAAGAAAAAGACTATCACAGCTTCCCAAGAGGATGCAGAAATACAGCCTTTGAGAAGGCAGACTTTGCAAACTGGAAAGACTCGATGTAACATATTTGGATTTAGTTATCAGTTAAAGTCCTAGTTTTGTCTCTAAATCATCACTGAACTGTGGTTATCACTTCATAAACTAAACTAGTATAAATTGCAACAGTGTATCCCTGAAGCTGGAGAAATGGGTGAGGATGCTCAGATCTTTAACAGCCTGTAGATAGCATGCTACATGTTACATGTTTGTAAATCCATACTTTTTCCTGTGTCATTAATCTAACTATAAATAAGTCTATCATTTCTTCTTGCATTTACTACTCTGTCTTATTACTTCATGCCTTGCATCCAAAACAGTTAGTGTTCCTTCTCTATCCCCAAAGGCTGGCAGAGAGTATCTGGGGATCTTGTTCCAAGGAAAGATGAGGGTAGGAGTTGACAGTTCCAGCTAGATGCCTCTACTTCTGTGGAAGGTCAGTCAGGTTAAATACATTAAGAAAAGAATTCAGAAGTTCTGTGGGGCGAGGAAATGCCATGCAGGTTCTGAACTACAGCTCTCCTGTAAGAATGCCCTCGAATTGTGAAATGCAGAAAGCATGGCTTTTCCTGAAAATGCCTTTATGGTGGACATTAGGACTCAAATGCTTCCAGTGGTCTCAATGAGTGAAGTGGGCCGAATGTCCCACTTTATAAATGGACGTTAGCCCTTTTGTTTTCTTGTTGTGTTAGGCAACAGCAGGCATGCCTGAAGACAGATGGCTTGGAATTCAGTCTCAGTGGAGGGGGGGAGGGGCATGTTGGGAGTGATAGGGATACACTATAAATTGGAGAAGGTCTTTGTTGTCTATAGGGAACAATGACTACTCATCTTCCTGATGATAGAAATTTGGGGTTCCAATATTTTTCTTTTTTCCCAAGGCCTGAAATCTTTCTTTTAAATGAAAATTTCCTGATTAAAAGAAAAAAGAAGGTTACCTTGGGACCAAGTTTTTATAAAACAATATATGGGTCAAGCAAAGCATGTACTCAATATGAATTGGCCCTAGAGGCAACAGGTTTGAACCCTGTGATTTATTCTAATATCAGAAACCTGGCCTTGCCTGGCGGTTGTGGCGCTCACCTTTAATCCCAGCACTCAGGAGGCAGAGCCAGGCGAATCTTTGTGAGTTCAAGTCCAGCCTGGTCTACAAAGTGAGATCCAGGACAGGCTCCAAAGCTACACAGAGAAACCCTGTCTCAGAGAAAAAAAAAAAAAAAAAAAAAAAAAAAAGAAAGAAACAAAGAAAAAAAGCTGGTCTTACGAGTGGCGCTGCTTTTCCCCTCCAAAGAATTGACTCACTGCCACCCCGGCCAGATTACCTTTCCTGGCTGAACTCTCTCTAGCCCTTTGTATCCCCTGCTCTTTCTCCACACACTTTTGTAATTACATTTGAAGTATTTCATTCCTGCTAGACTATAAATCCATTGGCAGAGGGAACTATTTCTGCATTGGTCGCTGCTACTCAGTGCCCTGCAATTTGACTCCAGCTGACTGGGAGTGGTATAGAGGAGGATTACTGGGCAGTATTCTTGGGAGAAGTGGAGTGAGCAGATCTGTAGAGATTCAACATGGGATGTAGTTATATAGCCTGTAATAAATACTTCATATATATTATTACTTCAATAGAAAACTATCAAAATGAGTAGATATTTGAAATTATAGTCTACATTACCACTTTTCCTACAACAACAACAAAAAAATGCTATTACTTAAATCCTAAAACAGAACTAGTTGACAGTGGCAATTAATTTTAGGTCTAATTAAACAAACAATGTGCATAAGGAATACTTAATAATATTTTCATGATATAGTTTTGTACTCATCACTTTATTGGTTATTAAATATTTTTAGTTTTATTAATGCTTGTTTTAAGTTTCATGCTTAATAGATGATACTGTATCTAATAAAAAATAGCAATTAGGTGAGAGAGATGACTCCAGGTAAAAGTGCTTGCTGCAAACTTGAGTACCTGAGTCTAGATCCCAGCACCCATAGTATGACCACATGCACACCTGAAACCACACTGCTAAAGGAGGAGGGAGGGTGGACATACAAGGATTTCTGGGGCTTCCTGGCCACCAATCTGGCCACAGGTTCAGGGAGACCCTGTTTCAAGGAGATAAGGGAGAAACTGATAGAGCATGTCTTAATTATTTCAAAAATATTACAAATTACTTAATAACTGTTACTGTCATGAAATATCCAGACCTGCAGCTTAAGGGTCCATTTTGATTCACAGTGGTAAGTTTTTTGCATGCTGAAGGCCTCTCCACTGTTTCAACAAACCGAATCAGACTGAATTGGAAAAGCCCAGGTTTAATGGGTAAAGCGTTCCAGGGTGATTCCCCAGCCCCACAGAAAGGAGATAGGGACGCAAGACCAGAACAGCCATGTGTCTGTTTTCTGGGATGCTGCTTATATCTCCTGTGGGAGTGATCCTGAGCCTCTCTGGGGGAGGAGCTGTGTTTGGCGGGCTTTGAAGGGGCGGGTTTAGGGAAAGAGATGGGGAGGGGAGTTGAGGTGGACCTTCCACCAGACTCCTTCCGAACATTCCAGACTCTTTGGGCACAGAGATGCCAGGGTTTCAGGGATTGAGGTGGAGCTCCTACCCAAACAAGAGTATAGTCCAAGAGTATAGTCCATCCTAGTGAGGGAGGTCTGTCGTCAGCAGCTTTAGGGAACTAGTCACATGGCATCTGCAGCAGAGAATGATGAACATTAATGCTGAGCTAGTTTTCTCCTTTTTATACAGTCCATGACCCACGTCCAAAGAATTGTGTTGTCAACTCTAAGGGTGGGTCTTTCCACCTCAACTGACATAATTAATTAAGATAATCCCTGCCCAGACCTCCCTGGAAACTAAACTAACTAAACTAAATAACTTCCACAGGTATGCCTAGAAGCTTGTCTCGAAGGTGATTTCAGATCCTATGAAGCTGGCCACCAGTACATCTGATGTTCTTCTTTCGCCTCCACATACATGTGCATGGGCATGCACAACTGAACACACACTCGAGTGCCTACACACATGTGCATGCACTCCTGTCTTATGATAATGTGGGGTATTATGTTTTCACTTTCTCCAATAACGCTTCTCTGGTTAGCCTACTGCCTTTACTTCAGGGTGTCCTTTTTTTTAATTTAATTTAATTTTACAATATACTTTAGTTCTACATATCAGCCACGGATTCCCTTGTTCTCCCCCCTCCTGTCCCCCTCCCCTTCCCCCCCAGCCCACCCCCATTCCCATCTCCTCCAGGGCAAAGCCTCCCCAGGACTGAGATCAACCTGGTAGACTCAGTCCAGGCAGGTCCAGTCCCCTCCTCCCAGGATGAGCCAAGAATCCCTGAATAAGCCTCAGGTTTCAAACAGCCAACTCATGCACTGAGCACAGGACCCGGTCCCACTGCCTGGATGCCTCCCAAACAGATCAAGCCAATCAACTGTCTCACCTATTCAGAGGTCCTGATCCAGTTGGGGGCCCCTCAGCCATTGGTTCATAGTTCATGTGTTTCCATTCATTTGGCTATTTGTCCCTGTGCTTTATCCAACCTTGGTCTCAACAATTGTCACTCATATAAATCCTCCTCTTTCTTGCTAATTGGACTCCTGGAGCTCTACCTGGGGCCTAGCCATGGATCTCTGCATCCAGTTCCCTCAGTCATTGGATGGGGTTTCTAGCATGACAATTAGGGTGTTTGGCCATCCTATCACCAGAGTAGGTCAGTTCTGGCTGTCTCTTGACCATTGCCAGCAGTCTATTGTGGGGGTATCTTTGTGGATTTCTGTTGGCCTCTCTAGCACTTTGCTTCTTCCTATTCTCATGTGGTCTTCACAATTCTTCACAGACCTGGAAAGAATAATATTCAACTTCATATGGAAAAACAAAAAACCCAGGATAGCCAAAAGAATCCTGTACAATAAAACAACCTCTGGAGGCATCACGATCCCTGACTTCAAGTTCTACTATAGAGCTACAGTAATAAAAACAGCTTGGTACTGGCATAAAAACCGACATATGGACCAATGGGATCGAATTGAAGACCCTAACATTAATCTGCACACCTATGAACATACAATTTTTGACAAAGAAGCCAAAAGTGTACAATGGAAAAAAGAAAGCATCTTCAACAAATGGTGCTGGCATAACTGGATATCAACATGTAGAAGGCTGCAAATAGATCCATATCTATCACCATGCACAAAACTTAAGTCTAAGTGGATCAAAGACCTCAACATAAATCCAGCTACTCTGAACCTACTAGAAGAGAAAGTAGGAAGTAGTCTTGAATGCATTGGCATAGGAGATCACTTCCTAAATATAACACCAGTAGCTCAGACACTAAGAGAAACAATCAATCAATGGGACCTCTTGAAACTGAGAAGCTTTTGTAGAGCAAAGGATACGGTCAACAAGGCAAAGAGACAGCCTACAGAATGGGAAAAGGGCTTCACCAACCCCACATCTGACAGAGGACTGATATCCAGAATACATAAGGAACTCAAGAAATTAGACATCAAAATGCCCAACAGTCCAATTAAGAAATGGGCTATAGAACTAAACAGAGAATTCTCAACAGAGGAAACTCAAATGGCTGAAAGACATTTAAGGAATTCCTCAACATCCCTAATCATCAGGGAAATGCAAATCAAAACAACTCTGAGATACCACCTTATGCCTGTCAGAATGGCTAAGATCAAAAACACTGAAGACACCTTATGCTTGAGAAGATGTGGAGCTAGGGGAACTCTCCTCCACTGCTGGTGGGAATGCAAGCTTGTACAACCACTTTGGAAATCAATATGGCACTTTCTTAGAAAATTGGGAATCAATCTCCCCCAAGATCCAGCTATACCACTCTTGGGCATATACCTAAGGAATCCTCAATCATACCACAAGGGTACTTGCTCAGCTATGTTCATATCAGCATTGTTTGTCCTTTTCTTTTATGTGAAGGTAAAAGTGAGTATAGTTGAATATCATATACTTGCTTTGTTTTTCTCACATCCACATTTTACTGATTCTCAGTTTCAAACCAATGTCATGACATCAATCTACATACATGTGTCTTCTCAACACAGACATTTTTACATTTGTATCTTGGGATTTTACTCACCAGCAACAACAGTTGCTGTCTTAACTTAAATAACAGAATCACCTCTTTTTACTTCCAAGTCCTAAAGAGAAGGTGGTAAACCCCTTGCAGGCCAACAGCTGTAGAAGGCATGGCTCTTGGTCATACATACTTAACCAGTGGGTAGGGAGGGAGATGGAGTATATGAATCCTGAAGGCTAAAGCTTTATTGAGGTGGCAGACATAATCCATGGGGGTTTCTTGAGAGCTCTAATTGTTGGATTTCAGCCAAACACTATGGAGGGGCCTTGTGAGTAAGAGGTATTTCTGGCAACATTTCACAATAGCAGGTTGATGGCCTTATCAGGGTGACTTTTTAGTTTTCTAATGCTGTCTATTATTTTGTGTTTGCAGATTTTTTTTTTAAGTAGACTAGCTGGTTGCCCACCAGGTTTTTTGCATAGAGAAGTTAAATCTATAGGTTATTCATGGCCACACTCTTCATTCCTAAAGTCTCTTTAGTACATTGGATATAACAGTAAATTAAGTCTCTTTATATAAACCCCCAGTAACAATGTTCGGAATAACTGGTAAGAATTCAGTTTTGGTCCTTTCAGCCACTAGGGAATTTTTTTTTGTAAGTTGACAGTGGCAGAGTTGTGGTGTTTTTATGTTGAACTTTTGTTAATGCAATTAGTAATGTGCTTTGAGTGAATGGCTATAAATCTTCTAATTATACAACTGGCAAAAAAATAAAGCCCTGTTTCTCAAGGGAAATGATTTAAAACTACATACTGTTGCTTTGTATGTGTGTTTGTTGGTCTGGGTTTAGCTTATTAAGACAGGGTCTCAGGTAGCCCAGCCTGGCCTCAAACTTGCTATATAGGCGATGTTGGCCTTGAATCTCCAGTTCTCCTGGATCCATCTCCTGAGTGCTAGTATTACAAGTATGTGCCAACACTCCCACCATAGAGACATTTTACCTTGTGATACTGGAGATGGATTATGAAGAAGGGTCAGTTTTGTAAGTAAATGATCATGGCCTGCTGAACTTGGCTGTTCTTTTCTGAGTACCACAAAGGGCTATTCTCTAAATGCAAATGAAACAAAATGAGTCTTTCCTTCTATTGTGTGCTTTTTATTGCCACCCATATTAGACATTGAACAATTGCAGCACAGACATTTTACCCTTCTTCAGGCTCTTTACTAATTTTTTCACAGGTTATAAGTTCTGTGTGTCTGTGTTACTGACATCATTCATTGTTCTCCCCTCAGCAAATTGTCAAATTAAAGAGGGACATTCTTTTTGTCCTAAATTTCAAAGGTAGAAGTTTATGGAAGCCTAATATTAATATATTCTCTGTGACTAGCAAGAATAATGGTATGCATATGTCTAAAAAGGTAAACCCTCTTCTTTCCTGGAAGTCAATAGTCTCATTAAGTTCTTCTGTATTCTCTGTGAACATCAAAAAAAAAAAAAAAAAAAAAAAAAAAAACCTCACCTGGGTTTCTATTATGAAAGTCTCAGTGTTGTACATAAGCACACTACACATCCATAATGTTGTCTACAAGTATGCATAACACTTTCAAATATAACATTTTTATTTTTATGATAGTATATTTATAGACTGGGTGGAACTTTCTAAAAATTAGAGTTGTACAATTCTCAGTGCATAGACAAATGAGCAAAATTTGGTATTATTTGAATATGATACCAGTACTCTTTGGTATTTTTCTGAAATTTCATTAAAATGTTTGTGGAAGTCAAGAAGATGTTTTGAAGTTCCATTTTTTCTAATCAAAATTCCAAAGAACTGAAAACTCAATACTATTGTTCTGCTAAAGGGATGTGGCAACAAAAGGACTTCTAATGACATTCTGCTGTACCCATAGAGCAGGGTCTTGCTGATCATCAGAGAAGATGGGAAGAAATACAGAGACTCACAACTGGATAATGCACAGAGAGCCGGAGACCTTGGAACACTCCATCCTAAGTGGGACGTCTTCATCAAATCCCTTCCCTCAGGGCTCAGGGAACTCTGCAGAAGAGGCGGAAGAAAGATTTTAAGAGCCAGATGGGATGGAAGACACCAAGGAAATAATGCTTTCCAGACATAACAGGACTGTGGCAGCATGCACAGGACTTGCCCAGGTACAATCCAGATGGAGCTAGAGTTCTGGTAGGGGAACTGGACATGAGCCCCCATCCCTAACCCAGAAGCTATCTCCAACTGACAACTGCTTACCATGGAAAAATTAGTTTGCTCCAATGGAGTCTCACTGGGCAAAACTTAAGGGAAACCACACTCAAGGGAAACCCACGCCCAGCACTATATGGTCAACACAAAATAAACTCAATGGTATTTTTGGAGATATTTTAACTCATACTTGCTGTGGGATGTTCTGTATGTCCTGTGGGAGCCTGTTCTTGGGTTCCTCGTGGCTTTACCCAGCAGGTCCGCATAGAGGTTGATTCATTCATTTGTTTATTTATTTATTTATTTATTTATTTATTTATTTATTTATTTATTTACCTAACTTGCCTTTTGCTTAACCATTATGGTTTTTGATTTTGTGTATGGGTTTGGAGTATGTGTGTGTGTGTGTGTGTGTGTGTGTGTGTGTGTGTGTGTGTATGTGTGTATGTGTGCGTGTGTTTCTGCTTTTCCTTTTTCTTTTTGTTTATCTGTTTGCTTTGTTTTATCCTTGTTTGTTTGTTTGCCTGTTTGTTTTCTAAAAAAAGAGAGAAGAGACATGGAGTATGGTGAGCAGGACTGTGGGGAGAATCTGGGAGGAGATGGGGGGTTGTGACTAAAACATAGTATATAAAATATTTTCATGTTGACCCCCCAAGGGAGGTCTTACCCCCTAGGAGGAGTGGATGGGGGTGGGGTAGGAGGAAGGTGGAGGAAAATATTTTCAATAAAAATTCCCAATAGCCACGAAGGACATTTCTTGTCTTGATTCAGTTTATCAATTTGCTATAGAAAACACGACCATTGTTAAGCTCTGACAGAAAGAACACAAATACAGGGCCCAACACATTTATTACAAATTCCTACTTTTGTTTGCTCCTGGGACATTTTGATGAAACCTGTGAGTTGAGACATGGAACTAAGCTTCATAGTCTAAAGAGAATTACATGATAATTCATTTATGTTTTACTCACATGCTAAATGGTTATTATTTTCAACAAGTCTTAGTACATTTTTGGAAGACTGAAAAACTTGACTGACTTCGAAATACTTGCCTGTTTTATAATCCCTGAATTATGTAATTTCGAATCTTTAGGTGTTTCACTTCTCTTCCTCTCTCATACCAAACCCCAAATTACTTTCTGTATTAATTTTATCCCAACAGGATATCTTACTTTTGTTATTTAAATCTCCAAACCAACTGAGTGCATATCAGTCAAAACAACACAGCCATTTAGCCTTATTTATTCATTTTTGATGATGTTTGGATTATATTGGGAGTTTTTAAATCACCAGTCATTAAAGTTTTACAATGTATAACCAGGACATTCATATTAACAATTAAATTAGCCGTACTTTGATATAAATCACAACAGTTAATACAAAGGTAAAAGATGATTATTATCCCCACCCCCATTTCTGTGAACCTCAAGTCCTGGTTGCCAACCCCAGTGGTTGGGGAGAGAGAAAAGCCCTGTGACTGAGGCAGGCAACTACTCTGTGTCCATTGTGATGCGAAGGACAGTGGTGCTTCCAGACCATGCTTTGGTTGAACTTGGTACTTTCCCCAGCCTTCTTGGTACTTTGTCATTGCGCTCCTCTAGGAGACCTCAGTAAGACTGTTTGAGGAGGTGTAATTCCCTCCGTGAAGATTCTTTTGCTGGAACCATATTTGCTACTGTAACTGTATCACATGGACTCTCTCCCTTTGAGAAGCTTAGTCAGAGTCACTCAGGGCCTGCCTTTGTGTCTTTGGATGCCAAGAAGTTGGCTCTTCTTTCACAGAAGACTCTAGTCTGTCTGTCACTCTTGTCTGTTAGTAAGGGCTCTGTCTCTCAATGGGGAATGCTAAGAGCATCTCTCCTTGAGACTGCAGAGGTTTCCCTTCCATCCCTTACCTCTGGTCAACGATGTTTTCTCAGATCTACATTTTTATAACAAAGTCATCATATTCAAATGAGCCTTCAAAGAAAGAGAGAAGGTCTTTTGCAAGGTGAATGTATGTTTCCTAACTTTGTGACTTTTGACTTGGCAGTTTTTCTCCTAAAAACCAACTTAATTTGTACTTATTATATGTTAGTGTTCTTGAGGAAAAATATTATTTTGCTATTATGTATAAGCATAATTTTCAGAAACATTTGTTTGATAAGTGAAATTCTAGTAATCTACAGATGGCCTTTGTAAGAATATTGAAACAATAAAAGATAGTTGAAATGTTAGCACAGAGGAAGATTCTATCTTTATTATTTTGTTTCCTACTTGAAAATCTAAATTTTATTCTACCCTTAGTATTTCCAGAAGTGTTTGAATAAAGAAACTATACTGGTAAGACTAGGGCCCTACAGAACCAAAGAAAGTCTAGTATCAGGGTTTGGGTCTGCCAGACTGTAACTCTAGATAATACACATGCCTATGTTGAGAGGTATAAAACAATTTATCACCTATGAGAAAATGCACTAAATAGGAACATAATTCAGACGTGTTCTAGAAAAGAACACATAAAAAGACACATAGAACGTAATGCTAAGAGAAGCAAAGATATCAAAGTACTTGGTTCATCTGGACAATGAGATGTGGTAATGAAAGGTATTATAAGAGTGATGCAGTCAGACAGGACAGGAAGTCATTTGTCCTGTCAGCTTCTAGGTTGAAGACCTATAGCAAACTGGCATTCAGAGACTGTCATTGTATGTCAATCACTGATGACATATAGAAAGTATATGGGTTTAAAGTCATGGCTTTCAGAGTGCTGCTGAGGACCAACTAGGATATAAACTCATGTGTATGAACCCCAGTAAAAGGAAAATGTGCCTTTCTTTCTCATAAGAAGCTCTTCTTAGAACCTTTCTCGTTGCTGTGAGGTATTGTTCCCTAAGAACTAAATGGCATGTATCAGTACCAGTGTGTCCAGTATTTCCTAAAGTGCTTCAAGCACTATAAAAGCCCAGCCTCAAGGCATAGCCCATAACCATACCCAGAGATTCCAACTCAACATTTCATCAGCAGCTGCTTAATGGAGTCATTCTGATTTTTGGAAAACTTCAATTTCCCTCCACGGTGGTGATGAATAGGAAGCAGTAGTGAAAAGGGGAGCCCTAATGGTAAATTGCAGGGAGCCCCAGAGTCACTTAGCATAGCACAATGGAAATAACAATCATCTCCCTCCTGTTGTTCCTTTTCCCCTTTTGGATAAACAAATGAGAATCATCTTTAGGGCATTATGCATTCATTGAGGGGCTGTGACCTTAATCCATAAAGCCCTATACAGTTTATGCTGTGATTACCTTAAAGCCTACCTCCCCCTATACAGTGTCCCAGACAATCAAAATCACCCCCACAGTATGCCTCCTAACACCTCACAGTTATACTGAACCCAAGTCTGGGCCATCTGGTCAATAGAGTTTGGCACAGGGATTCCCCTGGAGGTAATCAGACCAGAATACATGGCTCCTCCCCCTTCTTGCCATTATGTGAGCCTAGTTCCCAGAACTCTCCTTGAATTATTGGACAGTGCAATAATTAGCAAAACAAAAATGTTATTTTTTTTGATCCACTGGAGAAAAAGCCTCCATGAAGGACTTACACATGTTTTTTAAATAATGGGATTTAGACATTTTGTACTATTCAAAGTTTAAGTAGGAAAGTAATATTTAAGTTCACTTGAGGGCACAGGGCAAGAAAAGATATTTTGGAAGTACCTGCATTGTATTGGGAACCTGACTTGTTTCCATATTTGAGTCTCACACTATCATATAGACATTGTTCTTGTTTTGTGAATGAGGAAAGCACTTTAGGAAGGGAAAACCACCGCACAGGCATGTAAACACCACATGGAAGACTTGAGACTCACACTCTACTATTTGGGTTCTGGATTCTATACTTCATTCTCTCAATCTTTGTCTAAACTTCCTAAGTTTCATCTAACTGTATCCATTTCTTTATCCTCTTCACCATCTTCTACTATCTGTTATTTTCTCATATTCATCATTTCTCCTTGTGAGAATCAATCTCTCTCTCTCTCTCTCTCTCTCAATGAGTACATTTAAAATCACCTTTCTGGTCTTTAACACCACAAACCATCATCACCTCTCCTTAACTAATGCATTGATTTTATAGTTCTCATAGTTTTTTCTCTGTTTGGTTTCAATCTCTTGTCTATACGTGATCATTGCAAAGGGGAGTGATGTGAGCGCTTTTGCTTAAAATCATGCAATAGGCTGATAACACAACTTATAGGAAAACCTCTCTTTGGGTGGCCAGAGTCTGTGCTCTACCCAAAATTCCACTTCCTGCCCATTTTCTGCACGGGCCTCACATTCTCACAGAGTTCCAGCTGCTGACTTTCTTAGGATCTCACGGGCCGACAGCTGATCTTACATGTGTTGCTCTGGAGATTCCCCTCTGTTCTCTTCTTGCTTCATATACTGACTCCATTCAGGACTGATGAGCACTTGCTTTTGAGCTTGGCCTTTCTTGACTCTCAAGTTTTAAAATAACTCTTTCTGTAATATCTTACCATGATTTACTTTTCTCTGTAGAACTTATTCCAAACTACCTGAGATTTGTTTCCATATGAATTTATTCTCTTTGCTCCCTGCCAAAAAAGCCTAGGCTTGCTGGGGGATGTCTTTCAGTATGCTGTGAATATGTGTAACTCCCCTTGGATAATAAATAAAGCTGTTTTGGCCTATGGCAAGAAAGCTTACAGCCAATGGGAAATCCAAGCAGAGATACAGAGGAAAGAAGGGCAGAGTCAAGAGAGACATCAGCCTGCATTCCAATGAGCAACATGTAATGGGACACAGGTAAAGCCACAGAACACATGCCAATACATAGATTAATAGAAATGGGTTGAGTTAAGTTATAAGAGCTAGCTAGCAAGAATCCTGCTTGACCCATAGGCCATATAATTTGCAATATAATATTAAGCCTCCGAGTAATTATTTTATAAGTAGCTGCGGGACCACAGGGCTGGGCAGGATAGGAGAAACACAGGACTTAGGAGCTAGGTGGGACCAGAGAAACTTATGACTACATAGGCTCCCTGAGAAGAGGAATCTTTTCTGTCTTGTTTGTGGCTACACAAAGAGCCCCAAATAGCAAATGGTTTTAGTAGACACTCAGACATCTGTTGCGTGAATAGAGGTAGTCTTTCACAAACGTCTCTGTAATAGTCAATGAGATCTTAGTAAATTGCTCTTCTGGTCTCTGCATTATTTTCTTCCTTTGTGTTTCTTCTTGAACTTCTTAGTAACACCAGACTCCGGCAATTGATTACATACTGACTCTGATGCAATTTGAAAAATATAAATAATATTACTGCAGTTTGTATGTTTCAGTTTTCATCTTCTTGTGAAGTACCATAGATGGTAGCATAAACATGATCTATAATATTTTCTTAAAGTATATAAGAGTCTATAGTACTTATTATAGCAAAACAGTTTATTTATACTATATAGTAGAAATCAATAAATGCCTTTTTGCAGTTAGACTAATGGTATATTATTCACCATGTACAATCCAAGTGATGTTTTAAACAATACTATTTTAAAGGGCTCAAGTGGAAATTCTCATTCTAATTTTGTAGATAAGCAAACTGGTTATGTAAACAAATAGTTTGCCTAATTAAGGTCACTTACCAAAGAAAGGGTGAAGTGGGTCCAAACCTAGAAACTACCATGAAATAATTGCTCATCTCTCTAGAGACTACAGCTTTGCAGGAAAATGGCTTTTACTATGTAGATTCATTCATAAAGCATAATGATTCCCAAATGGGACTGAGTTACCTTGCCTACTTGGATGAAGAACAGGTGATTAGACAGAGTTTGTAGCTTTTGTGCATGACCTCTGAGTCAGATGCTTAGTGAAAAGAAGGACTGGAAAGGCAGATAGCTCTTCTCCAAAGGAAGGAGACGTTTCAAGGCGCAGGGCAAGTGTGTGCAAAGAGTACAGTATGATTTGATTCAGTTCTCATTGTTTGGTTCAACGGTATTTGAGCCCCAAGACAAACTAAGGGCCTCGTTTTCCCAATCAAGCCTGGAGCCTAGGAAAGTGTTGCTTTAATTAGAATTGGCAAACTTTGTGTGGAACTGAGAAAGAGAATCAATCACTTGTTAACCACATTTCAGCTCTCTCTTGTTGTCCAAACCACACTCTGCCCTTGATTTTTTTTAATTTATTTTTTTATTTTTTTTATTTATTTATTTTTTTTGCAAGCATAGCATAGTACAAGACACCTAGCACAACTGCAGATGTAAAACCCCTGCTTAAAAGGCACGTGAATGACAGCACATAGAAGGTATGGTCACTTGATGAAACTTGCCATTTTATGAAATCTTTGAATTTGCTGTTCTTTTTGATCAAAGCTGAAATACGGGATTGTTAATTAAGGTAAGTGGCTCAAAGGTGTAGTTTGCTTAAGAATCATGGGGTACTCTGTGAAAAAAAATCCTTGTTGCCTGAGATTTTAAGTTAGGACATGGGTGGTGCTTAAGAACCTTAGTCTTAAATAAGTGTCTCCAGATGATTCTGGTGATACATTATCTGTGGAGAAATTGGTCTAAATAACCTTTTCTTTTCATATAATTAAACCCCAGAGTTGTTTTATGTCTCTGAATAATATGTTATCTCCCACAAGAACACTGAGGACAACTGAATATACAGTTGTGTTGATATTAGAAACTCAAATCCAAAACACTAATAATCCAAGATATTTCTCTTGTAATGGTTTATCCGAGTCTCTTTTAAAAAGTCTTCTAGGGCTTTTAATGCACAGTCAATCTTCTAAATTAGACACTGGCCAAGCATTAGCTCACAATCTATACTGCTAAGTACTAAAAGCTGGCCCAGTGTTCTGCCAAGAAGGATGAGCTGCGAACAGTGAGGCTTGACAACCAAAATGGTGTGAAGCGCTTAGATCACCTTGGGGGCAGCCTTGGCAAGAATGCTAATCCCCATTTCCCAGAAGGCTCCTCTCCTGTCACACAGTGGGGAAACCATTAGCAGATTCATTGCAAGAGGACTCTGGCTGCTGCTGCTATGTGCATGCTAAATCTTTTTTTTTTTTTTTTTAATTCTTTTTATACTAAATTTTCTATTAGTGCAAAACTGGATGAGACCTTAGAAAAAGATGTATATGTCAGTCCTTTCTTCAAACACCCTGTAGGAGATGGGTAGAAGCAGACTGGTATATTGTTAATTATGACAGAATATGAAAAGCACCACACAAAGGCATAAACAAAATGTTCAGAGCCTGGAGGGTGATATGTGGGTTCAGCCTTATAGTGTAAGTAGGCTGCAGAGATCAGAGAAAGGGTGTTCTCTCTCTCTCTCTCTCTCTCTCTCTCTCTCTCTCTCTCCCTCTCTCTGTTTTTTTTTGTATAGAGGAAATACCTTCTGATAAAATAACAATAGCAACTAATGATTTGTTGAGAATTCCTTGTTAGGTATCATCACAAGAACTTATGTGTTTTATCCTGTATAAGTCTCACAGAACTATGTAATATGTGCTGCTGCTACAATCTGCAGCATATAGTGTGTGTGTGTGTGTGTGTGTGTGTGTGTGTGTGTGTGTATCACTCCTGTTGCCATATGCCAGCCAATGGGACATCAAAAGAAATTTGGGGCAAGGAGAGAAATGCTTTCATTAGATGGTGATAATTGCATTTATTACATGAAGGATTTTTTTAAATCAGTGTTTCTTATTACAAAAGTAATACTAGCATATGTTTTTAAAAATATGGAACATGCGATAGGAAGCCAACCCAGATCTTCAGTTCTATGTCTTCTCTCCTGGGAGCAATCACAATACCTAACTTCTTGTGCCAAGGCACAGACATTCTTTGTATAAGCATCTCCCTTCTTCATCCTGTGTTGCCCACACAGGAGATGGCACACTGTGTAAATTCTGCTTCCTATCCGAGGTTGTGTCCTATCAGCATACTGAGCTCATTTAGCTCTGTCTCATTCTTTCTCACAGTTCCATGTTTTCCAATTATGTGGTTGAACCATGGTTTATTTAACCAGTCCCACTACTAATAGACACTCGGTGTATTGCCAGTCAATAAGCAATGCTGATTTGAATATTCCTGCCTTGAAAACATGTGGCTATTATTACAGAAGGTACTCCTTGGCTTGAAAAGGAATTTCAGCAGAGGAATGACATGGATGGCTCGGGGTTTTAGAGCTGTCAGTCTGGCAGTTGTGTGAAGGATGGAGAATCAGGAGCAACAATCAGAAGTGAGACTGGCCAGGAGTCTCTTGACGTCTTTAGGAGGATGGCAGTGAGAGCTGCTAAGAGCTCCAATAAAGACTGGGAGAAGACAAATGGGAAAAATAATGAATGTAAGGACTCCAAGAAGAAAGGGCTCTCGTGACACCGGAGTTCCCAGGCCTTTTGTTTCCTTCTAAGTCCTTATTCACAGCTATCAACCTGTGATCAGAATGTAGGTGTGCAAACACACCATCTTGGTTTTGAAGGAAAGTATGCTTTTACTCTCTTGAAATTAGTAACCACTGAGAATTTAAAGAACCAATAGGCAATGGTTGAAACTCCTTAAAAAATGAGAGAGAGAGAGAGAGAGAGAGAGAGAGAGAGAGAGAGAGAGAGAGAGAGTTCCCAAAGTGAGGGTAAAGGTCTATTAATGTCTGCTGTTTGTCCATTTCTACTCAGTATTAGTGGATGAAGCTGTGAGTCTATGTGTCTAATTGCCATCTTTTTCTTTTTCTTTCTCCATGCCAATAAAAGAAAACATATTATCTTTCTATTTGAGGGTATCTACATTACCCTCATTAAGTCCATAATTTCTTTCATTCACTGTCTAGTCGTAATCTTAATCTCTCCTGCTTAATAAAGCTTAACCTACTTAAAAGAGCAATAACAAACTAATCCAGGCTTGACAACACATATGCATCACGTCTGGCATTAGGGGCATCTATCACTGCCCAGCCACTGAGGGGAAAAGAAAGTCAGGGAAGGAAAGGCTTGCAGGCACCCATACATCTTACCTTCTTCCTCATGTACAAAGGGAGCTTTGGGAGTGTGCCCCTCCATGCCCTGAATTGGGAATGCACTGCAGCACTAGTGCCCTGGGACTGCTCACCTTTCCATGAAACAGGAACTATGCCTGATTTGGTTGCTAGGCAGAAAAAAAAAAAAAAAACTGAACCAAAAACTAGGAAAGCTTGGCTGCCAGTCACACAGTGTGCCCTTCTGGCAGAGTACACCTGACCCTGATATGTGATCTAACAAAAACAAAAACAGCCCCAAGTGGCACACCCACAGCATTTTGCCTGGGAGAAGCACCCAGAACCAGGACCCCGTGGTCGGAGAGCTGCAAGGCAGGGATTGGTGTTCATTTGAGAAGGAAAAATAGATTCTGCTATCATTTAGGCAAAAAGTGTTAGCAAGGCGCCCTGGGCCTCTTCATGCTTCCATTTTAATGGCTATTCTGTTTATGTAGAAAAAGTAGAAAGAAAATTGACAATGGAATCTTACAGGTGGTGGGCCATGGCCGCTTGTTTTTAGTGCTAGATCTGACTCTGACACATGTCTTCGGACTCTAGAGGCCACTGACATTCACAGCAAGTGAATAAACACAGTAGTTGTGGGAGGGAGGCAAAAAAGGAGCTTCCGTGATGCAGGGTCTCAATTTGCTTCTTATTTACATGCCGGGAACATTCTTCTTCGGCAGAACTTTCCAAACAGATCTCAGGTGAGCCAAAATATTGACCTTTCCACTCTCAGGCAGGCAGGTGGGGTCAAAGGGGCCTGGGGCTGCCTTTTGCATGTGACCCGAATCATCCTCAAGTGCTTTTCTGCATATACCAAGATAAGAAAAGCTTCATTAGCGTCTGTATTGCCAATTCTTAGAGACTTCTAGTTTTCTAGGGTGTGTGTGGGGGGGTGAGGTTCCAGCATAGCTGCTCATAGTCTGTGGTATGAAGTCCTTCGTTGTTGGTTTTTAACTCTTTTCCATCCCTTCTGATTGTGTGGCCTTGAGTAGCAGCCTCTGCGAACCTCAGTCTTGTTAGGAGTCTCTGTCCATTTTTTTAGGTTACAACTTTGGGCAGGTGGCTTAAATTCCTTGTTCCTTTTCTTTTTTCTTTTTTTTTTTTTCCACTGTGAAATTAGACCATCATATGTGCCTTATAGTTTTGGGGTAAGGATTGGTTTACTAATGCACATATTAACATATGCACATATCATCTGTTAGATATGCTGTTACTTTAGGTTTGTGTATCAACAGTAAAAGTTACTGTTGGCCATCATCATTAAAAACATAGACTCGAATATGCATGAAGGCCACCACCATCTCTATTTGTAAAGAATTATCTCTTGTTAGAGGGGTTGGGGGTGGGAGAGAGAGGGGGGGGGCATCTGAGTGTTAGGTACCAGGAGAGGCCAGAGGTGGATCCCTCTGGGGCTGAAGTTACAGGTAGTTTTTTGAACCACCTGACTTGGGTGCTGGGAACCAAGTTCTCCACAAGAACAATATGTGCTTTTAACTACTAGACTATCTCTCCATCCCCCACCATCATCATTTTTATCATTAGCATTGAAGAAAGGTATTTTTGTTACCAACAGAAATAGGAAACTAGGCGGAGCTCTGACAGTGATAACTGTTGAGAACATGGGAGATAAAACTGTTCCCTGGGTAAGATTAAAATGTTCACTATAAACTGTGGGGGCCCCCCCCCCAAAACAGCTTGACCACACAGCTACCATGACAGTCTTAGAGGCCCACACACAGTTTCTGTGACAGGCTTAGTGGCAGGCAACACCCAGTCCCAGGAAAAGCCATAAACTGATACCACCCATGGATCCACCCAGGGATGAGGAAGTACCTAACATCCCAAACATTCCAACCATTAGATAAGGCGGCTAGATGTCCCCAAGTCTAGCACACACCTATTTTTGTTTTACAGATACCCCTAGACAAAAATCAGCCAGTCAGGGTCCTGAACCCTGAGAATCCTCACTCCAACCCCTGCTGTGATAAAACCCCACCCTGCCTGGGCTCTGGGCTTTCTGCTCTCACCACTGGCAGACAGAGAGACCAAGCTTCGGAGCTTAAAGATAACAAAGGCTCTTTACTTTTACATACAAGGTCTCCATGGTGGTCTTTGGGGGGTCCCCGCAATGTGGGCATAACATAAACCCCACTAATGGTAGAGGATGGGCTCCTTGTGGGGGTTCTTATGTACTCTGAAGTTTTCTTTGCCTCTTCCTTTGATGCCTCCCTTCATCAGACCCCTGTTCTAGTTAAAGCACTTATCCAGCAATTCTGCCAAAAAGAAAAATTGGATTATTTGTGCTTTGGGATCCCTTTCATGTCCATTACCAAATTGAAAAAACAGTGCCAAGGAAATGTTGGCTCTGTAGCCTTCTGGTGTCTTCCTTCACCAAGCCTCTCCACTCCCTTCTGCATGGTGGCAGCTGCATGGTGTAATGTTTGAGAGAGATGGTGTGTGGAAACTTAACTTGGATAAAGTGTTAGAAACAAGAATTATTGACAAGGAAATTATGGACCTTGAGACAGGAAAACAAAGCAATCAAGGCTGAATTCAGTAAGCCTCCTGAGGGCCCAGGAGTCTTGGGGCAGGTGTATTATGTGGCCAGCATTGCCAAATGGCCCCCTCTGTTTTTGTTGGTTTGTCTTTCTCAACCTGTATCGGCTTTATGTACAGAGCCAGTCTGTGCCCCTGGGAGAAGCAGAAAGCACACATGGATTCAGTTTGTACCTCTTCCCTCCTGTGCACGTGCTTAAAGGCAGATGATGGCCGGCAGAGCAGAGTGGCCCTTGGATTCGCCATCCAGAGGCCACATCTAAACTCCCAGCCTACACAGAGCAAGGACACAAGCATGGCAGCCAGAAAGGCCTGAGTTACCACCACAGCTCTTTTTCCTTGCCACTAAATGACCAAGCTCGGGCTATTAATGTGTTGCTTCTCAGGGCCCTCACCTGATAGGCAAAGTGCGAGTGCCTACACATAGGGCATTGTGTCTGCCTGAGTTAGTGGATGGCAAGAGGTCTCTTCCACAGGGCAGAACAGGTGCTGGGCAAGAGGTTGCTGTTGGTCTTCTGTCTTTCTTATCATCAGCACCAAAGTCAAAAGGGCTGCTCAGCCAGACCCCAAAGACCCAATCTTGCTTCTTTCTCTCTCCCAGCTCCTGGCAGCATCCTGTTGGCTGTTCTTGTCAGCTGCTAATGGTTTTGATTTTCAGCTGAATTTTAAGTGTATGCAAGAGCTTGCTCTGATATTCCCTGGACTCACGGCTCTCCATAAGCCACCCTCTGGGAAAGGAGTCAGGCTGGGAGAGAATTCACAGACTCCCATCCTTGTCTCCTGTTCTGATCCCACCGAAGTCCTTTCCTGCCACATCCAATCTGACTGAGGAATCTTATAAACTACAGATGCATTCAAAGGGCACTTGCTTGGGGCAGGGTAGAGGAACTGATCCTTCCCTGTGGAATGATCTCTGGGAGGGAAGGTGGAAGGGGGGCTGGCTTACACAACAGGGAAGAATGCAGCCGAATCTTGCCTTGAGAGGTTCCTATTGGCAGTTTATTTTGGTTTCTGGTTTTGAAACTGCTGGGCAAAGTCAGCTACTGACAGTTTGGGTTGCTGTTTGTTGATATAAGAGGATTATAAACTCAACCAAGTTTTCCCCAGACCTCCTCTCTGGAATTGGTTGGAAGAATAAAAAAAAAAGAGAGAAAAAAACCAACCAAACAACAACAACAAAACTACTGATCTCATCTCCCCCTTAAGATGGCCTAGTTTCCCCCAGAAAAGAATTCTGACTTGATACTTGTGGGAAGACTCTGGAGAGCAACCCTGCAAAGGTGATAGATGGCAGGAGATGTCGAAGGCAGGAGATGATGCAGGCAGGAGATGATGCAGGCAAAGGATACTGAAGGCAGGAGATGATACAGCAGGCAGGAGATGATGCAGGCAGGAGATGATGCAGGCAGGAGATGATGCAGGCAGGAGATGCTGCTGCAGGCAGGAATGCTCACTAATGCCTCTGTCAGCTCAAGCCCTGCATCCTGGTGGCTGTGGACCAGGATCACCACAGGTCAGAGGAAGGTAAATGTGATTTATCCTTGTAATGAACCTGTCAAGAAGGCTTCAGGATCCAGAAAGTGACTTTATAAGCTCCAGGTCCTAATTCCTTCACAGATGGCAGATATCTTTGGTAGGAAATTTGGTTACCTTTAAAAAGAAAATTGAGGACTCAGTTTTTAGAGTCTGATTAAATGAATGCCTGGGTGACCATCCAAGTCTGTGTCAGATACATTGTGTGTGTGTGTGTGTGTGTGTGTGTGTGTGTGTGTGTGTGTGTGTGTGGTGTAATTTTAAGTAAATATCATCTGATAATGCATTGAAATGGCCCCGAATATAATTATGCTTGTCTTTTTGGCTCCCTTTCTCTCTTTTCATCTGATGAACTCTTACCATTAATTCAAATTCCTGGAACCAGGTAGCTATTAAAAGTCTAAGAAGTTCTGTTGGACTTGAAGGAGATGTTGGAACCCTGGTCCTTTCTATCTCCTTCTTTGCTTCCTAGGGCCACTGGGTGAGGATGTCCCTGCCACACACTCTCACCCTACATCCAGAGGCCATGGCCAGCTAAGCATAAACTGCAACTTCTGAAACTGAGGAAAATAAACCTTTCCTCATTCTAAGTTAATTTCCTAGGGTATTTTGCTACAGTGATGAGCAGAAACAGACTCACATAATGCTCAAACAATTTCTTTTGGAACTTGATATAAGAACTGAATTTGGTGATGTTGGCCACTTTTTTTTCCCTAGAGATAGAGAGGTTCATAATTATCAGTTTAACTCCTGATGAATCAGTGCACAACTAAAATGAACAAAGGACAATCACCTAAAGAGCTGGATGTCAGGAAAAGGTACCCTCCAGATAGAATAAGATCCATCCCCTGTGCAGACAGCTGCACTCCATACCTGTTGTTTAAATGCTTTGTGCACAGGAGACCTGACTGTAAGTATTTTCTGTATAATCTTATTCATCTCCAACATCCTAACAAGGCACAGTGAAGCAAGTACAATTATCTTCATTTTACAAATGAGGAGACAAAAGTTCATAGAGGTTAAATATATTATCTACAATCATACCACCAAGTTCAAGTCTTTTTTTTTTTTTTTTTTTTTTTTTTTTTTTTTTTTTTTTTGACTTCCATCACTTTGCAACGCTGAAAAAATGACAACGGAAAAAAGTCAAGTTCTCCTCCACTTTTGAAAAACTCCAGGGGTGCGATTGCGCAAGCAGAGGTGTGGCCTGAGATGGATGGCATTGGCCCACAGACAGATAACCCCGAAGAAGAAACTACACAGCAGAAAAAGAAAGGTTGAGGAAGGGGGCAGAGTGGCAGGATCTTTCCGACAGAGAAGAAAGCGGGGCCTCCTCCTCCCGCTGCCTGGCGGGCGCAGCACAGTGGTGCCCAGTGTTTGGCTGACTTGCCGCAGCGGCTCTTCTTCCAGGTCTAAGGTTGCAGTGCCAGGCCCTGTTCACCTGACACTATTGAAAAGCAGAGCGGGTGTAACAGTGGCTTATCACGGAGGCACCGGAGGTCTCTGTTTCTGGCTGGGTTCTGCAGTGGACTTGGCATTCAGAAAGCCCTTGTAGAAAAACTGCCAAAATACCAGCTTTCTGAAAAACTCCAAGGTAGGGTCGGGTTTTCTCCCCATCTTCCCCCCTCTCCCTCCCCCAAGGTAGTAATCACACCACAGGGAAACCCGAGCTCCCTTCCTCTTCCATGCCTGCTCCTATTTGCCTGGAAAAGATGACATTTACTGGAGAAGACTTGGGGCGGGACTGCTGGGCTCTGATTTATTGCTCTTTGCTGGAGAAGTTTTTGCTTCTGAGAATTCTATTGTGTCAGAGCTGGGGTGGGATTTGAGTCTTGCTCTGAAGGGATTGAGTCTTGGTAATAAGATTAATAAGAGGCATGTTCTGGCCTCTCAAAGAACTCTGATGTGGCAACGTACTGAGGAGAACAGAGAAGGGGCTGTTAGTTATATGGCTGTGTTGCTCCTGGTGTCCTTTGAACACCATATTAATGCACATGATGGGGCAGCTCCTGGGTCACAGGCTGGCTCTTCTGTCCATCCCTGAACTCAGTCTTGTTTCTTACCTATACTGCCATCCCTTTCACATGCACAACAGCTAGATGCTGTTGACAAAGGGGAACAGAAGATTGTCTTTTAGGGACAGACAGCCTTCTGCAATAGCCACTGTATTAAATGGATGAAGTGGGATTTGTGGGAACCCTGGGTGATAGTGGGGATGGACCCTACGGTGTGGGAGAGAAAGGTGGTTTATGAAGCCAGAGCCATTTCCTAATCTGCTCTCTCCATCCTGTAAATCCATGGCTAGTCTTGTTGGAGAGACCAGAAATGTGCTTAGAATGTTTGTGTTTGAGGGTATCTTCCTGTGTGTGGAAACAGTTAGGAGAGCCTTCAGCGGGACTTAACATCTGTTTTCACACTGATGTTCCAAAAGGAACTCAAACACAGCAACATTTTCTCTTTTGTGAAAGACCTGTAGTTCAGTCCTTGTCAATAACATTGTAGGATGAATTTCTTTCACTGCTGTCCCCAGGGCTGAAGAAAGGGGCTTTATCTTATTTTTCGGCTCAAAAAACTATATTTTAGTAGCCCAGAAGGAAAAGGTATTTTTCACAAATATATGGAAAGATGAGTCAAATATTACTTTTATTTTAATCTTTAAAACAATATAATTGCTTGCATGAATGTGTGTGTTATGTATGCCTCTGTGTTTTGTACGTGTGTGCATAGATGCATGTGTGTGTGTGTGTGTGTGTGTGTGTGTGTGTGTGCGTGTGCGCGCGCATGGAGGCCAGAGTTTGATGTCAGGTATCTTCCTTGATTGTTCTCTTCTTTAATATTTTTAAAACACTTGGGGCAGGTTGTTTTTGTTTCAAATAGTGTGTGTGTGTGTGTGTGTGTGTGTGTGTGTGTGTGTGTGTGTGTTCACCGGCGTGTCATGGTGCACGTGTAGATATCAGGTGACAGCTTGTGGAAGTGGGTTCTCTCCATCCACTCTGTGGGTTCTGAGGGTCTCACTAGGCAGCAGGGCCTGTACCCAGTGAGCCATCTTATTGGCCCCCACACTTCAATTTTTGATTTAGTCTCTTATTACATATAAATATTACATACCACTGAGCTCCAGGGATTCTATTGTCTCTCTTACCCTTTCCCCAGCCAGGTGTTACAGACATATGCAGTCATGCTTGGCTTTTCTAGAGATGCTGGGCATCTGAACTCAGGACCTCATACTTGTATAGCCACCTCTTCACTAACTCAGCCATTTCTCTAATCCGTACAATTGCTTTTACATGATGACATGCAATCCTAAAATCATGATTTCTGTATCTGTGGAGAAAATATGCTTGTTTTTAGTGGGGCCGGACTAAACTCCTGAATAGCAACTTAGCTATTAAAAATGAAATAATTTTCTAAGATTTTACTGTTCAGGGATCATAATAATTTTATATACAATTTCTAATGCTTCTCCAGTGGGAGAGATGGTGAAAACACTTTCAGATTCAATAAAAGAAGAGGAGGGCTAGGGAAAACAATAACAACAATAAATCATTTCTGAAACCTTGCTCCATACTCTGAGTCCTAGTGGCAGAGCTTGGCGAAGATGCTTTAACCTGAACATGCTAAGCCATGGAGGAGAGGGAAGTGGCCCAACATCCTAGTGCATGGCTTTGGACAGCAAAGCACGAGTGGAAAGTTTCCCACTGAGTCCTGAAACCGAGTAAGATCTCAGAGGTCAAGAGCTATTTCATGATAGTGTTGAGAGCTGTAGATACAACTCCCAGTAAAGACTTGTTTCTCAGGGAGTATTCAGTAACGGCTGAACAGATCAAGTAAAATGAAATGGGAAAGTCCACCAGAGACCTGCTAGGTTAATTGTTCTAGGTTAATCGTTGGTCACTCTGTAGTGAGGAAAACAAAAACAACCCAAAGCAACAAAGCCCATTCCTGTTGTGTGTTTTTTGTTTGTTTGTTTGTTTTGTCTGAATGGAGAGAGGCTGGTCAGACTTGGGAAGTTGAAACAAAATTAACAGAATAGGAAGCCCAGAAAACTTAGAAGATGGAGGAAGCTCAGAAAGTTTAGGATTCATAAGGTCCTTCCTCATGGCTATAGAACCAGTAAATAATTGCTAGGGAAGAAGAGATCTTCAGTGGCACTGCCTGCCTTTTGCATAGGGAGCTCCAAAAATGCAGCTGTCATGAATCATCATGCAGGCTTGGGTGGGTTTTTCAGTGGTGTAACTGCCTCTGAGTCACCTGTGCTCCTGTTAGCAGCCCCAGGACACTCATTGGCTCACCGGACTAGACTGGGTGGAGTCCAGTTCTTTCTTTGTCTTCAGTGCCCCGTCTGAGGTCTGAGGTAAAGTCGCACACCACAGCTTCTATAATAGTGTTTTAATTCCTACTTGATAGTGCCAGCATGGAGGATTTCATCAGGATTGGTCCAAAGTGACGCCGATTCATTCATTTTTTTTTTGCCAAGAATTTTTTTTTTCCTGTAGTGAACTGTATCAAATGATTTTCTTTCCTGACCAATATTCTAGAGAAGACACTGAAACCACTCTTAATATTTCAGTTTTCATTCTTATTTTCCTATTTCTGTTGAGGTCTCTTTTTCCTGTGAAAACAGTGGGATAAAATTTGGTTTGTCGTTTGTTTGTTTGTTTGGTCTACTTACAGCATTTGCAATTATGGTCTTTTTCACATTGTTAAGTTTCGTCCCACTTTGACCCATCTTTTTTATTAAGTCTAACTCATAAAATCTCGTACTTCACCTGTTGCTAATCTTATGTTAGGTAGACTGATTCTGCTCCGTGTCAACAATGAGCTATAAGGTCCTTTGTGTTTCTGTCCTTGTAACTCTGAACAACAATGCAGAAGGTCTCTGCTGTGAGGTATCCATCTCCTATCATTGCTAAAATGGCTCCTTGCATCACCTCTTATGCTGCTACACTCAGGGCGAGCAGTGCTTTTGAGTCCCGATTCATTCCCATCACCTCCCAGGACATCAGAGTGATGGAAGTCCAATGGACTACCCAAGGAATATTGCTGCTTCAGCATTTTCATTCTTTCGTGTTCAATGTTACTCTGCTCACATAAAACTCACCAATCCTTGTGTTTTATTTTCTGTTTATCGAATTTTGAAGCAAGAATCATCACTATATAGTTCAGGATGGCCTGCAACTCAGGCTATAGCCCAGGCTGCCCTTCAACTTGAAGTCCTGCTGTCCCCAGGACCTAAGATTATACTTGAAAGATCCCACACCTGGAGAATTTTACTAATCTTTTTAGTTATCTATGGGAATGTTACTGGTTCTTCCCATAAGAATTAATTTATTTTAGTCCTCACAGGACCAGGTACTTTATGTTAAGGTTTGTTATACTATGGTATGCTATACTAAAGATGGTTATATATTATATGAGTAACCACTTACCTTCTATGTTTGGATTAAAATTCCTTGGAAATAGAAAATAGGAATATTTTATTGATATATATGATCTCTAGAATATTTTTATTGTATGGTGAATGGTGTTTGTGTGTTTGTATGAACATGAATTTGTGAGTACGTACATAAAATGTATGAACGTGCTTATGAACACATGAAGTTGGCAAGGAAGACTCCAGGTATCTCTATCACTTTCTACCTTATTTCATTGAGATAGAAGCTCGTGTTGATCTGGAAGCTTGCTGTTTGGGCTACACTGGCTTCCAAGGAAATCATGTGGTCTTCTGGTCTCTGCCTTTCAACACCTGGGCACACCTGGCTTTTCATGTGGGTTCTGAGGATTCAAACTCGGGTCCTTGGGTTTAACTAGCAAGTGCTTTTATCCCCTGAGCCATTTCCCCAGATCATACTGGCAATTATTTTTAAAAATCAAGCTGAAGCCCTCTTGAACTACTGTTATTGTGGTCTGAAGGGATGGTATGTCGTTTTTTCATTTTTTTTTTTTATTGCTCTCCACCTGTCACTGGCCTACTCTCCTCATGGCACCTTTGTCCCTGCTGGCCTGGTCCTATCACTTTCCATAGCTGGCTCCATCTGCTCTTTTCTTGGGGGTGAGGGAAGCCCAGACACTGCTGGCTCCTGGGCTTAAGTCTCTTGGTATTCAGATAGCTCTTCTGTTGTCTGTCCACTCCCAAGGATGTTTCCCTTACATGGTCTTGGTCAACATCCCTTGCTTCCTGTAGATTACATGTCTCTCTCTTTTAGTTTTTGAAGAAACTAAATATAATTTTTTCTTTATTTTTTTTAACAGAACAAGAAGGCTATCTTCAAGAAATTTCCAGCTTTTCAGAAACATTCTCTGTATCCAGGAAACACTATAGGCCTGGATATCTACTTGTACTTATGAGAAGATGGGAAATAAAAAATAAAAATGAAGAATGAAAATGTATCTCCATTGTAACAACAACAACAACAAAATCCTTCCACAAATAAAAGATTGATAAGCAGGCCCCAAGTTATCAACATTTCTAAAAATAAAGGGTAAGTTTTAGAGTTGTAGTCAGCTGTCTAAAGACTTGAGAAACCAGACAGCTCTGAACAGAATGGAATAGGAAATACATAAGGTGAGACCCTGGGTTTCACTGAAGAGAAATAGCTGAAAATGTCAACAGGGAGGTAGGAAGCATCAGGAAGGCTTGGCAGAGCAGGGCTAAGTTGGAGACTTGGCCATAGGACGTTGGTCTTCAGGAGGACAAATGACACCTAGATAGAACCTCGGTACTAGAGAAACAGGACATTGGGATAAGCATTGCATAGGTCATTCAGTGAGGAGAAGAGTTCCATGAGAATCTAATATCCAGAAAAGGATTTGAAAAGTAAACCTGTGCAGAAACAAGGCTGGCTTCTGGTCTGGGTTGCTGAGTCACTGAGTTACTAGATCATGACTTCAGTATTTCTTCTGTAATGGAAGGAAGGAAGATTTGGGCTGGAAGTTGGATGTGAGGATAAATTCTAGCCTGCAGCAGAAATCTGAGTTGCCCCAGAGATAGGGAGTGGAGGGATAGGGGAAGGTGTAGACAGTGAGTCAGACAGGCTCTCCAGCCAGATTCTGGATGCACAGCTTTTGAAATGGACACTGGCGAAGATATTAGTCTTCACACACTCGTCCACACATGGATAATGTCAATACGTAACTTTAAATATGTTGGCCAAATATGGCCTGCTTTTAGAAAATCATCATTTATATTTCTTTCTCAAAAGTTCACTTGCCACAATCCAATGTAGAGAATACTCCCTGTGCTGAAAAAACAAAGCAATAATATTGCTCTGATAACTTAGAGATGTCTCAAGATTAGATAGCACAGTGTGGAGAAGGACCAGAGCCATACTGTGGATGACTGATAGTTTGCAAACCATTAATCCATAAACACTGCTCTATATTTCTCAGACCTTCAGGGAGGCAACAACTGTAATTGTTACAGTGCAAGCATTGAACATTATTCAGTGACTTCATATGCAAATAGATCCAAGTCTCTTTCCATTTAAATGCAGGCCACATCCCACAACCAGGGCATTCTCTCTTAAACTACTTACTAGCTCTATGCATTCCTCACCTCACTTCAGAACTTCACTGGGTCGGTAATGTGCCCCAGGTTATGATGAAATTGTTCCTGTCAGTGTTCCTTCCAAGTGTGGCTTACGCCACTGGCTCTGTCTCAGTCTCTACTTAAACTTGTCTCTGAAGATGTCAAACAAACCTGTCCTCTACTTATGTTCATGCTACGGGAAAACAGCTACTCTTGTTTTCTCATGGGTATTTAATCCCTGTTGTATTTTAAAATCTGACTCCTTTTTCCTTTCCAACATAAAAACTTTGCCAACATCACATGCCATGAATTTTCTCCCTTCTTTCATATCTCAATGTTTTGGACACAAATGATCACCTACCTAACATTACTCTCTTTCTTCTCACAGAGTCCTGGTTTTATTCTGGGAAACCTTGTTGGAGCAAAGGCGGTTAATATGCCAGCCAATGAGACAAGTGAATTTCTAGAAATTGGTTTCCTGGGGGCCAGAGAAATAGCTCAGAGGTTAAGAGCACTTGCTGCTCTTCCAGAGGACCTAGCACCCCATGGCTGCTCACAACCACCTGTAACTCCAGTCCTTTGAGTTACATGACACCCTCTTACAGCTTCCATGGATATTAGGTATGCACGTTATACACAGACTTACATGCAGGCAAAACACCCATGCATATAAAAAGTTATAAAATAAAATGTCTTTTAAAAAAGAAAGAAATTGGTTTCCTGATGTTGCATAGCACTGCATTTTCTCTTGGGTGTCTTTTTTCCCTGAAACTTGGACCAGAAGTGCCAGGGGAAACAGTCATCAATTGTTCATAAAGTAAACAAAATAATAAAAACTAAATGCAAAAGATGGCGGTGTGAAAAGGGAGGAGTGAGATATTGCTACCACCACAGATCTACTCTACCATCTTGTGTTGCCTTTATGTGGCCAGCTTTTTTATGTAAAAAGTAAATACCTATTGAATAGTTAATACTAAGTTAGTAGGTAATACATGCAACTTCATAAATCAAAGTCAACAACACACTATACACTATTATTTCTCTTGTCTTTTTGCATTTATTAATTTTCTCTCACCAACTAGATACTCCCTTGTCTAGCACTATATATGCTAATATATCTTTACTTGTGCCTCATTACTATTCCTTTTTAGACTGAGGTTTCTTTTTCGTTTTTCTTTCTTTTTTTTTTTTAAATAAGATTTATTTATTATGTATACAGTGTTCTGCTTGCCTGCCAGAAGAGGGTGTCAGATCTCATTACAGATGGTTGTGAGCTACCATGTGGATGCTGGGAATTGAACTCAGGACTTATGCAAGAAGAGCCATTGCTCTTAACCGCTGAGCTATCTCTCCAGCCCTAAACTGAGGTTTCTAGTCAGTGATGGTTAGTGCAAATATTGTTAGTATTAGCTGCGCAATATGCTAATTAGTATATGATAATATGAGAGAAATTACCCAAATGCTAGACATGGTACACACAGAAAAGTATGGGTTTGGGGAGTAATTTCATTATGACACTAGAAATCAGATCCTTTCATGTAGATTTTAAATACATTTGTTTAAAAATCATATCAGAGTCAGCTACATTTTAGTATTTATTATCCTTTACTGGTAAAGAAATATTTGTACCTTAATTAGTTAATGAAAAATAGAATAATTAGATACATGATACAGATAGGTAATCTTACAGGATCCATTTAAATTTTATTTTAGTAGGTAAGTTAGCATGGGATGGATGATGGTATACCATAAGGATACTCAGAAATTTTCATCACAATTTAAAAAGAATGTTCTTTAACTATAACAAAGCCATCCTTGACACCGAGGAAGTCAAGAACTCCGAGGATATTAGACAACAAATCTATATAAAGTTCACCAAGAATGATGAGAACAGGAGGTAGAAAAGAAAATGGTAAGCCAGTACTACACCAGTAGGAACAGCAACTAACGGTGATGAAGAAATTTCTTAAGAGCCATTGCTGTTGATCTTATGTTGATATCCAATACTGGTATTAAAGAACTGTTTAATTAAACTTTTGGCTTTTCTGACCCAGTAATTATTTAGGAAATGTATTTTACATTTTACAGATCAGTGGATTTATTTACCACAAATCTAAAATTTTATTATATTTTGGCTATAAAAAATGGCCCATTGAATTCTGCTTTGTAGAATTTATCAAAGTCTTTTTTAATGCTCTAATATGTGGTCATATTTTTTTTCAGTGTTTTGGTGTTGTTTGCAAAGAAGCAGGCAGATGTACATAGCAAGCTGTGGGCTATTCATGGCTACATAGTAAGACCTAGTCTTAAACAAAACCCAAATATGAGTCAACCAACAACTCAACAAACAAACAAAACCTCTGAGAAAGACCGACATAATATCCAATACATTTTGGGAGCTGAAGAGATTGCTCTACAGTTAATTGTACTTACTGCTCTTGTAGAGGGCCTGGATTCTATTCCCAGGACCCACATGGAAACTCATAACTTTCTTTAATACCAGTTCCATGGGCTCGCAAGCCCACTTTTAGCTTCCCAGGGCACCAGACATTCAAGTGGTGAACATATATAGATGCCTGCAAAACACTCATACATATAAAATAAGAATATTAAAAAAAACAAATTGCCATTAAAAGGGGTTTAAAATGTATACCTTCAGTTTGGGAAGTCTGACATTTAATACGTAACTTTTGAATTCATCATATTAATTATATTACTCAGATGATGAAATCAGTCCCATATTTTAAATTACTCTGAGCTACAATAAGGATAATCTGTATGTTTATAATATAAATAGTTTGTAATGATGAAAACTTGAAACTCTAGAGCACATGTAACCTTGTGATTAACCCTGCAATTTCATTTTTTAAAAAAAGGTAATTGATACTAGATTGGTGATTTGAAATGGAAAGTTAATGGAGTTTGCCTAATTTTTAAGGAGAATTGGGAAATATAAGACCTTGAAATTCACACACACACACACACACACACACACACACACACGACTCCTTATACACTCAAACAGTTTCTCGGGAAAAAGAATTGTACTTGTCTGGGCAAATGTTTAAAGTTCTTCAAAAGAAAAAAATATATACTCATCTAAAATGATTATGATATTAACTTCATCAACTGAAGCATTGCAGAGGTATTTAGCCCATTCTTCAGTTGACTAATCACTAAGTTATTCTCTTGAGAATCATTGTTCTTGTTGCAAATGAATTTTGCTATACTTATAGGTAAAACAGATTTTCCCTATTTGATAATGGTAATGAAACCCAATGCCAATGCCATGTGCACACTAGCCAAGTAGTCGGCCACGAGCTATATTCAGCCTTTTGCTAAATGCAATTTAGAGACACTATCATGCTGAGTTGTCCAGTCTTGCTTCAACTTGGAATTTTACCCCTCACACTTCCAAGCACTTGACATTATAGCTGTGTGCTCCCATGCCTAGCTACACAAAATAAACAAAACAAAACTTTAAGCAAGATTGAAAGGCTTAAAGAAAAATCAGGTTTATACTTGTGGAATATTATTTTAAGATGTGCTACATTTGTTCATGCTGTGGAAGATTTGTTTTAATGATGCAAAGATGTGTTGCATTTATTTATGTTGCATTTGTTAAACTCTGTGAAGCTGTGTTATTGTGCCTGTCTAACTCATCTGATGGTCTAATAAGGAGCTGAATGGCCAAGGCAGGAGAAAGGAAAGGTGGGGCTGGCAGACAGAGAAAATAAATAGAAGGAGAAATCTGGGAGGAGAGGAAGAAAGAGCAAGAGAACAAGGAGGGGAGGATGCTAGGGGCCAGCTACCCAGCCACCCAGCCAGCCATGGAGTAAGAGTGAAAGTAAGATACACAAAAGTAAGAAAAGGAAAAAGTCCAGAGGCAAAAGGTAGATACAATAATTTAAAGTTAAAGAAAGCTGGCTAGAAACAAGCCAAGCTAAGACCCGGGCATTTATAATTAACAATAAGCCTCCATGTGTGATTTATTTGGGAGCTAGGTGTCAGACTCCCCAACAGAGAAAAAACAAACAATAATACTAGAGAAATTATTATGTTGGACAATTAAATCTTATGTAATTATAAGTAGTCTTAGCTCCTTGGTCATCAGAAAATTCTATTTGATGACCATCAATACTTCAATAAAAACTTCCAAGATGGGGAAGATTAAGTATTGCAGTATAGATCTGAGAGCCTGGGAAAGTAGTATATCATTTGTTTCTTTACTTGCTTTGTTTTGTAGAGTAGTGGAACTTGCTGAAATGGAAACAGCACACATACATAATTACTTCTGTGCATGCATTAAGTAATGCATGTGGTATGTGCAGAACATGCAGGTTCAAAAGGTAGTAGCGCTAAGAGCAACTAAAGGAGGTGGAATATCTCTGATGTGGTGATAACTGATGTTAAGAGCAGTCAATGGCAGTTTATCTCTTTGCATTGTAAAATGAAAACAAATCTGATCAATCTACTCTGCTTCACCAAAGCCAGCTGAATCCTGAAGTAAGTTACAAGAGCATAACTGTAATACCTTATGTTTGTACTTACTACTAGCAACTCATAAGCATTTTGCCCTTTGTCCTTGCCATGACTATGGCTTAAGGAAGATTGCAGTTTTGTTAATAAAAATTGGTCAGACACAACTATGTATATTTGAAGCTAACCAAGCTCTTGATTTATTCTTTTGCTTAAAATCTGGGAAGCAGCTAAAACATCTATAAGTATAAACTGTGACAAGTGGGTAAGGGTGTGCTCAGTGTCTGTGATAAAGGGGCATTGTAGAGCCAGTGAGATGACTCAGCAGGGAAAACACTTGCTCATAAACATGACAACCTAAGTTCCATCCTAGGATCCAGGTAGTGGAAGGAGAGTATCGACTCCTTCAAGTTGTTCTCTGACCTCTGCATGCCTGTAGTCACCAGCATGCCCAAGTACACACGTCCCCACACCCAGTGAATAAATAAAGTGAAAGTGTGGTCTAGTGAGAGGAGGAAGAGCCCAGGCTTCCATAGACCCATTTTTTATGTTGCATTCACTTTCCAGAATGTGAGTCTGTACAGGTTATTGAGTTTCTCCAAGTCTGTTTCCTGAGGAGAGATTAAAAAAATTTAATGTAAAAAAATTACTGATTTAAAAAACTATGCAGATCCTTGGAATGTGACTCAGTGGCAGATTGCTTGCCTAGAATGTGCAAGGCCTTGGGTTCCTTCTCCAGAAGTACAGGGGAAAAAAAAAACTATATAGAGACCCCAAAACTCAGCTCTAAACTACACCGAGAGATTAGAAAATATCTGAAAACCTTTATATTCTAATTTCCTTCCTCAGTCTAGTATATATGGATTTAGATTTACTCTTTATGGTGTAAGGTAAGATATCTTCAGGGAATGATAGCGCTTGAGAAGCTGAGGCAAAAGGATCACAAGTATGAAGCCATTTGG
This sequence comes from Peromyscus leucopus, assembly GCF_004664715.2. Classification (NCBI taxonomy): domain Eukaryota; kingdom Metazoa; phylum Chordata; class Mammalia; order Rodentia; family Cricetidae; genus Peromyscus; species Peromyscus leucopus. The sequence goes on along the minus strand of NC_051080.1, from coordinate 50,481,298 downwards.
ATTATGTCACAAAATCCTGTCTTAAAAAACAACAGGAAACAAACGTCACACTTCCTTCAGTGTAGAGATGAGTTTAATTTTATTAATTTCAAGTGCCTAAAAGTCATGCTAGGCATTTGCTATGCTCTAGTTGTACATAGGAGGTAGTGTTAGACCATGTAGATTGTAGATGATAGGAAATAAGTCAATAGGAAAAGTGGAATCAATTAGAAACACTCTTTAAAGGAACGCTATTATATCTTAAGTTATAAATGTCCACAGGCTTTTGAATCTGTGCAATTCAATAACATAATGGAGCTTAGTGAGCATGAATCACAACCAACAGGCACAGCCAGCTCTCTGAGTATGTGCGGAAATCAACAGCTATGATGTGAACAGGGCATTTGTGTGGGTGGAGCTGAGCATGGGAGACTGGGAAAAAGTGGAGCAGCACTGTAGCTGTGGGAATTGATTTTCAAAAATCACCCAATGACAGTTTGAATCCATGTTCAGTGAGTCTCCACAGTAGACTTTCAGATTTCTTTGATGTTAGAAATTTAGTTAGTGTGTCAGACTCGTTGAGTAGGCTGCAAATTCCCTGAAGGCAGGTGTAGTGTCTCCTTTCTCTCTTTATATCCACCCTCTAACATAACCACTCAATAACACTTAAGGGGTGTGTGAGTAATACATGAGTAATCACAAGACGAAGTAGTCAAACTCTAGCAAACTGAATTGGTTTGCAGTTTTGAAGAGACTGAGACTCAATTCAGTGAAATATCTTGATGTTAACTTTATTCTTCACATGTCTAGAGAGAAATGGCCACGTCCTATCATAAACTGAAGGCTCCACATCTCAGTGTTTGTGTATTTAAAATTTTTAAGTTTAGTGGCTACATATAGAAATTAGGATCTACTATAATAATAGATTTGCCTAATTTTCTTGATTGAATTTTTCTTGAAAGATGGAAAGATTTGGCTTCAGTATGTCAAGTGTTTATGCAAAAACATTTGGTCATAGCTGAGTAGTGGCTGCTCTCTTGGAATAGGGTGCACAAATTTTAACTGACCTCAATCTGTTCCTATTCACTTTACTAATTTATGTTGCCTCTTAGAGCCCTTATCACTGGTGGAATAGTGACCCATGAACCAGAGGAGGACCTGGTACTTTTTTTTTTTTTTTTTTTTAACAAAAGGACACAGAGGAATAAGAGGGCACCCCTCCTCTTCCAAAATAACTGAGAATCTAACTGGGCCTGGTGGGGTGCTGTGGTGGTTGACAGAGGAAAGACAAATCTACAGCGTCGCTGAATTGGAGGCACAGAGTAGATGGGACTGTGCACTGATAGCTGGAGGGGAAAATGCCAGAGAAATCCAATTCCATTTCTGTGGAATATGGTCCTTCTTGGTAAATAAAGCTTGCCTTTCCAAAGCCAGGGGCTTGTGATTACAGAACTTGGTTCCTGAAGGGAAAGAGCAAAATGGGAGGATTGAGACTGTGCTTGGCCCAAACTACCTCACGCACTTGTCTGGTTCTTAGAACTCAGCCAATTCAATTTACTTCCATTTGGCTTCTACTTTGTGAAATGCATACATTGGATGACACAATCTGTTATATTAGATTTACTCATATTTTATAGGGATATGGCAGAGTGTAAGCCAAATATTGTAGACACATGAGATTTACGGCCAGTAATTAATCTTGTAAAATAATGAATTGCCACCAGAAAGGGGGAAAGAGCAGATTCCCAACAGGAATGGAAATCCAGTCCACTCATTTGATGGGTGAATATTTCATCTCAAACACACACACACACACACACACACACACACACACACACACACACAAACAAACAAAAACCCAGAATCTCCTAGCACCCAGAAGTCATCCTCTACCCAAACCACCTTGGGGGTGTGTGGCTGGCAGACTGTGTGTTCTCTAGTCTTACAAATCTTAGCAAATTGCAGTAGGTCCTCTGCTGATGAAACTTGATATTCTTGCACTGGGCCGTTCCAGCAGGAATCTAGCTCTACAGTTGGCAGGCTCTGACTGACACTCACAAACAGGTCCAGTCTGAAAGATGAGGATTCAGGATGCAGAACACCACATTTTTCTTATTATTTTATGCATATTTAGCCTTTTGGGAAAAAAAATAAGAAAAAGTCCCTGGACTTGAAACTAAAAAAGAAGTGTAAGTGCCTTCCATCTCTTTATGTTTTCTCTGTTTCTTACTTCCTTTTATTTTCTGATTTAAGAAGAAAGGGAGAAAGCAAAAATAGAGCCTATTTTAAATTTAAAGGAGGAGTAATGTTTGTTTGTTTTTTGAGTAAGAAGTTGTGTGGGAGCTTGGCTATATAATTTTCTTAAATGGAGGGTGGCAGGCAAGATCTGTAGCCTAGGCTGGCTCTGAGCTCATGGCAACCTTACCACATCGGCCTCTTTAGTGCTGGGGTTGCAAGGCAAGAGCTGTCATGAGTGGGTAAGTCTAGCCGTGTCTTTTTGGATCCATATATGCACCTTACACTTCTGGTGGCACCACAGGTCTGATTATTACATTGTTAAAATGAAGATTCCCTCTTCTCTAAATTAGTTTTCCCTTATAGCCTTCTCTCTCTCTCTCTCTCTCTCTCTCTCTCTCTCTCTCTCTCTCTCTCTCTCTCTCTCTCTCTCTTTTACTTTTGGGTTTTACATAAAAATCTAGGGGAGTCCTTTTTTTTTTCACTGTTTTTCTCATGAAGGAGAACATTTCCTTTGCAGCTCGGAATTAAAAAAAATGTGACCATTGGACTTGTTTTCCCTTTCCTTCTTCTAAAACCAAGAAACATATTTTTCTTTCTGCATTGAGACCATCACTGAACTATCAAATAACCAGTTGGGTCACGAAACCAAGATATTTATAGTCTGCAAATATTTTCATGGTGGCAATGGTGGAAAGGGGGGCAGTCTCTCCTATATACATAGAGTACCTTATGATTTTTATTCTTTTTAATATTTGAAAGTAAAGTCCATGCTTTCCTGCAGTGACAACAAAGCAGTTTAAATCTTTGCTGGGAGGAGTTTTGCCAATTCTTTTTAAAATCACGTTTTAGGGTGATTGTGAATTTGCAAATTATGCAGATTATGGATTTTTTTTTTTTTCCCCGAGACAGGGTTTCTCTGTGTAGCTTTGCACCTTTTCTGGAACTTACTTGGTAGCCCAGGCTGGCCTCGAACTCACAAAGATCTGCCTGGCTCTGCCTCCCGAATGCTGGGATTAAAGGCGTGTGCCACCACTGCCCGGCTCAGATTATGGATTTTTATGATCTGTTTAAGGTACCACAGCGGTATTAAGAAACAAATGGGCTTATAAAGGTAGACAAAATTATATTTCAAAATTGCCTTTTTTTTCTGAGTCACTTGCATTTTAGGACATTTGGTTTTGAAAACAAAGTAATTCTGAAACAAAAGAAATATGCAATGCTTCTGTTTGGATGTGGTCTGGGTCACTCATGCTGTCAGCCAAAGCAAGTCACATGGCCGAGGCTGATATCACTATGGAAGGGAAGTGTGTTGATCGCAAATGAAGTTACTGCAAGTTTCATGATTATGGATAAGATAAGTACTTTACAAATGAACTAGTCCACAGTAATTAGACCAGGATGATCAAGGGGACTTCTGTCGTTCAGTATAGTGTTTCTGGTCTCTTTCCTACTTTCATGATTTAAATTGCTTCCTCCTGTTATATAGTGTGAACTAACAATATAGTTTTAATATTTATTATTTGTATAAGCACAAAAATAAAAGGGATAGGAGTCTGAAAGAAAAACACCATAGCATAGCCTATGAATAAAAACATACACAAACAATCCTTCAAGTATTATTCAGTTTTCTTAAAATTTCTGATTCTTTTTCTTCTGTGCATTCCAAATTTTATTTTTTTCTAGAAATGTTTTTTTCTTAATTTCTTGCTTTTTCTTATCATTTTGTTATACATTTTTTTCAATGTCTTTAATTCCTTGTTCTATTCACATGATGTCACCTACTTGACACGTCTAGGGTGCTCAGCTGAAACAAGGCTCTCAATTTACAAAATAAGAAAGTTCTATTAAGTTTTTCCAAGGTCCTTTCAGTTCTGAAATCTTATAATTATTTGTTTCCAAAACGATGAAGGTTTGTAAAAGACACAAGGCTAGACAATGTAGACACAGTGCTACAGAACAAAGGGAAGTATTTTATTTTATTTTATTTATTTTAGTTTTGTGAGACAGGGTCACTCTGCCTATCCTGGAACTCACTCTGTAGACCAGGTTGGCCTCAAACTCATAGAGATCCTCCTGCCTCTGCCTCTCGAGTGCTGGGATTAAAGGCATCACCTGCCCAGCTGCAAAGTGAAATATTTGTCACACTGGGAACGATAATTGGCAAAGTATTATGGAAATGTAGGAAAACATTATTTTAGGAATACTAGCAAAAACCCAGACCTATTATCTCAATTTTCTATTTTTTTCTGTTTTTAAATTTTTATTCCCCCTTTTCACTAGACTCTTTCTGTTATTTTATCCTTGGTTCCAAGCGCAGGCTCTGAATGTACCACGGCTGTTTTGTTTTCAGAGTACATATAGAACAGCCAATTCAAATGAACCAAAGGAGGAAAATGGAAGGTACTGTCTCATACAACAGTCTGTAAACATTTGTCTTTATACCTACAGATAAGTGTAGTCATCTCTCATCAAGGAAACTTCTCTTTGCAACCAACCATTACAGAAAATGACAACCAATCAACATCCAGAGTTGTGAAACCCAGTCCCAATGTATACATCTACAAAACACTTCCATATCCAAGGCTCAGGGAACATTGTGGAAAAGAGTATGGAAGTATTAAAGAGCTGGAGGGACAAGGGAATTAGGGTTGTTTGAATCTTAGATGGTCTTTTAATAATAAACCCAGAGCCAGATATCAAGGTGAAAGCTGAAAGATCATAGAAGCAAAGCAGCCAGCCACCAGGTCTTACCTCTACAAAATCCTCACCCTAAAGAGAGAGAGTTCCTGTTTCCTCATGCCATATATACCTTTCTCTGCCCTGTCATATTACTTCCTGGGATTAAAGTCCTGTGTGCTTCCCAAGCAAAGACATGAGATCTCAAGTGCTGGGATTAAAGGTATGTGGCACTACTGCCTGACTCCTATGTCGAATCTAGTGACTGGCTCTGTCCTCTGATCCTCAGGCAAGTTTATTAGGGTATACAATATATCACCACACTTTGCTTTGAGGTTTTTTTTTTGTTTTTTTTGTTTTTTTTTTTTTTTTTTTTTTTTTTTTTTGTCTCCTAGTAATGTCAGAAGATATACCTGTAAAATCTGACCAACATGACTACCCAACCAACATGGCTGAACAAAGAGGACGTTAATTGTAAAGACCACGAGGACACAGGCAACTACATAAAGAACGACAGGCAACTGAGTAAAGCTGGGAAGTAGAGAGATGGCCCTCCCCAGAGAAGAGCACACCAATTGGTTGCCCAGTGCAAAATGGACTCAACAGATTACACACATACACACATATGCACACGCACACACAGATGTATTGATGAAAACAGAGGCCATGAATTTGAAGGAGAGTGGCGACAGGTATATGGGAGGGTTAAAGGGAGAAAAGGGAAGAGAAAAATGTTATAATTAAAATATAATCTCAAATCCATAGCCAGATATTGGGTGGACCTGGGAGAATCCTATGAAAGAGGGAAGAAGGATTATGGGAGCCAGAGAGGCCAAGGACACCACAAGAAAACCCAGAATCAACTAACCTGGGCTCATAGGAGCTCACAGAGACTGAACAGACAACCAGGAAGACTGCATTGGACTGACCTGGGCCCTCTGCACACATGTTACAGTTGTGTAGCTTGGTCTTTTAGTGGGACTCCTAATAGAGGAAGCAGGGGCTGTCTCTGACTCTGTTACCTGCCTTTGGGACCCCTTTCTCCTACTGAGTTCCTTTGTCCAGCCTTAGTAGGAGAGGAGATGTCTAGTCTTATTACAACTTGATATATCACAGCTGGCTGATAACATGGGAGGCCTGCCCTTTTCTGAAGAGAAAGGAGGAGGAGTGGAAGCGGGGGAGGTTGAGGGGATGTTGGGGGCAGGGACTGGGAGAAGAGGCAGGAGGGAGGGGAAAAATTAGTTAATTAATAACCCCACAAATACAGTCTCAAAAATAAACAAAAACTAAAATCATGTTAGGCATTATGAATATGTCTTAATTGATTTTTCTGCTGTTCCAACAGAATGTCATAGCTTGAGTAAATTATAAGTTGTTGGACTCGTGGCTCTTCAGGCTTCAATATCCAAGAGAACAATGCTGGCTTCTGGTAGGAAACTTTATGATGTGTTATTCATGGTATGCTGGAGAGGCAAGTGAGCTTGAGAGAGACCGAAAAAAACAACATGGGCCAAACTCTCTTCGATTTAGGAACATTCTTTTTAAATGACAGCGTTAATTCCTTCATAAGGATGCCACTCAAGAGTGGACAAAGTTTGTAGATTCCAGTTTTCAATGCCATCACTATAAATTCCAACACACGCTCTAAAGGGCAGTCAAGCCACAGCAGCATAGAATCTAGCACTGTTGTCTCCCATAACCTCTGCTTTGGCTTATTGAAACTTCAGTTACCTGTAGCCAACCACAATCTGGACATATTAAATGGAAACTTCCCCAAATAAATAGTTTATACCTTCATAAGTTTTAAACTGTGCTGTTCTGAATTAGGATGATGGCATCTTCAACCATCCTGCTTTATCCTTGCCTAGGGTATGACCTGTTTTGTATGTTCCTCAGTGTGAATCCAGGCTGCTGTTTATGTACCACACTCACCACTTAACCAATTTTCTAACTTACTCATATCGACTTCTATGTATCACTAGCTCTAGTTCAAGTAATACCTGTATTAGGTAGTAATAGCCTTGTATTCTAGAGCAGGGATGCTGCCCATATGGAAGTGTCAAGCAGAAACCTTTCCTCACAGGTATTATAATGCACAGGTGTGGCCATTGTCTATGTAGGTTTTGGTACTACCCATGGTTTTGAGTGTTTCCTATGAGAAATGGAACATAGCCAGCCCCTGAAGGTCAGATGAGACCACTGTATTTAAAAGTCATCACCACAAATCTGTTTGTATTTATTGGCTGTTATAACTAGCAATCCACGACTCCAATACATTGACCTGATTTGCAACCAAGCAACTTCAGTGTCTTGATTTCTTCTTTGGTTCAGGAAAGTTCTACTTTCATAATTAATCTCTGCAGGGAGGCTTGCTCCAAAATCAGTCACAGTGAGCAAGGGAAGGGAATGTCCCCATCAGTTGGGATGGGGACAGTTACCACAAGAGTCTGAGAGAAGGGAATCCTTATTTATAAATGGTGGAGGATTTTTGACAGTGGTGATGTTGGTGACCCCCTAGGAAAATGAGGTCCCTGTTTTAGAGGAGCGGGAGATGGAAAATAGACATTCAGGAAGAGCATATGTGTGCTTCATAAAAGAGAATTAATAATGCATTTGATAAAAATGATGTTGTGCTTGCTTTTATTTCTATACAAGCATGTGTGAGTGAACACAGTACTTTTCTTCTCTCCTTGTTCACTGATTCTCTTACTCTGGATCCCTTTAATCTTATTTCTGCCCCCTCCAAGATTTCTATCTTTGGATTTTTGCCTTATTAGCCTCAAACTATTGTCCTTAAGCTTCTTTTTCTTTCACCTTTTTTCTTTCTTTTTTTTGTCATTCACTGTCAATCCTATTCTACAACGATGCCACACTTCTTTGTTTTTTAATGTTATTGCTATTATTTGTGGTGTTGTTTTACAAACTCAGGTCTTCATGTTCTCTAAACAAGCATACCATTGCTGAGATATATCTATACAGAGAGAACATTTCTTCTAAAGTTTAAGACTAGGCAAATTTGCTGACTCCCTCCATTCTTATTTAACACAGTGTCTTATCAGATGAATAGCCAAACACTTTATGCTTGGATTAAATCCCACTCCAAAAAAGAAAAAATGGAACTCAATCCTGGTCCTGTTATCTGGGCCAAAAACTTCTAGTTGGCTTAGGTGATAGACCTCAGTGGGAGAACCTAATGATATTATTCTGTTAAGTGGACACAGTAGTAAATTTCTCCGTGCCTTTATTTACACACACACACACACACACACACACACACACACACACACACACACACACACACACCAGAGAAAGTTTGTTTTGCAGCCTACGGTGACCTATAGCTGGTCAAATGTACAGAATAAGACATCATGGAGAGCTAAGCTTTAATGCGGACATCTATATCACATGCGTTATATGTATGCTTAAGTAACAAAAGAGGAAAAAAAAGAAAAAATTAATACAGTACCAAAAACAATCTATAAATTCAATGTAACCCCCAATTCCAGTGACATTACTCATAGAAGCAGAGAAAATAATCACAGAATTCATATGAAAGCATAGAAGACTCCTAACAGACAATGCAATTTTAAGCAGAAAAATGGATGTTGGAGGTATCATAACACCCTATCTTAAATTACAGAACTATGGTACCAAAAACAGACATGAAGACCAATGGAACAGAAGATGCAGAAATATACCCACACAGTTACAGCTACAGCTACCTAACTTGGGGGGGGGTGGGGAAGTTGTAAAAAATGTCCACAGGAATAAAGGCAAACTCTAAAAAAATAGTTCTGGGGAAAACTATAATTCTACATATAGAAGAATGAAGCTAGATCCATATATTTTACTCTGCACAAAAATCAATTATAAATGGATCAAAGACATTAATGCAAAAACCTGGAACTTTAAAATGTTAGAGCGAAACAAAAAAAAAAGATTTCAAGATATTCGGGGGAACTTTCCATTGTGCCACAGGAAGTCATCTTGGGGGTTGACAAATGATGCAGGAAAGCAAAGACTTCTGCAAATCAAAGCAAACAGGGCCAAGCATGGAGACCCGTGTTCAGAGTGGACAGAGAGATGGTGTTCAGAATGCATGGAGAGATGGTGTTCAGAGTGGACGGAGAGACGGTGTTCAGAGTGGATGGAGAGATGGTGTTCAGAGTGCAGTCAGAATGGCTATCATCAAACAAACAACAACAAATTCTATCAAATACGTTAGGAACCTTTGTTTACCATTGGGAGCTAAACTGCTGCAGATACTGGAAGTCAACACTGATAATGAAACTACCGTATGACTCAGCTGTATATACACTAGTGAGTGTGTACCTGAAGGACTTCAGGTCACACAGTGTAGAGACAGTTAGATATTCATTTTTTCCCCAGAACTATTCACCAAGAAATGGAGCCTGCCCAGGTGACCAGCAACAGATGATGAATGCATAAAGAAAGTGGGGTAAATGTACACCGTGGGATTTTATGTAGTCATGAAGAACAGCGAAATCATGCCATTTTCATCAACTAGGAATCATTTTAAGTGAAACCAGCAAGGAAGGAAAATTCCATGTTTCCTCTTTATATGTGGAACTCAGACTTAACATAATGTGTGCATGTATGTGCATAGGTCTTGAAACTAGAAAGAGGATTATGGGACAGGAAGAAGAGAGCTTAAGGAAAACAGAAGAAAAGAGAGGGTGATGGAACTCCAGATAGGAAAAGAGAAGAAAGAGATAAGGGAGTGGGTACCAGAGATGGGAAGGACGTACAACGAAGCACAACAGTGTCTGTGCATGTAAGTGCCATAACAAAACCCATTTCTGCTCATGATAACCTAAAATATGCATTAAAGTTTAAAAATTGGATCAAAATAAAAAGTACTAAAATAAAAACTTCAGGAAGCAAAAATAACATCTTATTTTTTATTATCTATTCGCAGTTGGAATCTGTTTTCTTCCTGTTTCATAGGTTACCCTCACTACTCATAACACTGCCAATACAATGCCAATACAAAAGGTTCCAGTAAGTGTTTGTTAAGTGAATAAAGGAAAGCACATGAAGAGAAATATGAACTAAATGGACTTTCAGGCCTCTGATGTTATTCTTTCCTGAAATGACAATGAATATAAAGTAAAACAATTATCTTACAAAAGAAGAAATCTGTAAGAAAGAACAAGAGAAAAGATGAGCCATGGTAGCAACTGTGCAGCCCTGTGCTCTCTGGATCTCAAGAGGCCTCTTGTTGGCAAAATATGAACAGCTCTTTCTGTGGAAAATCTGACTTTCCCTTTGAAAATAATTAATAAATTATATTTGGTTCCCTAGCCAATGCCTCCATCAGATTACTTATGTTCAGTTTTTACTGTACAGTAAAGTGCAAGTTGAAAACCAAGTTTCAAGTTCTAAAGGTTTTGAATCAACTTTTAATCTCACTTTTAAATGCAGTCAATTTCCCAGAAATTTTCAAATGGCAAAAGAATCCTTGGGGATGAAATATGAAGACAAAACAGAAAAAAAAATTATGCTTGGGAGAAAAAGTCTATATGCCATATATTTTTTTGAAGAACAAGTAACATCTTGGAAGAGAGAGGGGGGGAGGGAGAGATAAGAGAGAAAGAAAGGGTGGTGCAATGGAAAAAAACATTAAATGAGTTGGAGGGTAAAATTGAGGGAGAAAATTAGAGAGGGAAAACTGACAAAGAATGAGAAATAGAGCAAATACAGGAAAATTAGATATTAGAATGTTCAATATTTGAACAATAGCTTAGAAAGTAAAACAAGAAGCAAAGAGGAGGAAATCATGCATGAAATTAGAATATTTTTAGGTATGAAAGACATAAATTTACTGGTTTAAAGGCCAGCTAGTCCCCAGACAATCCAATGAAACAAATAGCCACACTGATATCTATTCAGTGAAACTGCAGACTTATAATCTTCCTGGTGTGAACTCAACATAGGAGCCTTAACACCTCCCCCAATAAAAAATCATAATTAGAAAGCTTTGGCTTCCTAAAAGAAGTAACTGGAAGTAAAAAGGCAATACCTTAACGATTCAAAGGGCCAAATGCAAATGAATTCAGTCTTGAAGTTTACCCTGAACCAAACAACCAGTTATGAGGGGTCAATTAGGGACATTTTTATACACAAACCATTTCAGAGCATTTATTCCTACATTAATAAAAGTTCTGTATGTCCTTACAGAATGCCCTCCTCTGCGTTGAAGGCTTAAGCAGGAAAGAGGAAGTGGAGAGGATGGTGAAGAATTATCCCAGAACAAAGTCAGCTAAGCCAACTCCTCAGCAGATGCTTCTGGAGTCTTCAAAAGGGACTTTATGGGGGTGGGGATGGAGGAGAGATGGTAAAGAACCCAAGAAGGGAAGGGACTATTGAGGGAAGGCAGGGAGGGAATCAGCCAGAGTGGAGAAGCAGCGTGGGGGGGGTGGGCTGCGCTGTGAAGGAGGGAGATGAATGAGGACGAAGTCTGATGACATACATATATTTGAAAATACTGTAAGGAGACTCATTACTTTGTGTGTTAATTATTATTTAAAAAAATTAGAAGATGAAGCCAGTGCCCTACTTGGCTCAAATGAAGATAGCAAACAGAATGTGGTTGGTCAAAGGAGCATCTGGATTGAATTTATGGTCCGCAGAGGTGATAGTAGTTTCAGAGGAGACAAAATAAAGCTTAGGAAAGCAACGGTAGCCCTAGTTTGCTACATGACTTTGCCCTGAATAGCCTGGTTAGTCGTAATAATAAAGCCACTTAATATTGATCTAAGCATACTTGAAGGATGTGCAGATGATGTTGCAGAAGGAAGGGGAAAGCAAATACATTTTCATTTTGTGTGGTGGAAAAATCAATGGATAATAACTTGTATCAGTTATGGTGTACTCCATTACTGAAGGCTGTGGATAAGAATTTCACCACAGGAATTAGATCCTACATTGCTTCAACAGGGACTGAGGTCATGAAGCTCCGAAAGGAAAGGGGAAGACCAGGAAAGCTGAAGGTCTGAGCAGTCAGTATAAGCACCCACATGTGGTAACAGCAGTAGAATTTGTGGACACAACTGGGGAAAGCTGTGGTCTTCACAGCTGGTCTCTGCTGATGGTCCTGGTATCTGGTAGATTTGGAAGACCATGAGTTAGGGGGAGGGCTTGGATGCAGAGACAAAACGAGTTTAGGCTACTCCATCTGTGGACCTCAGCATTTCTCCCTCTTTACCTCATAGTAGAAATGAGATTCAAAGAGCATTGCATATTTTATTTCTGCCCCCTGCCCTCCAATTTCATCTCAATTCCTCTTTTTTTTTTTTTAATCCAACTCTTTCTCAAAATATGCAGGTGGAGATTTGAGGAAAACTGTTCCCACCTTAATCCAGATAACACAATACAGACCGCATCAGTTTCTCTTTTGACAGTCTGGCATGTGATGCATACTTCTTATATTTAATTTCCAAACATAAAAGTGAATTTGTGCTTTCACATAATATGAGTCCCTCACAACACACAGACACACCAATTGTTCCAGAAGAGGGCATATCCTGCTCACATGGCCCTTTATTTGTCTTGTGTAGCTAGAGTTTTCCTGCCTTGCCCACAGTCAGGACAAATCTTTGTCACCCGCCAGTCCCACAGCTGCTCAGACCCAACCAAGTAAGCACAGAGACTTATATTGCTTACAAACTGTATGGCCATGGCAGGCTTCTTGCTAACTGTTCTTATAGCTTAAATTAATCAATTTTCATAAATCTATACCTTGCCATATGGCTCGTGGCTTACCGGCATCTTCACATGCTGCTTGTCATGGTGGTGGCTGGCAGTGACTCCTTCCGCCTTCCTGTTCTTTCTTTTCTGCTCTCTGTTAGTCCCACCTATACTTCCTGCCTGGCCACTGGCCAATCAGTGTTTTATTTATTGACCAATCAGAGCAACAGATTTGACATACAGACCATCCCACAGCAGTCTTGGGGTATCATTCTTGTTTAGCTGAGCTATACTCACTGTTTCATACCCTCAAGTTTATTTATTTTGGTTTATTAAGAAAAGGTATTGCTATTTAGCCTGGTTGGTATGACACTGACTATGTAGACCAGCCTGACCTCAAACTTGTGACAGTTGTCTTGAGTACTGGGAATATAGGCATGCGCCACAACATATGGCTCATACTCTTCAATTTAAACACTTAGAAAGTTAAGTACAACCCCCACATCTGTGTGGTCTAGCAGTGGGATAGGAACAAGCAAATATTTATATTTGATGTTTGTATCAAATCAAAGAATTATTTATGACAATTTAATCTGTTTTTATAACTAATAAAGTGATTGTATCTGGTAAATCAGATGATTAATGCCTTACCTGATTTGTATAACAGAAAAGCATTCAATGTGGCTTACAAGTATAACTTAACTCACCACAATAAAGCCATAACCAGGCTTGAGCCATTTCACAGCCCCGGAGTTTCTTACTGGATGAAGTCAAGTCTAGAACTGTAAATCTTTCTCCTGGCCTTTCTCAGAGAAACCTAGGGTTACATACTTAGAGATCATGATCTGGGAAGGGTAAATAACTAGACTTTGGGGGACTCTCAGATACGACTTTAAACTTGCATTAATTTTTAGTGCCCCCAAATATCACTGTGGTTCAGCAGAGGAGGGATTTATGAAGACCAGATGGAGTGTTTATTTGTTTGTTTGTTTTTGGCTTTGGTCTAGCTCACAGTGGGGCTGGCAATCCCTAGGTTTACATCATGATTATTTCCTCAGTTCTATCCCAATTAGAATGATTGTCCTCAGGAACACAAAGAACCCCATATTAGTTTTCTGACTAATATATATATTTTCCATTACATTTAAAAACATTTCCCCAGATTGGTCCAATGTAGTGGCTTCTAGAAACATATTTAACATTACCAAATAAAATGCATCTATCAAGTAAGAAAACCACGACAAACGTAAAATAAGGAGGGGAACAAAATGGAGTAAGCAATGAAAGTGGCATGTGAAATGCCTGTGACAAGCTCCTCTTAGCTCGCTGAGGGCGAACCCTAACTCTGCCCTTGAGCACTAGCAAAAACTGTTATAACCATAAAACACAAGACAGGTGTTTGGAAAAGGCCTGTCTGTTTTGGATGCTGAGACTGAGAAAAGTTCCGGGGAGAAGGCTACCTGTTGTTTATCTCAGTCATGCTACAAACAGATTAGCTATCGCCCAAACAGGGTGTAAGAGACACCCCAACCCCATGCACAGCAGTGAAAACTGAACCTATGTCTTAAATAACTTAGAATCTTCATGGATCTCTCATTGTTAGAGTAACATTTGCTTCTGAAGCTATATTCACACACAAGAAAATTGAAGTATTACTCGTGGTTTTAGTTCAAAAGTGTTGAGGGCATGAAAGATTATGTAAGGGAGATAACATTAAAACTTTAGGTCAGATCTTGAGTTTTATCTATTGAGCTGGTCTGGTCCAGATTTCCTCTGGAGTTATCAATATGGCCTTTTGGATTTTTTTTTTTTTTGAGGCAATGGAGAACAAGAATTAAGAAATAGGTGTTATGACATCAGTGTAGAAGCAAGTTCTCAAGTGGCAGAACACATGATTAGCTTTTGGAGAATCAAATATTTACACATTTCAAACCATTAAATAAGTGATTATCATGTGACTTTTTAAAATAACTAATTGGGCTGGATAAGGACTGATTTGTGACCTTGGTGACGATTTTTCTTATTAATTTAACTTCTCTACACAAATATAATAAATGAATATGTACTATCACATACAGCTAACAAAATGGTCATTTAATATATTTAAAAGGAAAAATTTTACATAATCAATATTGACACAATGACACAAAATGCCAAAACTGTTCCAGCCTGTAATACTACATGTACCATTAACAAACATCAACAATGAATTAAAGCATTGTGGGAAACTTTAGTCTGAGAATATGAATATCTGATAACATAAACGATTAAGGGACTCTAAGTCAGTGAGCTAATGAAAACAAGAATCATTGCCAAATTCAACCAAATATGTGAGCATTAACACTCAAGATTCAGAAAGAGCCACGTCTATTTTACCCTAGTCTCTATTGTCCAGACATGAGATCAATCATGAACATTCTCTGTACATTGTGGAAACTGTGCATCTATCTGCTGAATGAAAATGTGAAGAAACTGCCATGGGCAACAGGTCTGTCAATTGTGACCCACAGGAAGGTAAGATTGACAAATTCTACTCCAGCATATTATTTAAAGTTTTCTGTATACTAATATACATAAAAAACATAGTTAAAAGACAGTTGATCAAATTGAAAAGAAACACATTTTCAATTCACATCGCAAGACATAATACATATTAACAGGCTATATTCTACAAATAAACAACAGTTTAAAGACAATAGAAAATTGTATATTTAGAGAGTTTATGGAGAAGGAAATGTAATGATTTAAACATACTAGATGAACACAATATTGCTTAGAAGAAAAGAATTACTAATTACTTTACTTTGAAACTACTTTTGCCTGGTAGTATTTAAGAAATGAATTGTTTGGGTTTTAGGGAGAAAGGTTTTTCATGCATTGTAATATCATTAAACCTTTACAGAAGGCAATTTGTGGGAAACACACAAACACCCATGGGTGGGGGGCGGGGAGAGAGAACACAAAGATATACACAACTGTTTATCCAACTTTCCTAGTTTTAGGAATTTATCATGTGAAGTCAACTGAAGTGGTGCTTAAAAAAAGAGAAAAAGAAGGACCATGTATCCACAGGGAGCTGGCTAAATATGAGGAAAAGATATGTGATTGCATGAATAGAAGAAGGAACACCAAACTTATGTGGAATGGACTCTAAAACACACTTAAAATACTGAGGCACAAATAGAGAGATTAGGATGTAAGAGAGATAAGCAAGAACACATATGTGTAAATACACACATATTCACATATGTGAATCTAAACATATTGATTGGCAAGCACAAAAATGGCTAGAGTATTTAGAAATATTGGTTGTCTACTCAAAACTTGGAAAAGTATACAAAAATAACTCTCTCTAAGGAAGAGAACAGGCTGCCCGGGGGAGGGAGGAGTGAGAGCCTTTTATATAAATGCTTGTTTGCAAGAACTGAAAATTTAAGCTATCTGAATGAAGAACTCATGAAAGTGAGATACAAAAACTGCCTGCTATCTAGGACATCTCACATATCTGTTCTTACACCCTTCTAGCTAAGAGAAAGAGGGAGAGAGAGAGAGAAAGAGAGAGAGAAGGAGGAGGAGGAGGAGGAGGAGGAGGAGGAGAGGAATGTGTGTTAAAGATAAGACTATCATATGCACAAATGCACACATTTGATTGATAAGCACAAATGTTTTATTAAGAATAAATTCATCTCTGGAAGTCTAATCAAAACTCAGAAAGTTATTCAAGAATAAACTGTTTCCAAGGAAAGGAGCCCTTCTGTCACCAGTGAGTGGTATGGAGTCAGCCTTATCCATGTGCATCTCTGTAAACAAACACTGGGCACACACCTTAACACAAAGCTCCTTCATGAAACAACCACATAAACTCGGTTAGAGGGAAAAGTCCCTTGAGAATGGAACGACTTGGAACCATGAGCCGCAACAACAGCACATTTTAATCTAGGGATGAAAGGAAGGAAAGATATGGGATAAAGTCCAGAATAGTTTAGGATCCACTAAAGCTGTATTTTTTTAAGTGGGAACAAGCTTAGATTTTTGAAATTAATACTCAGTGGGGGGCAAGAAAAAGATTTTGTGTAGATTAAGTTTACATCAGAAATGAAGCATGAGACTTCGAATACCACATGTGTGACAGACTTTAAGGTCCTGCTCTCTCCTTTTCTATCCTTTACAAAGAAGAAAGGGACCAGGATATCATCAAAAAGTACTCAGACATCTTTTTTCTTTCCAAAGTCTATTTTTATATTATTAAGCACATTTGACCATAGGCTGCAAATGTGACATGTTAAATTCTTTTCTTATGCATTGAACCCAGAGGTTCACCATTGTAAAAATATTTCTGGTTAAAACAGGGCAACCCAGAGGAGTAAAATTCTGAAATATTGGAGGAATAAGATTGGAAGTAGTTCAGAAATTTAATGCAGGATGACAGCACCTCTTTTCTAAGGAGACTCCATTCACTGATGACTTTGTTCTGAGACTCCTTAGACCCCATCGCAAATTCCTCCAAAAATGGATTTTAGGGTAGAAAGGATAAAAGAAAATTTAATCTAATTCCCTGAAAATACTGTCAAAGAAACTCAGATCTGGATAATTGCCTAAAGTAACCCATGAACAGTAGTGCTGCATAAGCTTGGTTTGTGCTCATTTCAATGATGATAAATTCATTAATCTTAAGTGTGTTTTCGAGCTATGCTGGAATCCACGGAGCTCCTTGGGGAAAGTATTTTTTCCATCCCTTGAATTTCACCCTATGTACAGCAGTTTTGGTGTGCACAAATAAATGTGTTGGAGGAGAGAGAGGCATTTGTCAAGCTGGAGAGGGAACTATGAATGCTGAGTTGTTTCCAGTCATTTCCAAGTTTTGTGATAAAACGTCAAGGATTGGGGATGGAGATGGCTCAACAGTTAAGAACACTGTGTGCTCTTCCAGAGGACCAGGGGTTCAATTCCCAGCATCCACATGTTGGCTGATAACTGTCTAACTCCAGTCACTGGGGATGTGACATCCTCTTGTGGCCTTGGGAGGCACCAGGAACACAGGCAGTGCACCGGCATCCATGCAGTTAAAACACCCATACACTTAAAGTAAATAAATACATATTTTTTTAAAATGAAAGAGTCAAGGATTAGGTAAGCTGGGTCAAAGTAACTGCTTCTCTTATGTGTCTGGTCAGAGGTTTGTACTCTGTGAGCAAGTGTCCTGGCTCAACTTTCTTATCAATGAAATGGCACCAAACCTTCAACCCAGGTTTACTTAGGTGTCCCTGGGCACTGGAATTCCTAGAATAGGAATATTATTGTGTAACAGTGATGCCAGTGAAATTGTTGTGGACAGGAATAGTGGAACAGTTAACAAACGTGGCTATTAACAGCCCTGTTATTTATATATGATTCTTCAGTTCAGATTTCTGAGCATATGCAGAAACTGAAGGAATAGAAAAGGGAATTGACATTGTATAAAATGTTATTATAGAGCTTGGACTACTGGCAAAGCTAGCTCTTAGGTGGTAGAGGCAGAAGGATCAAGGGTTCAAGGCCAGCTTTACCAGGATGAGTTCCAGGTTGGCCTGCCTTGTAATCCAGTTTCAAAAATAAAACCAATCAACAGCCACCAAAATGCTACTAACATAATGTGCCTAGGAACGTGTCTAAAGAGACACCCATCTTGCCACATTTAGCATTATAAATTCTTATCTTTTGCTCAAAGAAGAAATACATTATTTCCAATAGTAGTGAACATAGGACAGAAGATTTCACTAGAACGACATAGGTAGCACCTAGCTTATTTAATGAATGCTTCACTGTTTGTCCAGACCAAGGGCATCTGAAACTTTAGTTCAGATCTTGGAAGACGGGGGAGGGGGTAAGAATTAAGAATGAAGCATGTGTCCGTGGGAAACAAACTTTCTTTTTGAGTATTGCAAAGTATCACACACTTTGTGAAATTTCTTGGGGAAAAATAGTCAAAAAACAAGTTGCGAGGAAAGGTGAAGGATAGGAGAAACACTAATCGCACTCCCTAAACTCTGTGTGTATGTGTTTTAATTTCAGCCTTGCTTCAGATCTGGGGAAGTCTGCTTGCAAAGCAGGGCAGAGAGTTAAACTTTTAAAAAAGGGCAGAGGTGTGCCTTCATGTTAAAAAAAAAGTGGCTGAAGTTTAAACTCTTTTTCAAAAGCAGCATTCTCAGCCTGGAGATCAGGAAGCAGTCTAGAGAAGGCATCTTCAGTTTCTCATCAGATTCTCCTGTAGAAAGGCTAGTGGTGAGGTGAGCCCAGCGCTTCGGGGAGAATGCCCTGGCCATAAACAGCAAGGTCAGGCCCTATCCCTCACGCTAGGTACTGTCCAGTTTAAACAATCCCTCTGTGAAAGCCTGGTGAGCATTTCTTCCTACGTGACGCTCCCTGCATGCTGTCAGTGCTCTTTAGGACCTCAGGGAAACCCGAGCGAGCGTGTTTCTGGCTTTAGGACCCAGGGACTCTGAGGCAGCCTGGCTTTAGATGCCTTGGACCACAGCACCACCTACTTATAGAAGCATCCCGAGCCTTAGCTTGTCTGCATCTCCATCGGAAAGTGCCCTGGCCACATCCCTTCAGCCTCGAGGCAGTGTCCGGTCTCCTCCAGCGCGGGCAGGAAGAAACCTCAGCCGTGAAGTGGCCGTGGAGAGAGCCCCGAGAGCAGCGACTGGACCCAGACGCCCGCCGAGAGGAGAGCGGACGCGCCCCTCGCCAGGGAATCGCTCTCTCTTGCGGGCTGAGACCTGATCAGCATCTCAGTGCTTGCGGTCGCGCTTGCCCGGCTGCGCGCTCCTGCCAGGCACCGCCAGCCCCGAGGACCCTTGGGGTCCGCGGACCCTGCTGCAGCCGGCCTAATCCCAGAGCTGCCAAGAGCTCCCGGCTGGTGTTGGCAAACTTTTTCCGAGCCCACGTGCTGACCAAACAGCCCGGCTCGCTCCCCGAGCCTGGGATGGAGCGCCGCGCCTAGGCACGCTGTGCAGCCTGAGACACGCGCGCACGGTAGGCGATCCACACCTGGTGCAGCGGAGCGGCGATAGTCTAACCGGGGCGCGAAGCGAGCGCCCCTTTAAAGCCCAGCGCTCCGGTGCTCTTAGAGCGCCTGGCGCCTTTTCTTCCGCAGAGCCCACACAACGCCCTTTCCCCAGGGTCAGAAGCCACTGCGCCACAGAGGTTGCTAATTCACTGATTGTAATCACCTTCCTCTCCAAGTCTTCTGCAGCTGTGCCATCTGCGTTAAACTGCTCCGTGGCTCGTGCCAGTGAGTTCGCGCCCTCCCTCCTTCCTTTCTTTAAACCAAGAGGCGCGAAGGTGCAGGTACCTCCTCTGGGTTCTCTCGGTCCCCCCACCCACACTGCTTCTCTTTCTCCGTCTCCCAGGTTCACGGGCGGAGTGAGCGATGCTGAACGAGCCAAACTGACCATTGCAGCTCCAGGGCCAGTGGTATCTGTCTCCGAGTGAGTCCTCCCTAGGAGCGACCCGCACTGTCTCCTTGCAGGAGCCCCGCGTTTCCTCGATTTTGAGAGGCGTCTCTCCCCAGCCCGACCGTCCAGATGCGTTTTCGCCTCTTCTCTTTTGCCCTCATCATTCTGAACTGTATGGATTACAGCCAGTGCCAAGGCAACCGATGGAGACGCAATAAGCGAGGTGGGTCGCTCTCGCCTGAAGATGCGTGGGGTTCCTGAGTGGGTGGGAGTGTCGGGAGTGCTTATTCACATTTAGGCTTTGGGGACTCAGTGGACAGAACTGTGCTCTGCACCCCAATTCATGTGTGGGCTACAACTGCCCACTCTCAGGGTCTCAATGCTCAGCAGAAGGATTTCTTCTGCCCCTAGTAGGCGCGGTGAGACGCGAAGAGAAGTGCTGGGAGCCGGGCGAGCTGGGCTTCTCTCCTGCAAGGACAAGCGCTCAGGGATTCATCATGTGGTCCACAGTCTGTGCCGCCTCTCTTGAACTCTTCTTTGGATCATATTTCTTATGTGGCATTCATTTTTCTAGTTTTTCTCCTTTTGTCTTCTTAATCATCTTCCTCGAAGTCCAAGTGTCTTTAATTTCCCGACCCATGTGTGCCCTAAATCCTGCCCCAGATAGCTTTAGACATGGTCTGGCATGGGGTGTGTGTATGGGGGGGGGAGGGGCGGTGTTGGGGAGAAATGTCAAGTTGCATGGTAGAACCTGAGTTGCCAAGAAAAAAGCAACACTGTTCTCTTTTTCTGGAACCTGAGAAGAGATGGGAACTTAATGAAAGTAGCAACTCCTGCTCTGGCTTTCTCGCGGGGAGTTCTCCCCTGCAGCGTGAATGTTTTTAAAAATAGACCCATGTTGTCCGGTTGTTTGCTTTCTCAAAGCAGCGATTTCGGAGAAGGGCTTTTGTCCTCAATGAAATTCACTTGAGGCTTTTTAAATACTCACTTCTCCATCACTTGTGTGAGGGTTGCAGGCAGATGGAAGCCTCCAAGAAAGATTTCAGAGAATTCGACTTGCTCATAATTCTGTACTCCTGTCTTCCAGTCCTTCTGGGGGCGGTGGCTAAGCCAAATGCATTTTAGAGCATGTGCAACCAGACACAATGAAGTCTTCTGGAGGGACTTAAACATAAACCACACAGGCATAGCCACTAAGTGCCAGCGTAGGGCCCTCTCACAACAGCCTTTTGTTAGCACCTGATGAGAGTCAGTTGTCTCTGACTACCAGTTTGGTTTTTTGCGCAGTAAGAATTTGTCATGGTTTGTAGACTTTGGTTTTGCTTTTCTAGGCTATAAACGTCTCAATTTCTGGTGGGATAAGGACTCTGACCTTGCAGCTAGTTTTGAAGACATTTATTGTCACTGTTATTGTTATTATTATTGTTGGCAGTTTGAGGGGCATTAAGCTGTTCTTATGAACCGAACAGCTTAGCTTATTTCAGAGCAAAGCTCGGGGTCACTGATGATGTGTGACTATTGAGGAACCAGTGTTTTTAATTGTTGCTATGTATCTCTGGTTTATTAGTTCCTATTTTCAGAGATTACTGCATATAAAAAAGTAAAAGAGAAACTCCTCCCCAAAGGCTGTAAGAATTTCATGTAGATACCTGCCTTTGAAAAGTAGCTCTCCATCTCAACCCTCCCAATGGGCTCTTTCTCCATGCCATTATTATATCTCCAGGCATTACTTGGCAGAACTGGCGAATTTTTATTATACTGTGTTACAAAGCGTTTGGAGAAGCTACTCCCTCCCCACACACACTTTTAAAAACTGGGATTGTAATCCATTTCGTTGAAAACAATGAAGTGCATAAATGTTTGCAACATACAGAAGTACCTAAACTCCTTGGCACATTCTTGATGATTACAAGACTTACTAAATCAGTGATAGATTTCTGATTCACACTGCTGGCCCCTGTGGTTGAGTGGAGAAGAATTAAGCACATTGTCTGAGAACTTAAATTCGGAGATGCTGCTTGGTAGAGAATGGCATTACAGCACTCCTGCGGCCAGAAGTGATACTGCATGCTTTTATTTCTCCTCTAGGGCTGTCCCCCAGGCTCTCTCTGCCTGTGCTTTTCTTCTTGGGTATCTGAATTGAACCCATTTTGTTTCAGAGCTTGCTTTAGCAAAATCACTTGCAGCAGTTGCCTTAGACAGTCCCAAGCTCTGACATTTAAAAACCCAATTAGAAAGTGTGCAACAGTAATGTGTGCCAGATCAACCTTGTCATATCATGGAGTTTGAAGGCTTTCAAGTACTTGTCGATTGGTATGGCTGTTTTAAAATTGCCTATCAAAATATGTTTCTGGCTTTCTTCTCTCCCTCAACAGATGTCTCTTCCTGAATCCCAAGTTTATGCCTAAAATAACTACAGTTTTTTAAAGTGACCACACTATCTGTGCCAACAAAGGGTGCACTGTGTTTTTAATTAAAAGTGGAACTACTTAAAGGGCTGGCTAGACAGTGCAGGGTCATAGTAGCCTTTCTGCCCTGCAAGGAAGCTTAAGGACGGTATTGTGAGAATATTGAAATGAATAGAGATCTAACTCAAGTTGTGTGAATTGTCCCTCTTCACAAACTTAAGCTGGTTTTAATTGATCTCATGTCCACTGATTGATCCTACACCAATTGTTGTGCCTACCAAACAATTGGCTTTTTCCAAAGGAGATTGATTTAAATTAGTTTTTCGGTGAATGCCTGACTACCAGCCAAATCGTGTCAGGAGTGACAGTTGGCTTGCGGGAGCCTGTTGTGGTACCAACATTTCCCCTTGCTCCTTTGTTTTGCACAGTGGCAGTTAAATATTACCTTCTAGGGAAAAAAAGTGATTACTCCTTAAAAAAAATAAAGGCGTTGTAGCATAATAGATGAGTTATTTCCTTGGCTGTGTGCTGGGATGTAGGCAGCAATGGCACCAGGGTTGGTTAGGCTTACCCCTGGGACCTGAGTTTTCTTTCTTTCTTTCTTTCTTTTTTTTCTTTTCCGTAGTCCATCTGCAAATAATCAAACCTTCACTGTGGCACATTCTCAGAACTCCTTTGGCATTATGTTTAGTCTGCTCCATGATCTCAGATGCTCCTTAATATCATTTTCTTAATGAAATAAAATCCTTGGCAGAGATCGGATCATTTAGTCAGTTAAAATCAATTGCATCCAGCCTGAAACAGAGAGCAAATGTATCATTTAGCCCTATGTTTTATTTCAAAGATATCCAGAGGATTGAGAAAATAAAATATCGACCGTGTCAACTTGGGGGCAAAACTGTCCCATGAAGACCATCATAGACTGCCACTGGACTGTCTTCCCTTTATTTCATAAAAGTGCATTTGATGGTCACTAATAGGGCCCAGCTGAAATAATTCTATTAATTAGGCACAAACACAGTGCTGAGAATGCATATCTGTGTAGAAGGGACACACATGCCACTATTTTGGTAGGCTGATTGACAGCTCATGTTGTGTCTGCATGGTCTAAGTGTTCACATTGGTCAGTCCTCCTTCCTTTCTTTTCATTCGGTCTGTAGTCCCTACTGGCTGAGGTTAACTATTGCTGTCTGAAGGTATCTTGGGTTCTTGTGATTTATTTGTATTACTAAATGGGGTTCTTTAATTTTATTTATTTACTTTATGGGGTGATGGTAAGCCACATTGTGAGCTGAGTTGCTGAAAATATAAAATATAACTTTACTATGGCCTTTCTGAATTTCTTGAGCTTGGAATGTGGTGGCAATCTTCTACCACCTCTACTCTGCGGATCTGAGTGGTTACAGCAAAGCCAGGGACGCACATAGAGAAGAGACTTCTCGAAGCTCTGGAAAGCAGCCAGGCTCAGGGACCTGTGACGTTGTGTTGCTGGTGGGCACGGCACTCCAAATGCTGTGGCTTGCAGCCTTTTCTCTCAGAAGCTTCCAGCTTCCTCCGTCCATAACATCTTGTGTTCCCAAAATTAGGTTTGGCTTCTTCTACAAAGATGAAGTGTTTATCACAAACAGTGTGGTGTGTTTCTGGCAGCTGAGGTTGGAGAAAAAGATAAACAATTTCTCTTTAACTGTATAGAACTAAATTAATTTGTTTGTCATTTATAATTTAATGGAGAGATTTGGAGGTATTTGTTTTCCATAAGTACTTTTTAATAGTGGCTTATATCTTCCAGTATCCTTGCAAAAATACAAACTAGCACATGGAACATATTAACCTACACTTAAAAGCTTCAAAATACATTTCATATGCATGCTTACTTTTTAAAGTTCCAAAGTAGTTCAGAAAAGTTAATGTGATGTTTAAGTTTCAACATAAACATGCTCTTTCTTTTCTTCACCCTTATTTTTTCCCATTGGCTGCATTTGCGTCCAGCATTATTGCATCATTTTTTCTGGCCAGTGTTTTCACCAGTACAAGGAGGTTAGAATATTTCTGTGCTCACACCAACATCTTATTTGCCGCTGACGTTTGGAAGGGATTCAGATTAGGTGATGTTCTCCTAGCCTTCCATTTAATTCTGGCTTACTTTATGTGCTCTTAAAACCAAGCCTGAGTAGAATCCAATATTTGCAGCAATCACAAGTTGGAAATGACACTTCTAATTCCTTAATGCAAAACTACCTCTTGATTTATTCAGGAACTGGCCAGTTCATAGATTATCTGGGCTTCTTATCCTTTTATTTCTTTTATTTCAATTGACTGTCTTTAAATCTCGCGCCCCCGTCCCCCTTTCTGGATATAATTACTCTTATTCTCCTAAGTCCAGAAAATAGATGACAGACAAATCTTTTGCTATAATGCTTGATCAACACTTTGCTGAAAAGAAGTGGTAAGATTTGGGATGATGCTGAAGTTTAAATTTTTGGTACTTTGCAAGATGTCATTAGGGTCATTACCCCAACCTTTCATTAACAATAGCAAACTAAGGATTAATCACTAGGGAAGACAGTATTATATTTTCAGCTGGAGAAAATGTACAAGATGCTCAAGATACTAAAATGCATAGATAATATATGTATATGCATGTATCAAAACAAAGGTGTATATGCCTGTTTTCATGTGTGTGAAGAAAGTACATTAGAAAAGGTTTGATAATGGAGATTTCAGTTTTCAGAACTAAAATGGTTTTTTCCCTACCTCCCTCCCTCCCTCCCTCCCTCCCTTCCTGTCTGTCTTTTTACTTATTTTTTCTTGTCTTTCACTCCCATTTGTTTTTCTCTTAGGATGTAAAGATCAGGATCATGGTAGGGTGAGGAAATGTGGGTGTTATTTCTCTCCAAAGCCCCTCTCAGCTCTCTCCTCTCCTCTGGGACCATTCTCTCTGTTGGGCTCTTTAGGTAGGCTGCTACAGTGCTGCTAACCCCAAGTTTTGTTTTTAATTATTTTTCAGCCAGCACACACAGCCATGGGCTTTGTTATAGCCTTTCCACGCACACATGGCATCACACTTTGTTCATCCTGAGCCCCTCACTGGCCATTCCTACCCATTTTTTGTCTTGCTAGCCACCTGCTTCTCAGATAGTGGCCCCTCCGTGTGTGTGTCACGCATACTCCTTTGCTTTCTCCTGTGGGCCCCCCCCCATGTCACATCACTGTACAGTCGCCTCTCCTTCCCATGTCACATCACTGTACAGTCGCCTCTCCCCCCCATGTCACATCACTGTACAGTCGCCTCTCCTTCCCATGTCACATCACTGTACAGTCGCCTCTCCTTCCCATGTCACATCACTGTACAGTCGCCTCTCCTTCCCATGTCACATCACTGTACAGTCGCCTCTCCTTCACTCGCCTCCTCTTCCTTGCTTTGATTGGTAATCTTGTGGGCTTCATTTACTCGGCAGGTGGCTACAATCTGGCTTCTGTCTCATCCTTTTCCTGAGAGAATTTTCTACTCAAGATTGTTGGACTTTGCTTTTGCAGTAGCTTTAGGTTAATAGCAAAGTAGAGGTTTGTGAGAAAGTTATCCTTAAAAAAAAATAACTTTGTAATTTAAAAATGTATGGGTATGTATGGGAGTTCTGCCTATGTGTGTGTTTGTGTGTGACCCATACGCAACTGGTACCTAGTAACCTGGTGACCAGAGATGAAGATTCCCTTAGACTGAGTTACATACAGTTGTGAGCTGCCATGTGGGTGCAGGCAACTGAATCCTGGTCCTCTGGAAGAACAGCCGGTACTCTTAACTACTGAGCCATCCCACTAGCCTGGAAAGAGTTTTCTTGATGGCCATTCATACTCTACTTTCCTCGTGACATCATTTTGATCCTCCCTCAGGAGATAACCCTATTGTCTTTTTTCTGATGAGGGTTTCTCCTTCTACCTAGTGATACCACAGTGTAGGTTTTGGTTCTGGCTTTCTCCCCATTCCTGTTTGTTGGTTCTTATTCAGAATTGGTGGGACCTAGTACTGTTTACCTCTACTCTCTTTATTTCCCTCCCATCCCTGTTACTTCAACTCTTACTTTCAAAAATAGTCCTCAATTTTAGTGTTCCCAAGTTTTCATTTGGAGCTTCAGATTACATCACATCCAACTTCCCAACAAGTAGTAATACTTGGATAGATGTTTTATGTAAACTCGAGCTTGACAACTTATTTCCTCCCCATGGCTCTCCCCTGGATATGTGCCTTTACTTATGTTCCTGGTTTCCACTCAGGGGGTTTCTGTGTGTGAAGACTATGAGTCTTGCTTTTGCTTTGACATTTGTGTTGCCTTTTAAATTTTTCATTAGTTCAATATAGTTGAAGCTATCAATTATTATTGTAGAGCAGTGGTTCTCAACCGCCCTAATGCCACTACAGCCCTTTAATACAGTTCCTTATATTATGGCAACCCCAAGCATAAAATTATTTTTCACAGCTACATCATAACTATTATTTTGCTACTGTTATGAATAGTAATGTAAATAATCTGTGTTTTCTGGTGGTCTTAGGAGACTCCTGTGAAAGGGTCATTCATCCCCTAAAAAGGTTGCAACCCACAGGATAAGAACCGCTGTGGTAGAGTTTGCCTTAAATATAGTTATGTTTAATAAGTATCTCTTTTCTACTTCCAAACATATTTCCTATCTTGGACCTCATAGTCTCCTTATCTAACAGCATCTCTGTCTTCCATGCTCCATCATTTAGAATGATACCATGTGCCTCATTCTCAGCCACAGATCTACTCACATTTTGGCTCAGAAACCCCAAACACTCTGGCCTCTATCTTACCCACAGGGTCAATGTCAACCTCTCTTACATGGTAGTCAGTGTTCTCACCTTCTGATTGAAGCCTGTTCCCAACCTCCTCCAAACCCCCCCCAAACACCACATAGTTAAATTGCATCAAGTTACTTCACGTATATTGTTGGGTGTGTTAGGTTGCCCAGTTAAAAATGCCATTGCTTCTGGGAAGCCTTCATGGAATTACCTGCTTCCCTTTCCTGAGGCCCAATGATGCTGTCCCTGTTTAATTGCTTACCTTTCATGCTAATCCTAAGTGGTTCTTATTTTCTTCCTTATTCTGGTTATTTTGCTGTGTGTGGTATCCTATTTTGAGCTTCTTTGGGTCAGCATTATGGTATTGCCGTCTTGACAATCCTTGTTGTACCTAGCAGAGTCTTCCCTGTACAAACTTCTGTTAAACAGATATTGAATAGATTTCATTGTCTGTTCTTAGGAAATTTGGGCGACTTAAGATTTTAATACAGTGTTCTGCACCTAGGTGAAGTTTGAATGCTTAACTGCCAGTTGCAGTCTCATTATTTACTGTGGATGTCTAAGCATCCCCAGCCATCACACATTGTAAGTCTTTGAAATTCACAGTATGCCAGCACCTGCCTATCACTTAAATGACAGACTTTCCTAAATGGCTTTTGACTAGGGGATAGGGTAGGGAAGTCTCTGGGACAGGCATGCCTGCATTTCCAAAACCGCTTGTTTTAGAGAAAGGGGCAATAATGGACTTATATACTTGTATTCATATGAATGAATAAATCACCAAGGAGAAATTAAATGAGAGATATATATTGCTTAAAAGACATTTATACTAATACTGTAGTTAAATCAGTGCAAGAAACATTTAACTTTTATTTTTCAAGTAACCTTTATTATTACTATTATTTGGATTTTTCGAGACAGGGTTTCTCTGTGTAGCTTTGGAGCCTGTCCTGGAAGTAGCCCAGGCTGGCCTCTAACTCACAGAGATCCTCCTGCCCCTGCCCCTGCCCCTGCCCCTGCCCCTGCCTCCCGAGTGCTGGGATTAAAGGCGTGCGCCACCACCGCCCCTAACTTTTATTTTTATGCTTGCAACTTTGATATAATAAATTCATGAAATCATAGCTCTGAGAGACACAAGTGTGTTTGTTCATATGTATATGAAGTCAAGTTCTTCCATAGATGAGAAGAGGCTAGGTAGAGTTTGATTAGGTAATTCCTTACAGAATCCTGATGTTTCAATGCAGTGTGTAGGTAGGGCTTGCCTGATAAGAAAGATGAGCTGCTTAGTAAGATAATATGTGAATTTTAAAGCTAATAGTCAAGAAGAAGATAAGCAGAACTAAACTCCAACCCTTCCGAATTAATCAGCATTTCCTGTACATGGTATGGTATGTCTTTATATAAATATGTGCTAAAAAATACAAGTCATTTTTTTATTTTGATCTAAAAGGTTTGGAGGCTACAGATTTTTTTAGTTTTGATATGTCCTACAAATCATAATTATGCTAATAAAGAACTGACATAAAATAAATGGAAGTTAAGGGGGAATAACTAAGGGACCATAAGTGTGCAGTGGTAAAAATTTGCATAATTGATGTTTCACTATTCCAGCATGTGAATTATAGCAACATCTTCTTTCTAACACTCAGAGTCAGAACATGTGACTATGACTATATGTATATATTTATACTTTCATTTGTCTATATGCATACATTTATGTTGGCATGTATTTTA